>NC_067113.1:4285253-4633368 GCF_021347895.1 Acanthochromis polyacanthus | reverse complement strand
TCAGCAGTGGTGTCCTCCTTGGTCGTCTCCCATGAAGTCCACTTTGGCTCAAACAACGACGAATGGTGCGATCTGACACTGATGTACCTTGGCCTTGGAGTTCACCTTTAATTTCTTTGGAGGTTGCTCTGGGCTCTTTGGATACAATTCGAACGATCCGTCTCTTCAATTTGTCATCAATTTTCCTCTTGCGGCCACGTCCAGGGAGGTTGGCTACTGTCCCGTGGGTCTTGAACTTCTGAATAATATGAGCCACTGTTGTCACAAGAACTTCAAGCTGTTTAGAGATGGTCTTATAGCCTTTACCTTTAAGATGTTTGTCTATAATTTTTTTTCGGATGTCCTGGGACAATTCTCTCCTTCGCTTTCTGTTGTCCATGTTCAGTGTGGTACACACCTTTTCACCAAACAGCAGGGTGACTACTTGTCTCCCTTTAAATAGGCAGACTGACTGATTATGAGTTTGGAAACACCTGTGATGTCAATTAAATGACACACCTGAGTTAATCATGTCACTCTGGTCAAATAGTTTTCAATCTTTTATAGAGGTACCATCATTTTTGTCCAGGCCTGTTTCATTAGTTTGTTTTTTTAAATAATTATGTTAATCAACAATTCAAAAATAATGGCTGTTTTTGATTATTTAATTTTCAATAAATTTTTATTTATTGTTACTTTTGTGAGTTTCAAGTGATTTCAGTGAGAATTGTGGGTTTTTCCTTCTTTAACTGAGGGGTACCAACAATTTTGTCCACGTGTGTATGACAACAAGTGAATGCTATGTCAGCTGTCTGCTGACGATCACATGATTGTGATCCTACTACAAATCCACCGCTGAGGACTTATCAGGACTCATCCATTGGATATCATACAACAACTGAGCAGCCTTTGTGGAAGCACTGTGCTCTCTGAGTGCTTTTCTTGTTTCTTTATTGGTCTTAGTAAATATTCTCATAATTAACGTTAATTATTAAAATTAGTTGTAAATAATTTTTAAAAAGACTTGAAATATTTCACTTCATGTATAATGAATATAGCATATCTTTTCAAAAATTAAATCTTAAAATCAAGATCTTTTCATTTTTTTTAGATGCACTACTCTGTGGTCACTCCAACTTACATCACTCATGGCCTATTAACAATTCCACAAAAGTGTGAAAGTGAGAGTCCTCGGTTCCTTATGATCCATTAGCCATGTGAACTGAGGAGTCTCTGTCTGTGTTTGGGTCTCTGTATTTACCGTAACACAGGCATTAGTTGATATATACAGTCTCTCCCATCTCAGTCATAGATGTCTTGTCCTCCCTCACTAGTCTCACTATTCCTTTCCTTATTAAATATTAGAATCAGTTGTATGCCAAGAGACCTGTCCAGGGTGTCCCCTGCCTTCGCCCAAGTCAGCTGGGATAGGCTCCAGCACCCTAGTGAGGATAAAGCGGTGAATAGAGAATGGATGGATGGATGTACGCCAAGGGATATTTAGTGACTCAGAAATAGATATATGATTGTTTATTTAGTCTTCATGGTGTAGTTCTGTCCAGGAGAACTGATTCACCAGTGACTGAACCTTCCAGATACAGGTGTCTTCATACTACAGTAACTTGAGATACATTCACAGCCCTTTGATGATAGTCTCCATCTGCCAGTTGGCTTCAACTGTGTTGAATTAAATTAGTCGCTTTAAAGGGATAAATGCTTTGCAATCTCACTTTAGATTTTTAATCAATCAACAATACTTTGACATGACAAGTCTTTTGTTGTCAATTCCTGTCTAAAAAAAACTAATCAAATTAGGCTTCAGAGTTCAGAGTTGAAAAGCATTACAACAAGAAAACTTCCAGGATGGATGACTATAAACATATGAAACTTCCCATAAATGAATTAGACCTGCGAAAGCCCATTGAATGAGGTGAAAAATCTTTAAGAACATAAGAGAGGTTGACTTACGTTTTACTGAAACTCTTACATCCATGACCTGGATGACAGAATGTGCACAGACTTAAATGTGACATAATTCTTGTAAAGTTACCAAAATGTACAGGAAGCACATTTGTAGCCTTAAGACAATGGAAAAGACCCAATGAACATCATTCATCTTGTCTCTTTCTGAAGTTTGCAAAAGCATTGAGACACTTTGCAGAAGACTCCAACATGCTGCCGGATGAGTTCTTTGGGATTTTCAACAATTTCCTCACAGCATTCTCTGAGGCAAAACTGGATAATTACAACACGGCCAGGCGCAAAGAGGAGGCGGAAAGAAGGGCACTTATGGAGGCACAGGTTAGTAGACATCATCAGCTCAGAGAAATACAACATCTATAAAAAGTATCAGCAGACAGAAGAGCAGTGCTGCAGAAAATTACAATCTGAAATGACCTCAGGAATGGAGGGGATGGGCGAAGGTGATACAAACAGGAAAAAGGAAGAACTACAAATATGGAAGCACAAGGAAACAGCAGAAACCCAGGAGAGTCACAACACTAGAAAAGCTATTACATATTCCACATAGACTGCTTTGAGCTAACCAGAACCGAGTAATACAGTTCTAGGAAAGTTTTACAAGAATGGAGACCCCAGAATTACAAAAACGCGCACATAGCGCAACACATGGAGGTTGAATTAACTAGAAAGGCAGCAGTGTGGCAGTCAAAGTCAGAAATTAGCTCTTTCTGAGTGACACATTGAGATTAACACAACCACGAGTGATCACTTGAACCCGCAAGGTAACACTTCCACTATAGGTGCGAAAACGAAACTAACAATTTGGCTGACAGTTCATTAGGGGACAGTGGTCAGAAGAGGGCAGGTGGAGGAGGTGTGTGATGTGGCAGGAGGAATCCAGGGATTTTTTCGGAGTGCAACGTGCAGGGAACGTGGAGAATGAGACACCGGTATCAAGGCAGGAGAGGAATGCAGTGAGCTTGGTGGTGGAAAACCAATGGGGAATGGCATGGAACAAAAACAGGAGAAAAACGTTAACATGAATAAGGTCACAGAGCAAAAACCTGAGGGCTTCTTCAGAAGTCAGCTGGAACAGGTACTTTGGTCAGATGAGACCGAAATAAAGATTTGTTGGCATGAGAGAAGATACTGTTTGGTGGACCCCAAACACTGCACATAATCGCAAACACACCACCCTCACTGGGAAGCATGGTGGTGGCAGCATAATGATGTGGGGATACTTCTCTGCAACAGAAGACAACCCTCATGCAGTCTACATGAGGGCTGCAAGTTTAAAGATTTAATTTCCAGCTGGTAAAATTGCAGTGTCCAGATGTACAAGGCTCATTTATACTCATCCACTCACGTTCAGTACTGTAACTGCTGCATCTACTAATGACCTGCAGAGAGAGAATTCTTATGTAATCGCTTTTTTAAAAATGATTTTTATTAGTTTAGGTTCAAATCACCTTGTAAAAATCTTCTTTTTATAAGACAAAAAAAACAGTCATTTGAAATGATACATAATGTATTTGAATTGCTTGTTATCAGGTGTTCATTACACAGTTGTTCGATTAATACATGAAGTAGTCAACTGTTTATTCGGTAGACAGTTCGAAAAATGACACTTCTTGTTTCCAGATAGTGAAACAAACTCCGATAACAATCTCATTCATAGATAAATGTATATGAAAAATAACTTACCTAACCATTCTTTCAGTCATGATCTCTCTCTCTTTGCCTACAGCTAAAGAGAGACAGAGAGGCAAGGATAAGGAAAACCAAAGCAAGTGAAAAAGAGGAGGGCGGTGAGTTTGATGACTTGGTGTCTGCTCTGCGATCTGGAGAGGTGTTTGAAAAGGATCTGTCTAAAATGAACCACAGAAAACAACGTAGACACAACCTGGTCGACAGCAGCCGTGAGAGACCAGTAACAAAACTAAACCAGTAAGATGACACTTTATGGACAACACCACCGCGCTGGGACTTTTACAACTCTGCTGAAACACATGGATGCCTCAGTACACTGTTATAGACGTGGAGTTATTTTCACTTAAATCTACATTCTAGTTCATGGTTTAAGGTTGTATAGAATACATGCTATATAAGCATGTACACACAATACATGTATGCACAAAAACAACAATTTGTGTGTTCTTTCACCAGCCATGTTTATGTTTTGGCAGTTCATCGTGTTATGCTGCTGTGAAATGTTTAGCTAGCTATGTCTAATTTTTAGCTTGTGTGTAATAAATATCTCTAGCATTGTGAGAGGTTTGTTATTTTGGACTTCAGTGTTCAGTTCCCTGTTGTTAATCCAGCCTTTTGCTAAGTTAGCTTGCCTGTTCACCCTCTCTTGCTCACTGCCCTGGTTAGTTTGGTTTGTCTGTTTATCCTCGATCAATGTACAGAGGAGTTAATAAAATTTTTTCACTGATTCTCTGGTCTCCTTGTAATTCATTTCTGCACTGGGGTTCTTAGCAAAGCCATGACCGACAGTCTCGAGTTTCCAATGACTCCTACAACTCTGAATTAATAGAAGCTTGTCTGAAGCTTGTGGACGGCTATCAAAAGTGAATAGTTGAGGTGAAAATGGTCAAGGCACATTTACATTTTAGACCATATAGGGTTTTGTCATATTTCCAGAAGATGCGCGTGTTTCAATAATTCCATCTTAGAAAATTTTGAGTTATTAGTTACAAGAAATTCAAGACTGCCATGATATGCATGGTCTTTTCAAGTGTTTTTTAATCTTATGGCACTGTTTGTTTTCCTGGATGAGACCAAAGAACATTATATTGCCTCACATTTACGATAACCTTTATTCTATTCTGATGTCATAATTTAGGTTCAAGGGAAAAGGGAAAAGAAACGCTCCTATTAGATGAGCTCTACAAAGTTGTCTGACAATACACTGTTCCCTCAGCTTATCTGTACAGAAACAGTTTTACACTAAATAGCAGCAGAAACTATCACTCACCTCTGGGTCAGTGTGATGCTCGTGTCATGGTGAGTAGACCTCAGTCATGTTACTTTTTCTGAAAGAGATCGAGTCATTTCTACAGATGTTTTTCTCAGTGAAATGAACAGAAGCTGCTAAAAACAGCCCAGAGTCTGATACTGAACCAAAGATCAGTGATATGAACTCACAGAAGTGAATGAATTCAGTTTTATTGATTGAACTAAGAGAACACAGTCATCGGTAAGTGTTCTGTGGTGTATAGTTACTTTAATTTCTGTGTGCTGAAAAGACTGCAGTAGCATCATCGATCCATTATGATTGATCAGAAAACTTAAAGCTAACAGTTAAATGTTTTAGGACGCTCACAGAACTCATTTTGCATCACTGTTAACACTCACCAAGTCAGGCAATGTAACCTGAGATCTACAGAACAAATTTAAAACATAAGAACGGGTTTTACCACCAGAGGTTAAACACAGTCATTTCAGCTGTAACAACATGGGCCACTGCTTTATATGTAACGTTGATCAGATGTGGACAGGAATACAAGTCGCTCAGATGACTTTAGCACCTACTTGTTTGTCTCGACTTATGGAAGCCAGTGCTGTTGGGCAGTGCCACCGATAAACACGGCAGCAGCTGCTAATTGTGGGCAGAGCAGAGTGTCTTTGGGCTTTTAATCAATCTTCCTCCTCAAAAAAAAGTAATGTTGCATAGATTTTTATGCAAAAAAAAATATTTTTTTAAGTGTGCAGAATCTTAAGGCACAGGTTTGCATATAATAAATACTGCACCAAAAAAAATTGTAAAAAAAAATATGGCATTTTTTCCTGTGTACGTGCATCTACTGGGAAAACAGCTGGTTTTAAAGTCTGACACCAGCAAGAAGGAAGGACCTGAGGCATCTCTTCATCACATGCCACGGGTAAAGCAGTCTGTCACTGAAGGAGCTGCCCAGTTGGTAAAGTCTCCTGCAGAGAGTGGGACATGCTCTCCAACACAGAGGATTGCTCAGCCATCATCTTCCTGTCTATCACCACCTCCACTGGGTCAAGGGGCTTCCAGGACAGAGGTGGTGTAACAGGAAATGAGACCTAAGCACAGACAGGAAACACAAAGTAGAACAGATTTAAGTAAAAAGGAGTTTAATACACAAAGCACAATCACAGAACGGATGTGTAGTCTGTATAAAATATGGGGAATGATGATGGGGAAGGGATCCACCTAAGGAGACTGAAAGACAAAAGACTGACTTAGGCTATGGAAGAAAATGCAAACAAGAAACTACAGTGACCTCTGGAGGGAGCTGGGGGAATAACCTACCCAACAGGGTAGTACAAGACAAAGACCTGGAAATGCTAATGCTATGGAACCTATGGAGGCCAAGCTAAACATAAGCACTATAAAGCTAATACTGATTAAATAGTAGAATTATAGTCATTTTGTCATCTTACTTTAGAATAGTGTTACTTTTTAACCGACAATCAAGTAAGGAAAGGAATTTTTTTACCTTACCTTTTTTTTTCGTGCCTTGAAATGTGCATATACTGTATATTGAATTTTTAATTTCACTTAGCACCCTATAGATCTTAAATTAGAAAAATTTATATACTAAACTTTACTGTCGATGTTACTAACCTGCCTTTTTTGTCATTTTATGTTGTATGTAAGCAGCTGAACACTTAAATTTCCCTTGGGATTAATAAAGTATCTATCCATCTATCTATCGATCGATCGATCTATGTTTCGACTACATCTGCAGTCTTCCTCAGAGCATCTACCGTGTCCTTCTTATCAGGTGGTCTGACAGATCTGGCACGCCACCCGATGGTCTCTGGAGGATAGAGTCCCAGGTATGTGAGAAAGGGTGAAGGCCCCCCTGGTCCCAGTCATGGAACTGCTCGCTGGCTTCCTGATATTTAGGGTCTCCTTAATCCATCAATGGATTGTAAGGCAGAATAAGAGGAATAAATTAGATAAAACTAATGGACTGGGCAGGATACGCTCCTGTGAATCGGCGCTGGGGTAGGTGAGCAGCAGAAAGCGGCAGTGGCGGTCCAGAAAATGGCCATGTGGGGGCCAATCCTCTAGAGCAAGAGGCAGGGGGATCTAAGGGCAGGCAGTGAATACAGGACTGAAGCAGGCAGGACCCAAATACCCTCTTCCACAGGTGAGTGCCAGAATGTTTGCAGGAAGGCAGGGAAAGGCAGGACGTTCTGCTGCAGCTGCTCCTCCATCTTCCTCCTGCAGCTTTTTTTCCTCATCCCTTCTCCTGCACTCAGCTCCCTCTGTAAAACATTCAGCTCCTCTTTGTTCCATGAACATAAAGGCTCATCTTTTCTCCTTAAGATGAGCCTTTATGTTCAGAATAATCCAGGGTTTATTGCTGGAGAAACATCGTAAATTTCTGGTGGGGACAACATTTTCTAATCAGTCTCATCAGCCAGTCACAACTGGCTGCCTCTTGAGCCCTGTGGAACAAGAACAGTGCAAGAAAAGGAATTTGGACTGGATAAGTGGTTTAATAATCCAGCAAACTGATATTAGAGGCTGGTGTGTATTTATTCAGAGTACATTTAAAAATATATTCTTTCAAAATAATACTTTACTTAGTTTGTTCACAGAAAAATATGTAATTTATTGAAATATTTGTTGAATTCAAATTTGTCACCTTTGTGTTTCAATATTTTTAGAAGGATCAGAAGGTCAAATGACTGATTTAATTAGGTTAACATAAAGCTTATTTCTTTTACAGGAGAGTGTATAAGTAAAAGATAAATGAATGTATATAAGAAAATAATAATAAACCCTAAGTTTACTACTGAGTTTCAAATTTACTCTTTCAAATTCAGTGACAGGAATGAGAAGGAAAGAGTCAAAGAGAAGTACTGTCAGAAAACTTAGAAAGCAATCCCAGATAGCAAACTATGGGTGAATCAATGTTGAATCTATGTTGAGACCTAACGTCGAAATTATACAGAAAGCGCAAGGTTGATAAAATGTTGAGTCAACGTTTGCTTTTCAACCATAAATCACACTTTACCCAGACAGCAAAAGATGTTAAATCAATGTTGAATTAGGGTTAAGAAGGTTGAATTGTGGTTACGGTTGAAGACTGATGGTTGGATCAACGTTGATTCAACAACATTTTGTCAACATTGAAGTTTGTGTTTAAAAGATGCCATTGAATCTACATTGTATTTTGGTTTAATTAAAATGTTTGACAGGTCAATGTTTAATTAATGTTGAATCTATGTTTGCAAACATGTAATCTATGTAAGCAAACGTTGACTCAACATTTTATCAACCTTGCGCTTTCTGTATAATTTCGACGTTAGGTCTCAACATAGATTCAACATTGATTCACCCATAGTTTGCTATCTGGGATGACACCCATGAATCCTGGTTAAATTAGTGTCAGCACTATGCGTTCTTCAGAATGTGTTTGATTTTGCACTAGAATGTACAGACCATTCTTAAGGAGTCAAATGTCCAGTCGTCAATACATTTTTAACTTTGCTATGCAGAATTTTACAGTGACATTATTCCACATGCTGCCCCTTCTATACTCTGTCAGATCTCCTGTCCTGGTTGTGTTTGCCTTAAAATAATGCTCTACAGTAGAGTCTTCAAAGAAAAATGACCTTTAGTTACAGGATGTGAACTGATGAAACAGCTTCCATAGCCCAGGACAGCAGCTATCCTGCTGATCAAGGCTCCATGTAAAACAAACAAACCAACAAAATGCTCCTTTGCTTGGAATGCTTGCTGTTATTTTAATATTAGGTCCAGTCTACTGCTTCTGATTGACATCACAAATATGGAAACCATTTATTAATGCATTTATTTCTTTATTTTTGTATACAGGATGTCATTGTGTACAAATAAAATAAAAACATTTGGCCAATGAACAAAAACTGTCACAAAATATCCTTACCCAAATATGTAACTTACTTTATGTACCTTGCATGTAATTTGCATAAAAATGCTTGTGTAATGTTGCACTTGTGACTAGGAAAGAAAAGACAAAATTCAGAGGCAGTTATAAAATGTTTTACTCTTGTTTTTCACCGTATAAGTAGCAATTTATTTCCTATTTTAATTTTCTCTAATACTGCTCCATAAAAATGATTCGTTTGGTCTTATGAATACATGTGCCTGACTGATAGATGACTCTTACATTGCAAGTTGCTGCACTGAGAGCCTTGTTCAGGTTATAAAGGCAAAGTGAAATCAGGCGATTGTAAATATACTGAATTTGTCCCTTTTCCCTTAACAAAATGACTAAGACTAATATTTTTCAGAGAAATTGCCAACAACATATTGGGATGTTATTAGTAAGTTAAGGACTCCACTACATGACAAGTACTGACAAGAGACGGGACAATAGTGAAATTTGGCACCTCAGTCCTCTTCACTGCAGCACCTATAAGCGTTCGGTTTGGACTAAAAAAAAAAAAAAAAAAAGTATGTTATACATTTTTTTGCTACTGTAACCAGATAGTCAACAGCTGAAGACACTCACAGAACCCAGATTTTGTAATGAAGAGAGAGTCCTGTCTTTTGGCTTCAAATAAACACACTTCCAAAAACACTTCTTCTCCTCCTCTATTGTTATCTGCTTTAATTTTCTAAAAAAAGAAAAAGAAAAAGAAAGAAAAGAAACATAGGGGCTGCACAGTAGCTCAGTGGTTAACATTTTTGTCTTGCAGCTTGAAGTTCCCTGGTTTGTTGGTTTGTGTTCTCGCCATCCCAGGATCCATTTGCATGGAGCTTAAAGGGGAACTTTGTTTTTTTTCAACCTGGGGTCTGTTTCCATATGTAATTTCATACATGTCAGTGATGGAGAAATGAATTTTCGACATAGCTCCAGTATTTAGCCAGGCAGGCAGCTTAGCAGCTCAGCTAGCAGCTCAGCTAGCGAAAAGTGGGGCAACTTGCCAACCCCCCCCCGCATCAAAGTCCACCCTAACGTGCTTTTTTTCCCCACACTGACCGGCTCAGATAGTCTCAATGAGTGTCCCACAACATACTAGAGATGAGAAGTGAACGAAAACCTCCACATTACTTGGCGATCGCTATTTGTTGTGGTCTATATCCAAATCTCAGGATGCTAGAAAGCAAATCTCATTCCGAAATCGCGCGATAGCTCGCGCCAAAACACCGGTAGGGGAAACAGCTGTTTGCCTCAGGTGAAGAGAGACGAGTGGAGCGATATTGTGTCAGATTACAGAACAGTTAGTTTTTTCTAAACCTGGTAAAACTAATGGGTCGTCAGTGCGCATTTCTGAGTTGTGGTAACAGAATGGTGCGCTACACTTTGACGTAAAAACTTCGGTAATCCGTTCACTTCTCATCTCTAGTATGTTGTGGGACACTCGTTGAGACTATCCAAGCTGGTTAGTGTGAGGAAAAAAAACACGTTAGAGCGGACTTTGATGCGGGGGGGCAAGTTGCCCCATACTATTCACTAGCTGAGCTGCTAAGCTGTCTGCATGGCTAAATACTGGAGCTATGTCGAAAATTCATTTCTCCATCACTCACATGTATGAAATGACATATGAAAACAGACCCCAGGTTGAAAAAAAAAAACGAAGTTCCCCTTTAAATGTTTTCCTTGTGCATGCATTGTTTTTTTTCAGGTGCTCAGGCTTTCTCCTACAGTCCAAAAACATGTTGAGGTTAATTGGCAACTTTAAATTATCCATTGGTGTGAATGTGAGTGTGATTATTTGTCTCTGTGTGCAGCCCTGTGATAGACTGGTGACCTGTCTGGGATGCCCCCTGCCTTCACCGTAAGCCAACTGGGATAGATGTAATGTATAGATGATGGATGGATGGATGGATGGATGTTAGTTTATGTGGCTGTTGCTGTTTGCTACATCACAGATTTCTTTCCTGATCAACTAGTATAATTTCTACTCTTCTTTCCAAGGTACTTTTATTAATCAAAGTAACACTATAATGAACAGTACAAATTATACAAACAGTTTCCAAATTTTTCCATTTTTTCCCCTATAAACGTAAACAGGTAGTAGGCGGTCTGCTACCAATAACAACAACACCAAAAATAAATAATAATGATAATAATAATACAAAATGCAAAAATACAGCAGAAAAATAAGAAGCAGAAATAACAAAAATTAATCAAATAAATCAAAAACAATTAAAAAAACAATAAAAAAAGGCCGGAGTGGGGGTGGGGGGGGGGGCTACTCAGCTACTCGGTGACAGTAGTCGAGGGTCTCTCAAAGAAATCCAGAAAAGGACACCACACTTTGTAGATTTTCTGCTTGCTCTAAAAAAAACAATAGTTATTGACTACCACGTTTTTTTCCCTCGATTTCTTCTGGTGTTTCTTAAAGCTAGAAAGTTGCCATTTTAAATGACTTCAGTTTTGTGGCAAGTTTGTGATCTGCTTTATTCTACAAAATTAAACAACTGAATGGACATCCTCCAAGACTGGTGATTCCATAATTTTTGCCAGGGGTTGTATAACATCACCTTTTTTTGCACCATGAATTCTTTGTGCCACTTCCTGGTCTAAACTACATCACGTGTTGTATCTTATAGTTTTTCTTTGTTTTCTGATGTCATTAGTCTCACTTGAGAGGTCATTAGTTTAGTTAGTCATTATTCTCATGAACACAGAATAATGACTAGACTGATATTGGGATAGGTAAATGTAACATTAGATAGTTTGAAGCATTTTACCAATAGATGCACTTTTCTAGCGAGGATTGTGAAAATGATATGGACTTTACATATATGCTTTAAGAATGGCACATGTAGGATTACGGAAACATCATTTTTATTAGTTCTTCACATATGCTGTGTTTGTGTGAAATAATATCTGACAAAAGACTTTCTAGCACAAGAAAAAGCTCCATTTCCTACATAAATGTTCTGCCCACTGCTTCTATATTGCTGATGGAGTTCCAGGGATTCTTCAAACTGTCCCATGGATTGAAAGGTGTCTTCCAAAATCAGGAAGAAATGTAATTTATCTGTCTGTAACTGTTGTACAAAGGTGTTTAAATAAAATATTTATTGTGATAACTTGTGAATTCTCATATATCCAAATAGTTCTGCAATTTAACATGAATTAATATCAACAACTCAAAGGACCTGCCTAATTCCTGAAATAAAATCTGCTATCATAAACATTCTGAGAGTCTATGAACTAAGGAGAAATAAGCACTACTAGGTATTTTCACAATCTCGATTCACACCACTAACACAGATGAGACAAAAACAATCATTAGGTGGTCAAGAATATAGAATCTCACAGGCTGGTGTCAGCCGTCCTCATCTTTGCAGCGCTGACAGAGTTGGGTAGTGTTACATTGTCATGCTGGGCGTCCCTGCAGAAGAACACAGCAGGATTTTTACAAGCCCACATTGCCACCTCTCCTCCCCCTCCTGCTTTTCCGGGGCTTGAACTTGACAGTCGACTGCTATTATTCACCCCAACTCGACTCACATAGCGGTCCCTGATTCTGTCTGCTTGGTTAAGGCGAATCTCACGGTTCTGGGTTTGACTGGAGAGGTACGCAGCAATATTTCTGGTCCGATAGCCTTCTTCCCTGCTGCGCCCCAGTAACATGGCTATATTGGGGTTCCTCAGAGCATAGATCAGAGGGTTGATAGCTCCGTTTGCCCAGGCTAACCAGATAGCCACAGTGTCCATTGCAGGGTTGAATGTATAGTCCCCTATTGCTGTAACCAATCCCATTAAACAATATGGCCCCCAGCAAAAATAATGAAAACAATCATTATCAGAACTGTGGTGGCTGTTCGCATTTCACTGTAAAATCGCAATAAGTAAGCATATGTGGTCACTGGCCTGACTCGTATTTCAGAGAGCCGAACAGTCTTACAGATGTTGTAATGGCAAAAACACATCAGGGAAAAGGGCAGTAAATAACATATAACAATGAGACAGATGCTATAAGCTGTTCCCATGCGCGACGTACCAGAGTGGAACACATACATGCAGTGGTAGAAACCTCGCTTGTGGAATTCCGTAGGTGTTCGGACTAACAGATACCAAGGAAGTGAGAAAATGACTGCAATTAACCATACAGCTATCAACAACTGAGTTGCTTTCTGGCGCCCTATTTTAGCCTGCGGCTGTCTGACAATGGCATAGTACCGGTCAAAGGAGATCAAAGTCATAGTCAGGATGGAAATAATACCAAAGCATGTGTTGAAAAAACCATTGGCAACACAGAAACGATCCCCAAATATCCAGATGCCATCCTGACTGAAGAGCATGGCAAAGGAGAATGGCAGACATAAAACAGCAGTGAGGAAGTCTGATAGCGACAGCGACATAATGAAGGCATTGGTCACCGTTCTGAGCTGTCTGTGTTTGATGATAACAATGACAACTGCCGAGTTACCAAGACTGGACAGGAGGAAGATGGAGAGGAGTACCAGGGCCTGAGTTGCCACTGTGATTCCATGCAGAACAGAGTTACTTTCAGCGGTGCTCAGCACCGATGGGGTGGACGCCTGATGGATTTGACTGAATTCACTCCCTCTTTGGTCTTTGAATGCTGATAGGTTTCCGGTGGTTTGCACTGTAGCCTCTGTGGTGGCAGTCACTAGGCTGGTCACTATGGAAACAACCCTAAGGACACCCCACCACCACCACCACCAGACAGACAGATACACACACACACACACACACACACACACACGCGCGCACACACACACACACACACACACACACACACACACACACACACACACACACACACACACACACACACACACACACACACACACACACACACACACACAAAAGAAAGAGCATTACAACACAGTCTGGACACAATATTTTGTCACTGCTACTAACAGCAAAAGCATAGCTAAATTTTACCTTTTTATAAATCTTTTAATCTGAAACTTGTAAGTTGTGTGACTGTCAAACCAAATAGACCACAAGATCCCTTGTACATTTGTGTAATATGAAACTCACACAACTTTTAAACATATAAGTAAATATATCACAGTAAATTCACATACAGTATAATTAGTAGATATGTGCAATATCAAACATAATTTGGACAACCATCAGTGAAACCAAAATGTGCTACTGTATAAAAACCCTACAAGACATATGTAAGATGACATACAAATAAAAAAACATTTCATTAAATGGAAAAGCACATAAGATGAGGTGAACAAATAATACATAACGCATTTTAATGACAATTGTGATAACATCAGAAAGATTTGTTGAGATTAGCAAAATCAGATATTTATACAAAGGTTACAAACTCTGATTTTGTAATAATTTTAATAGACCCTGCCAAATACAAAGTGTTCCCTGACTATTAAAATAGTAGTAGAGTATATCTCTATGTGTAATGATGGAAATAATGCAATACTGTGGCAAATTGGGTTTAACTTCCAAGGTGATGCACTCCATCTTAACATCACTGTATATCCTTGTGTGGTAGAAATAAAGTCGTTTTGAGCACAAACCATTCCATGCCAGTTTGTCTAATACCATTTTAGACAGTATCAGGGACATATTAAGTCATGAAATTTTAATATGATCTTTTGACTATAGAAATCCATACAGAACAAGTCTATTTTTGTATTGATATGGTCATCTCAATTATATAATATACTATATAATACAAGGAAAACATAATTCTCCTTTATAATAAATATACTTAAAACACAAAACCATTTTGTCTGTATAATTAACAGTTGTTAATATGTAAGTAGCATAGTCTTGGAGCCTGTGTTCAGTTACTCTTTGAGTTAATATGTACATTTTCTAGGTTTAGTTTGACCGGTCAGCTGTAAATGACGCATTTGTCCTGCTAACATAACTTCCTATCTATATGGGAGCTGTAATAGCAACTCTGAATAGCACTTTTCACTTCAAAGAAAGATACCAAATTACTTATTTATGTCATGCCCTCCACCTCGACTTAGCTGGCAGCTCTCCCTCCTTTCCCCCTTCCCTTCATGTGGGCGTGCATGTGTGTGTTTGTGTGTGTGTGTGTGTGTGTTTGTGTGTGTGCATGTGTGCGTGTGTGCTGCTCTCCAATTAGATCAGTTCAGTGAAGACACCTGCAGAGGGCAGTGGCTCACCTGCTATCAATCTCTACCTGCCATAAAAGATGGGTTTGGAGCACCACTGAACGCCGGAAAGTTGAACAACCTTCAGTTAGTCAACTCAGGCCATTATTCTCTGCTCTTGTTAACCTGTGTCTCCTTTGTTTTGTTCTCTGTGTCATTCCCTGCCTGGACCTCCTGCCTGCCATTGAAGCTGCCTCACACACCCTACCTGTTTTGATCTGATTTGTTATTGACTACCCTCCATGGATTCATATCTGGCAACTCCCTGCATGGAAATTCCTCCCAGCCTCCGCCTGCATTCTCCAGACCATTTTCCCTATTCAGGCTGGCAGCTAAGTAGTTGTATGCAGGCTTGTTTCATGTATGAAATTGTAGACTTTACCCTTCTTGAACAGTCTGTTTACTTGTGTCCCTGGTTTCTAGTTTGTGTTTGATTTGCACTGTACTGTTTAGCAGGCGTCTTCTGTACTTTCTGCCAAAGTAGTGTCCCAGAGTTTCGGTGTAGTTTTGTGCTGTACTTGTGCATTTTGTATAGCATTCCCATGCATTAGTGCATCTTTGGTGCACATCCTGTTAAGGAGCCTAGGATTCTGTGTGTCTGGTTAGTTCGCCACCTCGACTATTCCATACATTTGTAAGATAAAGTCTGTATTGTCCTCCGTAGTTTGACAAACTATGACGCTTCATCAGCTACATCAGCTGCCATAGTCTTGTACTTCCTTCAAGCTTTTCCCCTAAGGTTTCTCTAGTTGTCAATGTTGCATTCAGATTGTGTTTTAGTTTTCCCTGGTAATTAGGTCAGTTCCTGTTCCTCATTTCCCCTTTGGTTATTCAAATGACCTCCTCCTATACTTTTATTATTTGTGTTAAACCATTTCTATTATATCTCGGTGTGCTGTTTCCTCTCTCTGTGCCTGTCTCTGACTCCCCCTGATAATTTAATCCACTCACTCTGAGTCTGCTTTAAGAATCCACACAGCTGTGTCCATTTTAACCATTCTTGTCACTGGGTCATTCCACCTAAATTCATCAATTGTTCCATGCCTGACAATCTTCAATTTCATTTTTTCCCCCCTTAAGTTGTGAATATTGGTTGAGTTGACCATGTGTAAATTCTGGGGTCATATGTAACATTACTTGTTGGGTCATGTTGATTTTTCCATCTTTTCTTCATTCCAAGCTGCAGAGCAATGTTTGAAGTACCATAACTTGAGAACTAATGTGCCTAGAGTCTTGAAATTTTGAAGGGTCAGTTATATGTACATATGGTCTTCAATGGTACAACACTGCTTTGACAGAACCATACAAAACAATTATTTGATGTAAATTTGGTTAAATTTCAAATTTTCTGTCACCTGGTTGAATACTCAGAGGCCAGCAGGATGAACCTCCCCTTCATTGTTGTTTAGGTGTAGTTCAGCATTGGTACAACAGACGATTAATAAGTGAGTGCTGTATGTGATGGTTGGTGGGTGTAGTGCTTGTCTGCCTATTCCTTTGACTGGACAGCTGGGTAAATAGTGTCAGTCTACTATTTTAAAGGCCATCTGACTGCTGGACACCTAAGATATGAAATCAGTATTGCTTGATAATTCTATCTGTGCTAAGATTAGCTGGTTTCTCTTCTTTTTTTAAAAAAAATGTCAGGTTAGCTCAGTGTAGCTCAAGGTAAAAGTGTATGGATAATACTAGAGCCAAGCACCCCATTATTGCAGTTCCTTTTGCATAGTTGAATGGAATCCATGGGTAGCTTCCTGTCTCAAGTAGTTCAATCAGGTACAACATAATGGTGCCACTACCATGTAAATATAACAGTTCAGTGTTAATTGCTATGCAGACACAAAAGGAAAAGTGCATGGTAAGAGTGTATTACCTTGGCACAACAGGTGAGACAGTGCCCAACTGGTTGATGAAGCTTGGACCTGGGGAGTCGGCTGTGTAGTTGCTGCCACTGCTGCCCCGAAGGGCTGTGCTAACAGGTGAATCCATTGATGAAGCACAAAAACAAGACAAAAAAACTCATCCCTCATGTCACACACACACATTCAGATTAGAGTCAGTCCATGGTGCATTGCTGAATTCAAACGTAGTTCCTGATAACTCATCCATTTGTAGTTTATGTGTTGTTGTTTTTAGTTCATCTAACTCTATTTGTACTTGCATATATGCTTTTCAGAGTTTATGGTATATTTGGCCAAAATACGTGCTGTGCTTATTCGTTCTGTTTAATAAACTTAAACTAACCACTAATATTTTCCACATACTTAAGTGCTACTGCATTGCTTGATATAGATAAAAGATATTTAGTAGAATTGTACAGTAGATAGAGTTATTTAAATATCAAAGACCATCAACAATATTTTGTGTCAGAAACCCCACAGTGCAATCTGCAAAAAAATAAAAAAATAAATAAAATAAAAAACAACACATCTTTTTCCATTATTAGCTAGCAATTGCAGCTGATTGGGGAATACAACAATGGTCACAAAACTCTTCATCATAACATCAATAAACTGAATATTTGAAAAACAGGTCAAGGCTTTCAATCCATTTGTTCTTTGGGCACTATCCATATTAACTTTTTTTTTAAACTGCATGTTATTGGTTTGTGAAACATTTATTTATCCGTTCTCTTTCACGTATTACCTTAGACTTTGGTAATTTTCCCACAATCTGTCCTCCACACAAACATGCCCATCAGTCATTTGTTTCCATTCGTGTTCAGCCCAATCAGCCCTTTCCTTTGAGTGATTCTAGAAGCACCACATCCGTATTCTCACCTCCGTGTATCAGTATTGTACATGTGCCGTTCAGATGTTGGCCTGTGGAATCCTTTGGATGTCAAGTCGCTTGTTTTTCTTCGGCTGTGCTTTGCTGCTGGAGGAAACACGTCACCGGAGACCAGCGGATTTGTTCCTTCTCTTCTGTTCTCTGCTCGTCCTTCTCTCCGAACCACAGCCTTGGAACAGGACGAGAGCTGCTGCCCGAATCCCTGGTGTGAACGAGATTTGGACGAACCCATGTACTCGCATCTCTGTGTCTGTCTGTTTCCACTACGATCTCCTTCTCTGAAGCTCCGCCTCCTGTCTGAACGTGCTTACAGTTTCGCGTGACGTTTCCTAAGGTTGCCATGGTAACTGTCGTTAGATTGTGCATGTACTGTAAAGTCCCTGTAAAATTACATTTTAAGGTTCATAAGATAATTATGGAAGGGATATTTTACTTTTAAACTCTGATTTGATTAGTATGGTGATTCCCACAGGAAAGCCTTGGTGTGCCACCAGACTAACATCTGGACACCACTGCACACTATGAGAGTGACCACAATGGGGTTTAAGCAAAATGACATGGAAATGTTTTACAGGCCTCTAAGCATGAGTTAAGATCACATAATACTGAACATATCGACCAGAAAGCATTATGAACAAACAGCCTGAGATGCAGCCAATGCTGTTTTCTTCTTCTTCTTCTTCTCCTTCTTCTTCTTCTTCTTCTTCTTCTTCTTCTTCTTTTTTGCCAACTGACCTGTAGCTTACTGATAGTTGGAGTTGGCTGCAAGGGTTTAATAACTTGACTCGGCTTACCTGTCATAATAATTAAAAGTAGAAAGATACAATTTATTGATCTCTTGTCAGGGAAATTCACAATGGGATATAATACAGGGCTATGCTTAAATATAATCAAAAATCTAGGAAAGTCCTCATTCGATCATAGACATGACCCACAGTGAAATAAGCAGAAATCATTTTTATTCTTCAATCACTGAACCTTATATTTTCAATTACATTTTAAAGATAACTGCGTCTGACTTGAATTCATTTTTCACTATCTTAAAAGGAGGAGTTTGTAAAAATCCTGTACATGCTCACTCATGTTTTACAAGCTGAAAAGTTCCCAAATCTCTCAAGGAGCAGATGTAGGGGTGGAATGGAGGAGCTGGGGCAAGCAATAAAGAATGTCATATTGTCTGTAAAAACAGATTGATTAGGCTCTGTTAAGAATTTGAATTGTCATATGCTCTTATCTGACTAACAAGAGTTAAGAACACATTATAAACATCTGGCAAAGTCATAGTCCTCATTTAAGAGATGATTGTGACCTGGTTGGGAACATACATAACACATTTCCAATTAACAAAGTTCGAACCAAAGTTAAAAAATTTTAAACTAGTAGAAACTGCAAATTTCCATTAGTTGTGATCTTAAGCCTTTCCTTGCATCAAGAGAAATTCTGCTTCCCTCTTCTTTAATTTTGTGGTGCATCTGTTTAAAAGATGAGATACACTGCAAGATGGTGCAGAACAGTTACACTGGAAAGACTGCCCCTCTCAAAACAAGAAAAAGAAGCTTATTTCAAAGAACTTTTACCTTGAAATAAGTAAAAATAATAATAATTCTGCCACTAGAACAAGTGAAAAATGGCTTGGTAAGATTTCTTGAAATAAGAGATGATATTTAGAATATTGAGATCTTAAAATTAGCTGGGAAAACTTATTTAAGCTGTATTTTTACCAGGATTGTCAAGCTTAGGTGTCTTAACCCTCCTTTTGTTCTCATTTACGGCATCAAAATACATTGTTGCCTTGTCTGAAAAAAAATCCAAAAATTCAGTAAAAAATTCCCCAAATCATCAGGAAGAAAATTCCTTAAAAGTTTTATTTTTAAAAAAATCCCCAAATTTAGCAAGAAATAAAAAATTTAAAAATTTAAAAAATCTAAAAATTGTAAATATTTTCAAAAAAAAATGAACAAAAGTCTTCCAAAAAAAATCTTAAAAATATCTAAAGTTCTAGTACTTTCTCATTTGGGAAAAAAAATCAACACTTTTTTTAACATTTCTGTTTTTCCACCAAAAAATATTCAAAAATTTCCCAAAAAATTTTGAAAATGTGGAAGTTTTCACTGTGAAAATTTATATTTTTTGCCACATTTTTAAATTTTAAAACAGGTCAATTTGACCCGCAGGACGACACGAGGGTTAAAACAAGATATTTTCACGATTGTTTGACTTAACAAGATATTTAAGATGCATTGTCATATAACAAGTCCCTCCATCTTGCTGAAATGTCACTTGTTAAGTGAATTTATCTTAAATCAAGTGGGAGGAGACATTTTGACTAAAAATAAGACAAATAGACTTGGTAAGATTTTGAGGTTTTTGCAGTGTATATGTGTTTTAATGGTCGGTTTGCCTAGATTTTCATTGAAAATTTCATTTCCATCAGGAGAAGTGAGACTGGTCTAAGTGGACATTTGCAGGAGAGCCCCATCCGTTGTCAATATCAAAGCAATAACAGGAAGCTCTGAGTTTTCCTTGAAAGCAAATTAAAGGAGCAAGACTAATAAGTTCTGTAAAATTCAATAACAGAATAATCAGGACTGGGAGTTTATACTAAAAAAAATGAAGAAGTAGAAGGAGTGTTTAATTTTTCAGCACAGCCAACACTGAAACACATTTGGTCAAATACAAAAATTAGCAGGAAGAATAATGTGGCAATAACCATGCTGAGACTGAATCATGGAGATGGTCAATGACTCTGTGAAAGGGCAGAAAACCATAAAACACTATCACACAGGAAAAAGCCTCCTGTGGTAGAGCTTTCAAAATTTCACATATTATTCACTGAGATCAACACTCAACATGGAACACTGTGAAGCAACAAGAAAGGGAAACGAGTTTCTCCCGTAGACGTTACGGTTTCTCCACCGTACCAGCCTCCAAAACAACTGAGCTGTCAGTGTAATTGTATTAATGTCCAGTGGAGGGCAGTGCGTTCAGTCTGCCACATATTTCACCAGAAGAAGAAGGCCGTAGGTCCCAGCTCATTTTTGACCATCATCTGATTTGAGTGTCAAAGGGTAGAAACCACACTGGAAGTAATTTTTGGGCCACAATGGGTGAGTTCCAGCTGCGTTTGTTGGTCACGTCTCGTCTAATGACAGCTGTCTGGTGGAGGCAGATACTATTCATTGTTTGATTTACTACTGCTAGCTGTGAACGAGCTAATGCGGTTCATGTCATCTCATTGCACTAGCTGTACCAACCCCAGTCACGTAGCAGCATCCCTTAATTTAAATAAACCAACGACTGTAATTGCAGTGTGAACACAGAGCGGTCACTGTAGTTTTGTGTTATTTTATTTGCCAGAAACTGCTCTGGAGCTAACGCCATGTTTTCTTGTTTGCCGTCACAGTGCAGTGGCAGCCTCCGAAATAAAGAAGATAATTATTGGATTTGTTTATGTCAGTCCTTACTCCCATGTTTACGGAGACGGTGTTTTAAAGTAAGACAACATTAAATCCGTTCCTAAGCTGCTGTTTAACACAGAATTCTTGGAAAAAATGGAGGGCAAATATGGCACACCAAATTCCAGCTGCGCACATCAGTTTCTGTAGACCAGATAACTGCACGTAAACAGACAGCACTACTGGGGTGTTCAGCTTTCCCCTGAAGAGTATTTTAGAAACTGGAATACGCTTAACTAACAAAGCACTTCTGGTGTTATTTACTGACTGCTACAAAGGGTGTTTGTGTGTCCTTCCAGTTGTGGCCATGAGCTCTACGTGTCCAGGCCTGTACTGTGGCAGGATGATGGTCAATGGATCGGTGGAAGGGGAGTGTGGTGTAAGTACCAATTGTCATTTTCTTTTCTCCTACTGTTGGTGGGTAGACTTGCAGCATGCCTCGGATTGTATATTAGTCATCAATCTATGCCATTAAAGAGAGATGGGCTGGTAATGTTGTTGCATCCGGTCCATGTGTCCAGATGGACTGTAGCTTACTGTAGAGCGTCGTAAGAACAACACAGCAGAAACATAATTATCATAATACACATAATATAATACATCTATCTTATACATTAAAGATAATATTCAATCAAAAAACATTAATTTTCTCTTTTATTTGAACATAAACTAAAGTGATGTCCTGCATTATGGGACAGACAAAAATGCACTTCAATACAGTATCGTGTTTATTGTTTGCCAGGTCTAATATGTAGCTGCACTAATCAGTAAAAGCAGCACTTTATACCGTCATAAATGTTGATATTCCTCTTTGTTGGCCAGTATAACAGGGTGTCAGTTGAAGTAGGTGGCCCCCTGTCAGTGTGTTTTATGCAGGAGATGCACATGACGTGTCAAAACACCATCTTTCTACGTGAACGTGCACAGATCCTGAAGCAGAAAGCCTAAGTTAACAAAGAAAGTTGGTAGCCACCATCCTGAGAGCCACAATCTCTGTCTAAATTCTGATGCATTAAGAATATCAATACAGTAAGATGACATGACGGTAAGAGTTGCAGAGACCCTGGCATTATGTAGGCAACAGAAAACTTTGAACAATATCCAACCATAATTCCATATGACTGTGTGATGAAGGGTGGTTGGGCTTCTACCACCTAAATTGTAGACAAATTTCATTTTGTATCAGTTGGATTGGGGTGAAAGTAGATGGATGAAAGTACTCTGAATAACCAAGGTAAACAGCTGCAGCCATTTATGCGATTTATTCAGAAGATACAGATTTGGGTTAGTTTTCATATCTTTAGCATTTAGCATAAATTTAACAACATGTAAGATTGTTTTGTGACTTATTTGGGGCAATAGTTAAACACAAGTGTCACTCAATTCTTCTACAAATTTCTGAGTAGAGCATGTATTTATTTAGACAACTGATGTGGACTTGGACTGCTTTAATTCATTGCAATTTTGTTGTTTCAGTTTCAGGAAGATGTTTGTGGTTGTAAGATGCCATTTGAGGTGTGATGGCTTCATACGTTAATTTGCTGAGAATACCTCCACATATCTTTCATTGCTTCGTGGGCTCTGCCTGCGTCCTACTCCAGCTTAATGTCATGTAACTCTAGTCATACCATCACTGTCATAACGTCCGCAGACACTTCACTGGTACAGGTTTGGCATGGTGTTTTGATTCAGTGATGTATTTTGATAATATATTTTTAAAAATAATTAGTTTTATTTTAAGTCTTTGCAATTCCTCCTTGTATCACTAGAGGGAGCAGCATATCACCAGATGAACGATGAGCTCAGTTTAGCACCCACTGATAGAGATGACAGACTTTACTTAACGAGGGAAAGACGGACAACAAAAAAATTTACGTCTGGATTTTGTGGTTGTAGTGACTTTTTTTAATCACAACCATCTGTCTTTGTTGGCAGGTTTGTCCTCGAGGAGAACGGGCCAACATTCAGAAGGTGTGTCAAGCCTGCACCGAGTCCCCTGAGCTCTATGACTGGCTCTATCTGGGCTTCATGGCCATGCTCCCACTAGTGCTGCACTGGTTTTTTATTGAGTGGTACTCTGGAAAGAAGAGGTGAGGCAGGATTACACACACACTTCCTGATGTTGTACAGCACGCTGGTAAAGGTTCTCATTTGCTTTGTTTATTAATAGTGCCTATTTTTGCTGTAATATTTCATAATTTGTGTTTATACATGTGGAGAGCTGAGCCATTGTCACGATAATTTATGTTAGCCTATGTCAGTAGTTGTTGATGTTTTTTTAATGATCTGTTTTTTAATAAAAACCAGGAGCATAAAGGTTTGATCTGATTTTAACCACCTTAGTCTATTTTTCAAGACGCACAAGTAGTAATTTTGATGAATGAAGACACAAAAATAAATGTACACATAAATGAAAATAATAGCATAAAGAGATCATGTCACTTTCTTTTACCCTCAAAGAAAGTAAGTAAAACCCAGAGGGCGATCAGAGTGAAGCTGCAGCTTTTGTGCTGAAATGAGGATCCTGAGTGAGCAGCTGGACTGGGTAACACTCGACCAACACCCAGCATCAGCCTCCACATGCACCAGTGTTAGAAGGGGTCTATGATCAGGTTAATAATTCTGCTCTCCTGTTGTTTGATCCTGTGCTGTTCTGTCTGTTGTCTGTTTAGTTCCAGTGCACTGCTGCAGCATGTGACAGCCATGTTGGAGTGCAGCCTGTCAGCTGTGGTCACTCTGCTGGTCACAGAGCCAGTTGGCATGCTCAGTATCTATTCCTGTCGAGTCCAGATGCTGTCAGACTGGTACACCATGCTGTACAACCCCAGTCCAGACTATGTGAACACACTACACTGCACACAAGAAGCTGTCTACCCACTGTGAGTACTAACAAAAGGATGTTGTAAAAATGTGAGCAGAGCTACAAACACAGAGAATGCAAAGGAAAAATGGCAGGGGCGCTGGGAGATCCAAATATTGGGATGCCACCATAACGACCCAATATTTGGATATTTGGGTCCAGACATAGTATTTGTTTAACTTTCCTTCAGAAAATTTCACTGCAAAAAAAGATAACACAATATAAATGAACGTTAAATTAAATGCAAAAAAGCCAAACAAGTGAAGTACCATGAAAGGAAATTCAATGTTTTCTGATATTTTTGAACTCATTCTTCATAGTGCTTTTCCACTCTTTGACCGGAATCTCTCCACATTTCTTTTTTAGCTACACTATTGTGTTAATCTACTATGCGTTCTGCTTGGTGCTGATGATGCTGCTGCGCCCTCTACTGGTGAAGAAGATGGCATGTGGTCTGGGCAAGTCTGACCGCTTTAAGAGCATCTATGCTGCTTTGTACTTCTTCCCCATCCTCACCGTGCTGCAGGCTGTAGGAGGAGGGCTGCTGTGTGAGTATCAGTGAGTGGCACAGACCCAGCTGCTCCCAGTGAGGGAGGATTGTATAGTTTTCACAGTGTTCCGACTAAATGACGTGGCTATTAATCCTTATGTTCTTTATGTTCTAATAACATCATACTTGTGTAGGTGCTGATGTTACCATCACTGAATAACATTCTAATTGTTGCAGACTATGCGTTTCCCTACATCATACTGGTCCTGTCTCTGGTCACACTGGCCGTTTACATGTCTGCCTCTGAGATCCAGGTAACTGTTGTTAATGCACTGTGGGTCTGGCATAGCAGATTTATTTACACATCAAATGTGTCAATAAATCTGCTGTATTGAATAATTACACACCTTGTTTTAGAACTGTAAAAAAATAAGACTTTCTATGTGTGTTGCATTTCATTTTGCATTACTTGATTTAATTGTGACAAAGTAAATCACAAGACATTCTCAAGCTTCATTGATCATTTTCAAAGAGGTACTGCACACTTTAGAAAGAGCATAATGTATTCCCAGGTTGCTAAAGGCCTGTGGTATAAGGATTAAGAGAAATGCAGGCCTTTCCTAGCAGTGTCACTGATTTCTTCTGCAAAATTTTGCCTCCCTTGGTGGCATTTGCCTTAACATTACTGCAGTGATACAAGAACAAACGGCTGAATATTGCAGAAGCTTTTTAGAGTCATTGAGCATTTGATACTTCATTCTGGAAACGATTGTCCCTGTATTTATAATTCTGTCCTATGTTCTCTGTGTGCTCGCCCCTCACCACCAGTCTTTTAAGAATCTGGCTGCCAAGAAGAAGCGCCTTGTTGTGCTGTTTAGCCACTGGCTGCTGCACGCATACGGCATCATCTCCATCTCCAGACTGGACAAGCTGGAACAGGACATACCACTGTTGGCTCTTGTGCCAGGGCCTGCCTTGTTTTATATCGCTACAGCCAAGTTCACTGAGCCCAGTCGCATCCTGTCTGAGGGCGGCAATGGACACTGAGCCGAGTTCAGTATTAAACCATCAGAGGTAGATGGACTGTAAATTCATGTAATTATTTCTTGTATAGTGTCTAAATATTATAACAAAACAGAGTTGGCTTCAGCTTCAATGGCCAAGTACATACACAGCATAGAAGGTATTTGGTTTTGTCCAATGGCAAGTTACCAGTGCCCAAAGTATTGTCTTTAAATGCCTCAGTTAAAAAAAACAATCCTCTCAATTTGTTCTACTGTGATACAGAACAGAAAAGCTACAGAGCTGAAACCAAACAATGTTTACTATTTTAATCCTTTAAGTAAGCTAAACAACTAATCAAGTTTGTCCTGCTTTTTTTCCAAATCTTATTTTTGGAGAATCAGTTCCCAGCCTCATTCTGCCCATCATCTGACGTCATCCCAAAGTGTGGTCATATTTTTTTAAGTTTTGTAAATTGTGTAAATACAGGAATTGATGCACATGTACAGACTGCTCAGCAACAACATTAAAATCACTTTCCTAATACTGTGTAAGAACCACAGCGAGGGCTTGACTCCAAGGATCTCTACAGGTGTCGTTTGGTGTCGGGATCCAAGACATGAGCAGGCCCACTGGATTGCAGATATTTTCTGCCTGACACAGCTGTTAACACAAGATTACAAATAGAAAATTCCTTTGTTGAAATTGATGTTTAAAGGAGAATATTCCTAAAGTTGTATTGTAGTTTTCGCTTGAAGTGGTGAATGACTTTAGGTGGCTGAATACGTTAGGCATCTCATTTTATTTATAATAAAAAGTATTGACTGGATGTTTTCAAGTTCAAAAGTATGTTATGCATTTTGTAGTAACCACACAATTCATGGTGAAATGCCGTTTACAGACAATAACTATAGGGGGCAAAAATGAAAAGGATTGTATTCAACTTTTAAAAAAAGTAAGTGCACAAAAAGTTCAATGTAAAAGTGTATCTGAAAAGAGCAAGAGTGACAGAAGCACAAACATTGACCAAACAGGCAAAAATGAATATAAGGAGCATCACGTCCTGTAAGTTGTGTGCTGAGTCCTCCATAGGTCACACTTGTTTTTCCAGCTCAGCCCACAGATGCTTGATGGGTTTCAAATCTGGAGAGTTTTTAGGCCAAGTTCAAATCTAGAAATGAAGTCATGTTCTTCAACCCTCATGGTCTGCATTCTTCTCCCCAGGTCAACAATGCACACACACCCATCACCTAGTGTATCCCACGCTTTGACAGATATCACTGGAACAAGACAATTACTGTAATGTACTTTACTTCAACTGACAGTGGTTTTAATGTGGCTGACTGACGTGTAACAATGTAGTAACGGTGAACCTCAGCTACAACCAGCCAGCCAAGAGTCAGTCCCAGTTTGTGCTGTTCATGTTGTTCAATTGTGAGTTGAAAATAAACAATTTATCTTTAAAATAATTGTTTCCTAAAACAAGATCAAATGTAGCATGGCTACTGTAAAGCCATAGTTAATATTCTACACATCATCAGTGATGATGTCCTGTGGAAACCTTACATTCTATAAAACTTAAAATCAGTGTTATGACTGCATTAATGTGTGTACATTTGAAAATCCATCACCAACATATAAAACACTCTGAGGGATGCAAATATTCAACAGTAAAAAGGACCTAACAGTGGAACAATAACTAGAAAAAAGGACACAAAAATCCACCTTTTGATTGTCCAATACCAGATATTCTCAGTGTTTTTTAACATTTAATACTTTTTTTAAAAATGTTTTTTTCATTCCCCTCCATCCAGCCTTATCTGCCACTAGTCCTAAGAATTACTCCACCTTTTTGTGCAACTACTTTTACTTGAAAAATGATGTAATTTTTGTGTGAAATAATAAACACATTGTTTATGCTAAAAAAAAAAAGTCTCTGGTTTGGCATGTTCTCCCTGTACTTGTGTGTGTTCTCACTGGATACTCCAGCTTCCTCCCAGAGTCCAAGTGTGGTAGTGGTTGGTTGGCTGTCTCTCTGTGTTGACCTATGATATCCTGTGTAACACCACTGGAAAGTGAGACTACAACCCCCATCATTATCCTTTTTCTACATAACTAACATATTCGAGTATGTCTCAAATTTTAGATTAAAAAATCTGAAGATAGAATGGAGAGGTACAGAATCCACGGTGTTCAAAGTTCTGTGTGAAGTTTCCAGTCTGTGGTGATCTGGAGTGCTTTGTCATCTGCTCGTGTTGGTCCTCGGTGTTCAAGTCAACGCAGCACCTCCCGAGAGATTTAGACCACATCATGCTTCCACCTGTTGACAAGCCTGATTGAGATGCATTTTCATTTTCCAGCAGGACTTGACCACAGAACCAAAACTAACAGTTCGCTGACCATAATATTACTGTGCTGGATTGACCTGCAGACTCACCTGACCTGAAGCCCATATGGGGAATTGTCAGGACACCTCAGCAGTGCTACAGGCTTAGATGAAAAGCCGGTAACGCTGCTGATTCTACGCCACACTGATGCAGGAATGTGAGGAAAAGCAACCTCAACCAAGGACTGAGTGTATAAATGAACATACTTTTCAGAAACTGGACATTACTATATTGTAAATCCTTAAAAATTTAAGATATTGGATTTCTAATGGTCATAATCCCGAAAATTAAGACAAAGAAGGAGACTGAAGCATTTTACTTAATGTATAATGAGTCTCAAATATATTCAGGTTTCATGCTATGAAACAACTCATGGAAAGGTGTGTGTGCATGGCTTCCTTGGGGAACACGTGGCACCAGGATGCACCATGGGAAGAAGGCAGGTCGGTGGAGGTAGAGTGATGCTTTGGGCGATGTTCTGCTGGGACACCTTGGGTCCTGTTATCCATGTGGATGTTATTTTGACACGTACCACCTGCCTCAGCATTGTTGCAGATCATGTACACGCTTTCATGGAAACCTTACTCCCTGATGGCTGTGGCCTCTTTCAGCAGGATAATGTTACATGAAGACTCTCAGCCAATGCATTTCACTATTTGAATTTCTTACTCCCTGAAGTTGACGCTTGCCCCCAAAATCCCACACTGGTCCGGGTCCATTTTGCTAGCAAATGTTTTATTATCATCCATTCATTGTTTACCATTTATATTCACAAGCAATGCTTTATTCCAATTCCAGGAATTCCAATATGATAATAGGTTCAATCGACATGAGAAATGCAGAATGGTTCACTGGCAACAGCTGAACAATGCATGCTGGGTAGCTACCAGTCTATGATGTTCTTATGTCACTATGGCATGTGCAATATTTTAAGATCAACACAGCAGTTGCTCCCTAGTGACTGCATGACCTCAGGGCACAAAGGGAAACTCCTCTCACCTGATAGAACAGCTGATTAGTTTAGATGCTGGCATTTAATTAAAAAAAATAACCAACTTATAGTTGAAATGCAAAGACACAGATTTTAATCATCTGATTTTGGTTTATTCTGTTAAAACAATTGTGTTGTCATAAACTGCAGATAGAATGTTACAGTTTTTTCTAACATTTGGCTAATCATAATCTTGAAGTATTAAAGGGGAACTTCGGGTTTTTTTTCAACCTGGGGTCTGTTTCCATTTGTAATTTCATACATGTGAGTGATGGAGAAATGAATTTTTGACATAGCTCCAGTACTTAGCCAGGCAGGCAGCTTAGCAGCTCAGCTAGCAGCTCAGCTAGCGAAAAGTATGGGGCAGCTGGCCCCCCCGCGTCAAAGTCCGCCCTAACGTGCTTTTTGCCCCACACTGACCGGCTCGGATAGTCTCAACGAGTGTCCCACAACATACTATGATACTATGACTAAAAAAGCACGTTAGGGCGGACTTTGACGCGGGGGAGCCAGCTGCCCCATACTTTTCGCTAGCTGAGCTGCTAGCAGAGCTGCTAAGCTGCCTGTCTGGCTAAATACTGGAGCTATGTTGAAAATTCATTTCTCCATCACTCACATGTATGAAATTACATATGAAAACAGACCCCAGGTTGAAAAAAAACAAAGTTCCCCTTTAAGCAACGCCAAATTTTCTGACAAGGGATGTGAGAGACAACTCTTTTTTTGCTGCATGTGCTAAAGAGTCCAATTATCTGACAGATCAATAATGAACAGTTATCTTGTGTCTTTTTACTGTATTAACAATTTAATATTATTATAATATATTTATGTAGCCTAATTTGAGGGACGGATCTGTTCAACTGATTTATAAGCAGCAAACTGATGTGAGGCTTATTTACATGAGACTTCCTGTAAAGTGGAGGTTAAGGGAAGCATTAACAGATCACAGATCGCCTGAGCAGCATTGTAACAGACTACTCTACCAAAAATTCAATTACTGGAGACACACACATGCACGTGTGTCCAATAACATTTGAATACATCTGTGTTTCTGTAATGTCCTGCTTTTGTCCACTTTCCAGGCGAGGCGTCGTTTATCTTGAATGAGCATATTACTGTTTCATCAGTGCTGCTCTGAATATAAATGTAAATACCAGTAACTCAGCTGAACACTCCAGTGTAGCTGTGTGCAGTGGCCATGTTAACGTTCAGTACAGCACTGGCACACTAGTAGAGACAAGCTGGAAGACAAAACATACGCTGGTTGCACCCAGCATGCAAAATTAGGTTTGTCATTCTACAAAATCTGGCATGAAATAACCAATATTTAAGACATGTGGCCATTTATCCGAACATATTGTGCATCCCTGCTTTGCATCATTAAGTAAACATTTAACAGCAAAAAGGGTTTACAAGAACACATACTGCAAGACAGCTTTACAGTCAGTTGTTTTTATGATTAATTAGTGGAGTCATGGTAGTCAAACAGACTGTTAATAAATATCTCACAATTTTGTAAGTACATCCCTCCACACACAGCTGTGTGTGCAGTTCTGTTTCCTGAGTGCTGGGTCTCCTGGCCTTCCCTCTATAGCCTCTGACTCAGCCGGAAACAAACTGTTTGTCACTGTACCCTTTCAAATCAGCCTGTCAACATGATCAGATCATGACAACAGCAGCAAAGGCAGGACACTGCTCCTGAGGCTGAAGAACCTCTACATCAGACTAACCTGTGCTTCCAAAAATTATTTTAAAAAATGAAGAGAAAAAAAAAAAATCAGCCCAGTTTTCTCTAAACTGAACAAGAAACATACGGAGCATCCACCACCACTACACAGGTACAGCCCTCTCCCTCATTGTTCCCCCAAAGCACTGATCTGCAGCACATTCCAAATGAAAGAGTAATTAGCATAAAATCAGTCCCACATGGAAAAGCACTGACCAAACAGCAGGCTCCACTCTGATCACCTGCGCTTTACTTCTGGATGTAGATGATAATGATGCACAGAGTTCCCACCAGTCCCAAGGCCTGGATTCCCAGGAACCAGAGCAGCAACCAAAAGAAAACAATCACTACTGGCTCAACTATCTTGTCCCCAAAGTACATCTGGCTGAAGCCCATTTTCCGCAGACCCTTGTTGAGCATCCCAAACAGAGTTCCCATCCGCTCACAGTCATCCAGCTGTGGCTCTCTAGTAGTGGGGTCATCGTCATGAAGCCATCTGGGATGTCTGGGAGGTCCAGCCTGGGTTTGGCTGACATCCTGCAAAAACAAAGTTTGATGTATATTATATATTTTTCTGTTCTCCAATTCAAATAGATAGTAACTGATACACTTGAAAAACGCCACCAGGAAAGTTTGCTTTTTCCATAAATTATTAAACAAAAAAACAAACAGATGAGATTGTTCTATAGATAAAAATAAGTACATCTTTGGCATCAGAAGTGAGAATTGTTGTCTTTAGCAGAAAATACATTTGTACAAACATTCACCAGTCTCTAATATGCTGCAATTCTTTAACACTCTTCCAGGAAAAATGCATTCATCTGCAAGATGTTTAAAGTTATTCTTGCACTGTGCCAGTTTCACATCCATTTTTTACTTCTGAGCTGCTGCTTGGTTTGAGTCAACGGTAACTGTCACACAGATGGGCTCACATCATCTTTACTCTTCAATAGAATCAGTATTCAGTAGAATCCATAGTTACATCAGTGACCGCAGACTGTCCAGTCTGTGGCGTAGAAATGACTCAAATCACAACATTTCCACCACTCTGCTTGACCAATTCATGAGATTAATTTGAACAAGAATAATAGGTGCGGAAATGAACATGCAACTGAATGGAAGTTGTAACAATGATTAAATTTGCTGTCAATTCAAGACATATCAGTGACAGTTACACAGAGGAGTAACTAGCATTGTTTGAAAGGTCAAGCATTTCAAAAGTAACCAGGAACCATGTGAATTTGGGTGAAAAGTGTGTCTGGTGGTCTCATACAATTACATACACAAGGAAATATATAATCTTACATGTGTATATATATCTGTCAGGGTAGAGACTGCGATTTGGTAGAGTTGGAGTTTCTACCAGTGGAGATTGCGATTGGAGTCTCTACCAGTAGAAACTCTAATCCTACCAGTAGAGATGGAACTTTAAATCTGACCCCTGACCCTAACCTTAAAAGTCTAACCTTAGCCCTGACAAATCTCTACTGGTAGGATCGCAGTCTCTACTGGTAGAGACTCCAACTCTACCAAATCACAGTCTCTACCCTGACATATGTGTGTGTGTGTGTGTGTGTGTGTGTGTGTGTGTGTGTGTGTGTGTGTGTGTGTGTGTGACAGAATAAGAATACTGACAGAATCCCTAATGTGGAGAAACACGCAAAAAAATTCATACGAAGACAAAGAATGAAAAATACTGAGTGGAACGGGGCCTCGTTGCATAACAACAAAATATGAAAAATGATAAAACTCACGGTGTGAACAACATGTACAAAACTGAACCCTCTTGGAAAGCACTTAGCAGGTTCACAAGATAAGAGAACAAAGACCTCGTCATGTTTAACTAATGATTATTTGCAAAACGGGACATACAGAAATGTAGGACTGTAGCTCATACAGCACTCATGAGATGGTTCTTAGGAATGCAGATGGAGGAAGAATGAACGGAACATTACACTCAGTTTACTTCACACAGACTCATAAAGGGATTGTGTGATGCACATGGTGCCGACTGGGACCTGGATTCAAATTACACAACTACCTCAGTTGCTCTTGTTCAGACTCAGTGTGTTGTACTCTGTGCAGTTTGCAGTTATGTGGACCAAAGAGCACTGATTCTGCTCAGCTTCTTTCCCAAGTGTGTTAGTCCGTGTGAGTGAGTCTGGCTGTCAGAAACTGCTCCTTGGCAAACACCGCTAAGTCCATGATAGACACAGGGTCTCCTCCTCTACACTGACACCATTATCCTACATACACATTATATGGAATTGGTCTGAAATATAGACACAAATAGAGAGGATATTCAAAACTCCACTACTACTTCTCATTCTCTTGTTCCTTGCTTTACACAAGTTCCCATTCATGCATGTGAGCCTATGCAAGAGGGCTGTCAATCTTCATCCAAGGTCGAATTAAAATGTTTTTCTTTGCTATAATATTCACATTATATTCAAGTATTTAATGGTCAGATGTAGCCTACTAATATTCACTATCCACACTGCATATACAGACCTACACCATGTCATGGTCACTATCAGCATCCTGTCCCATGTAGGGGATTCCAACAGTATCAGTGAAAGTGGAGCTGTGATGCAGCCACCTTTCTCTGCCTATAGTCAGTCTGTGGTCTGAGCCCAGTCCCAGCCACACCACTATCTGATTGGTTATATGTAACAAGTGAGCAATATTTAAGAATAAATGTTTAAAATTTCTCTTTATAAAAACAAAAGACAGTTTTATGTTTGAAGTTGTGTGATTCTAAATTTTGACAACAAGATATTTTTTTTCCAAATAAAACTGGTTCTAAATAGTAATTCTACTAATCGGCCTTTGACAAAAACAAAAACATGTCGGCCAACTCCTACTGTCAAGTGATATTGATTCGGACCTTTCATTGAAGGAAATCCTTAGACTTTCTACACACCCTTCATTAAATGGTAATGAAGGATGTGGGTGTTTTGCTTTCTACCAAATGTGATTGTGAAAGAACTTTACCGTTCATAATTGAGATGCAAGTATTTCAGTTTCACATGTGAGTAGGTCAAGGTGAGAAGGGTAAGATTCACTAACCATAGGAATTATATTAACAGAATAAATACAACTTTTAATCACACTTACAGAGCATTTCATTAGTCAAGTTTCTTTTTTCTAATTATTTATTTACAGTTTAATTTCTGTTTAGCTCCTAGAATTTACTAATACAGAGGCAGAACAAGGAGGCACACATTCTGCTGTGTATCCGAGAAGACCAACTTTGGTCCCCAGAGCTGTCCAGCTGCTCAACGCCCAAGATCCCTGATCCAGCAACCCGAGGAACAGCTAAGCACTGAAATCTATCGATTACACACCAGGACTAAAGAGCTCATTTAAGCAGAGAACCTCCAATGAATTAACTAGCTGTGTTTGGAAGGTGAGGTGGCAGATATTGCTGAAGCTATAATGAACACAAACATGTTCCACAAGCATTCTGAGTGTGTCCGTTACACAGAAAAGGCTCCAATCATTCACTTGAAGGTGTAAGGTGGAAGTTGTTTGCTGATGGTGCAGGGTTACAACTATTTCTAAAAGGTTGGATGTGCCTAACGCTGTGTGGAACACCACCACACCTCTTTCAAAAATCAGATTAAAACTCTGCTCTAAGTGACAGACAGGCTCTCTAGTACAGACACAACGTACAAAAAAAACTGAACAAGAAGTGCAGTCAATCTCCACATCCTCTGCCAGGGCTGCACATTGTGGTACAGTTCCTGCACAGCAAAAGACAGACAGGGTCTGTCCAGAGTGGTGAAGGTGGCACAGAGGATCATGGGAGATGAGCTCCTGGACCTGGACTCCGTGTACACTAAGTGCATGCAGAGAAGAGCACGGGCCATCTGCATGGACGTCAGCCACCCAGGACACTCCCTGTTTGTCCCCCTGCCGTCAGGGAGGAGGTAGCAGACCATCAAAACACAGACTACCAGGCTGAGGAACAGCTTCTTCCCCAGAGCTGCTGCTTCCATGACACCACCACATCTCCTCCCTGCACCACCCCCTGCTCTCAAACAGAGACTCACTGATGCACAATAATCATCTTCATGTGCAATAACCATTTCATATCAAGCATTTCACTCGCATCAGACACTTTAAAGCGGACGTTGCACCTCATTGCACTATCACACTTTTTAAAATACTTTCTTTATTTACTGGTATGTATATTTAATACATTTTGTATAGCCATTTGTTCTACTATGTTGATTTTAATTTTTGTCCTTGGAAGTGCCAACAAAGTTTCATTGCAGAAATGCATTGACAATAAATATCCTTGAATCCTTGAAATCAGATTGGCTGAGGCTAGGCTAATGGCTAACAGCTCCAGGAGGCAGCCACAGATGAACCTGATGAAAACATTACTAAAAACGCTTTAAAATCTGGACCTTAGTGGACAATTAAAGTGACAGATCAGATAAAGATGAACAAAACAGGAGCATTGTCAATAAAATGGACAATCCATCCATCCAAAAAAAACAAACAAAAAAAGCAGGGCTGCCTTACTGCACAATCTACATCCTCTGCAAAATGTGAACTTTCCAGTGGTAGACTGTTGTTGTTGTTGTTTCCCCTTGCAAAGGAAACAGTATCATGCTGGTAGTGGAAAAGACAAAGCTGTCTGAAACAAGCTTCCAACATCTCATGAGTCTGAAGCGCAAATGGAAAATCTGAATGACAGAATGACATCACTTCAACTGACTGATTAAGTCAGCACCATTACGTAACTCATGCCTGAGTAGAGATACGGACTCCACCTTTAACCCGCTGGCAGCTCTTTAACTACTAACCATGCTGACGCGCAAATGCCGAAGTAGCTTTCATACAGCAGGAGCGAAACGTTGATGAACACAATAAACTGAGGTCGCAATAAACTGACACAACTAACCTTGTTGGCTCGTATAAGATCTCCCTGACTTTAGCGGTGCCACACAGGACACCATCCCCGAGGGCTGGTCAGTTCGGCCCTGCTGGCGACAGTGTTGGCAGGAAATAAACCCCGGCTACAGATAGCTAGTTGGTGTAATGTTGCTCTGCTATTACCCGGTGTCGCTGCTGGTGTGGAGGTGTCTGCCGTGCACCGCGAACAGACTGAGCAGGATGCCAGCTTCTCTGGGTCTCTGATGGCAGCTCTTCAGTTTCACGCCGATGAACACCGTACTGCTCATTTACAGGTGGCGTTACAGCAGACATATTGCTGCTAGCACACTGGCACTTCAAGCATACGAGTAGAGTGAAAAAGGTCCTCCTCCTTGTTGTTGTTCTTTCTCTTCTTTTGGGTTAATTGCCAGCTAACAAACCAACCAGTAAAAATGCATTACTGCCACCTATTGGTCTGGAGTGCGTAACAGAAGATTTGCAGCAAGCAAAGAAGAAAAAAACTACATTTTCTTTTCTATCTTGTTTCTTTTTCTGGGGCAACTGCATGACATGTGTCTGAGACAAGTGATAACAGCCTTTTCTGTTTAATTTCTACCCACTCTCCTTCCAACATTCAAATGCTATAGAATTATGTAGAGATACCGTACCTTTCTCATTAATTCCAGATTCAAGAAGTTTGTCATATACACAGCAAAAACACAGTGGTCACCCTGAGTAATAGGATTCTGTTTCAACTGAAATCACAAATAAAATAGAATAAAATAAAAATAAAAAGAATAAATTAAAATGCATCTTCTGCAATGCTGTCACTGGCAAGAGATATGAGCAAAATATTGCTATTTCTAGATATTGCAGGTGAGTCTGTGGATAGAAACTGTTTTTAAGTCTGTTGGTCCTTCTTTAACACTCATGCAGATGGGTAAAGTGTGAACAGTGTGGACCACAGAGTGTGGTCCGTGATGAGTGATGTAAATGTCCTGTAGTGGGGGGGAAGGCTGCTCCACAGATGAACTGTTCGGTCTTAATGACATGCTGGAGAGCCTTCCTGTCTTTAGTGCGACAGTTCCCACATCATACGATGATGAAAGCGGTCAGGACACTCTCCACTGTGCATCTGTAGAAGATGCTAAGAAGTTTGGAGGATAATCCAAATGACTTCAGCTTCCTGAGAAAGAAGAGTCTCAGTTGGGCCTTCTTGATGATCTGTTGAGTGGCACAGTACTCTTGCTGTGTGTGTGTTTAGTTTTTTGTTTGTGTTTTTGTTTTTAAATCTGTCCCTTTGTGATGGTTTTAACTTCTGCTTTGCTTAGTGAAAGCTGACTGCTACTTACAAAACCAACAAAGGGTCCCAAACCTCCTCATATTACCTTTGTTTGTCCCTTAGTACATAAGCCACCTTTTCCATTGGAAAGCTGAATAACATTTGTTTTATCCAATGTGTAATGGTTGGTCTGTGTGTTTTTTTCTGTTTTAAAATAGAAGGTTTTTGTTTTTTGTTTTTGTTTTTAATTTCAGAAGCTGAGGTTCATCAATGTCTGTTCATTTTTGTGACTGTCATGTTCCACATGTTCTTTGGAGGGTCCAATGAAATTCTTTGTGAAATAATCTCACTTGTAGCTGTACCTTCTCCCCAAATGCTTTTTAAAAATCTTTCTGCACTGCCAAACAGTGAAGCAGTGTTCCTTTAACTTGTGTTATTTAGTGCATGTACTTGGTATATTTTTATTGAACTCATTTAGCTTTGCAGGAGTTGCAACTGGTCAATGCCAATTATAATGAATTAGTCTGAGCTGTGCATTTATTGTGTGAGTATGAGCTGGAGCACAGGCGGATTTCCATTCTTCTGCTGAAATTTGCATCACTACACAGTGCCTGAAAAGTAAGATATAATTATGATACATTACTGAAATAAAATAATGCAGCTTGAAGGGAGCACAAGCCCATGTCCTCTGTGTGCTGGTGCAAAGCCCAGATAAATGCAGAGGGTTGTGTCATGAAGGGCATCCGACGTAAGCCCTTTGCCAAATCAAACATGTGAATCAGTCCTATAGTTGTATACAACTTCCATACCGGATTGGTCGAGGCCCAGGTTAAGAACAACCCTGACCTGCCAGAAACTGGGCTACTGTTGGTTGAAAAAGGAGATAAAGAAGATGTGTTCATAGGCAGAGAGAGAAGAGGAAAGTGAAGAGTCTAGGGACTTTTAATATTGCAACTATGACCGGAAATAACAGAGTTGGTTGATGTCATGCAGAGGAGGAAGGTGGGTGTACTGTGTGTTCACGAGACCAAGTGGAAAGGTAGCCAGGCTAGAAGTTTAGGAGTGGAGTTCAAGCTGCTTCAGAATCAGAATCAAAATCTGAAAAGCTTTGTCATTGTGCCACACGGTACAACAAAATTTGCATGTGTAACGCCTAAAAGACTTGAATTTCTTGAGGGCTCTGAGCAAGCAGAGTCTCTGTTGAGCTTATTTAACCAGAGCAGTCGTGTTTACAGACCAGAGGAGATTTTTGGAAATGTGGGTCCCCAGAAACTTAAAGGAGGAAACTCTCTCTTTTCCATTTAGAGTTAGTGTAGTGGAGTCAGCCTTGTTCTTCTGAAAGTCTAATATCATTTCTTTTGTTTTTTTATGTTTAGTGTTAGATTATTGTCCATGCACCATCTTGCCAGATTTCATTCCTCTCAGCTGACTTGTTATTTGTAATCAGACCACTGTTGTGTCATCTGCAAATTTTGATTATCGTGTTTGAAAGGTGAGCAGCAGTGCAGTCCGATGTGTAAAAGGAGTAGAGGAGGGGGCTAAGTATGCAGCCCTGGGGTGCCCTGGCACTGATAGACAGACTGGAGGAGAGGTGTGAGCCAAGTCTGACTGTCTGGTTGGATAGAAAGTCTTTAATCCACATTCACATGGGGCTGCTGAGACCAAGGTTGAGGAGTCCAGGCAGTAGAATATTGGGGACTAAAGCATTCTCACAGATTTCCCTTTGTATTCAACATGTGTGAGGGTTCAGGTTGCTCTGATGTTATGACATTGTGGCATGCAGGGCATGAAGCATTGACCATAATATTGAGCAGTTATCTCAGCATCCTTCTCTCTGACATCTCCACCAAACACTCCATCTCCACTCCCAGGACAGGACCACCTTTCCTGAAGAGTCTGTTAGCATCCTGCTGCCTCAGCACACTGCAACACAGAAGATGATGCCTGCCACCACCAATGATATTGGCATATTGTGTCGACCTGAGGAGAGTTTAGTTACCATCGAGTCGTGAAACTCGATGGTAACTAAGGCTGACTGACATGAAAAAGCAAATGTACAAAAAGTACCAAACTGGAGAGCACAGGGCCGTTGTACACAGGCACACTGCCATAAGTCATGATACCAACAGACTTTGCCCAGACATGTCCCAGGTGAGGGTTAGACATCCTTATTTCTGACACAAGTGGATAATTTCAAAAGAAAGAAGGAGGGCAGTCCTGGGGATAGGAGGATCCCCGAAGTGAATAAAAGCAAGTTTTAGTGTAAAGAGTGGTCAGTTCAGTCCCAAGATTAACTCGTGGTGACAAATGAAACCTTTTTGCACCAGACTCTGCCTGACTCAAGAGCATTATTTTGAAGACTCCTCTGCTCATTTTTGAAGTTCACTTGCTGTTGCTGTTTTCCTGGCTGTTCAGAGTTGATGATAGAGGATTTTTTCCAGTGCACTGTACACAGTTTTTTTTCACAGTAATGTATCTGAGGTTGCACCACTTGTTGTTCATGTAGAGAATGACTCCTGCTCCTCTCTTCTTGATGCTTTCACTGCAACTTTTGTCTACTCACACCAACTGGAAGTCAGCTAAAGTCATAAGAATTTATTAAACGACAAATCAAACTAAAACTAAATCATGAGCACTGGGCAAAAATAACTGAACAGGGAGTAGCCAAACCTCATTTTTAAAAAGTAGCAAAACCAAATGGAAAACTCTAAACCAGCAAAGAGGGGGAAGGCTGTGGAAAACTAATATCAAACAACTAACCTAAGATGACAAAACAGGAAAACTCACAAACGGAAAACTGAACTATAGGGGCGGAGAAGCTCAAGGGAATCAGGGTCCGGCGAGAGCAGACAGCCAGCAGAGACGATGATCTGGCAGAGAGTGGAGGGATGAGCAAGACTTTAGGCACAGGTGAGCCGGTCCCTGCAGCTGCCTCCAATTCCTGCAGTAATTACTGTAATTAAGTGCACTGCCAGCAGAGGCAGATAGATAGATAGATAGATAGATAGATAGATAGATAGATAGATAGATAGATAGATAGATAGATAGATAGATAGATAGATAGATAGATAGGGGCAGAAACAGTAGCAGAGACTGGGGCAGGGGTCTTGACAACCATTCTGTTCTTTGTAAAATCTCTTATCTCTGTGGTGCTATGTGCCACTGTTTTTGTTTTTTTTAACATTCCTGTACTGTAACTGCTTCAGCTTATGATATGTAATTCTTACAGGTTATGCTCTGGACTGGACCACATTCACCATACTGATACCTCCACACCCACATGGCGGTATTCCTTTGCAACGCGTTTGTATTTTTTTACATCTAATAAGCATCTGAACAAATATCCACAACAAATCTCATAATGCCATTTATTTTTAAATTGGAAGGTGTTCAGCTTTACATTCCAGTAACACAGAGAACCTATCAACCCTTTCACCCTGTCTCCAAATTTTCAGTCGTCTAACATAATCTTTGTCGTCCTCTTCTGTAGGACAAAGGACAAAAAATTCTGCTGGAAATAGTCTAGTAACACATGCATGTCTCCTATGCTGTTTCTTTTCTTATTTTTTTTTTTTGTCTGCAAATCTGCTCAAAAATGACACCAACCACTCATGGTGTCATTGCTTAAGCTTCATGTGCAATTGTTTTTCTTCTTTGTGACTGTGACCATCACCGGCCCTCATGGCAAATTAACCTATCATGTTTATTTCAAGCTGTTTCCTACATTATGCCATTGAGGGCTGTGCACACCCAAGTGAAACATAAAACAAACACAGGACAGACAGAAAGGTGAGGCATAGACAGTGTTCTAAGAGAAAAGGTGCATTTTATTTGTTTGTACTCTTTAATTCACACCTTAAAACCATTTACAAATCTAAGACCTTTCACAAACACCTAATACGACAAAATCCCAACTGGATCAATCATGAAGATGTCAGGAGGCCACAAGAAGGATAGATAGAGCAGAGTGAGATCCACAGACACTAACCCAGCAACCTCCACTGACTCAGCGACCGGAGGAACAAACTCAATAGAGTTTTGGTAGGTGCCGGTGTGGTGGGTCTGGCATGCATGAAAACCTCCACCAAAAGGAGGGAGCTGTCCCCTCCAGCCCAAGGAGGTCCACACTAGAGTGCCTATATAATGAGAGTGGCGACAACTGGGGATTTGAAGCCATTTTGTTTCCATTCACTCAATATGGGACGCGCAGCGCGAGGTGGACATTCACGAAAACCATGGATTGTTTATTGATTTTAAGACACGTTTTGGACAAAATAATTTACTGGCTTGTTTTGTCTGGATGTCCAAGGTTGGATTATGGCCGTTTTTAGTTGAATATTTTCATCTGTGACTAGTTTTGAGCCTTCAAAGGTGAGTTGTGCTGTTTACGTTATTTGCTGTTTGTTGGACAAATCTGTTTATATTACCCGCTGTGGTAATCACATCTGAAAGTGGTTTATACCGGCGGATTCATGAGAATCTAAGCTTTCCATGGGTGTATAATGTTTCTATCATCGAGTTTGCAGCTTCGGTAAATTTAGTAAAATACGTTTCCCCGTCCGCCTGTACGCTGCTGCAGCTGTAAGCATATGGCTAACAGCATCCTCATGCTAACGGCGGCTAACAGCTCAGAAACAGGTGAAGACGGAGCCTGTTCGGGTCATATGAGGCTGATAAGTGACTGCAGGTTGGACGGAAAACAGAAAATATGAAACAGAAAACTGTCAGCTGTTTGTTGAATTGGAAATCATGTGAATGAACAGGGAGGCTGTTGTCGAAGCTCAGATGGGCTGCTGAAGTTTAACGGGTTACCCCGTTAAACTTCAGCGGCCCGTATTTCATGTATCTCCATGCATGAAAATGGTCAAAGTCAAAATAACCACAACTGCCTAAAATCACATCAAACTTTTCTATCTGTCATTCACCCATACATCATAACATGAAAGTACATACATGGGACTAACCTGGCACAAAAATCATGATGAAGTCGGTTTCCATTCCACTCTCTGGACTTTATTTTCCCACAGTTTCCTTCTTTCACTACTCCTGGGAAATCTAAACATGTGTAATCCCTTCTCCGATCGATTTGTGCACCCAAAGGCACAACAGCCCGTCATTTTTCAGGTATTTATGAAGCCAAAAAAAGACCTAGAATTACTCTCTGCGTTGTAAACAACGTTAACAGGCATAACCGACGTTCATGAATTGGAAACAAAATGGCTCCTATAGATCACGTGACCAAAATTTTTTGGACCCGTCATGTCGCCACTCTCATTATATAGGCACTCTACTCCACACAGCCCCCCCCCCCCCCCCCCCCGACACAGCCAGAGCCCCAAGGCCCGCGCAGCAGAACAGGCCATAGCAGACCCCCACGGCGCCCCACTTCCCCCACGACCACCCCCCCGCCCCCCAGACCCCAAACCCCCGACCCCCTGCCCCACCCCCGCCACCCACCCTCCCCCACCACGCCAAAATTTAACAACTGATTTTTATTTGAAGCAGAGATTTTTCTCCATTGAAATGTGATTTATTAGGAGGTTCAACCAGAGATTAATGTTCAGAGACTGCTTATTTTTCCAGTTAACAAGGATTGTTTTTTTGGCAATGGCGAGGGCTACAAGTAAGGATTGAGATTGTTTGCGTGGTAGGTCCGTTGTTGTTAAGTCGCCGAGTAAACACAGACTTGGAGATAGAGGAATCCTGCAGTTTAAGATAGCGGAAAGTTTTTCTGAGACGTTGGTCCAGAAATTTTTTACGGGGGTGCACAGCCATAGAGCATGAAAATAAGTATCAGCAGTGTTCTGGGAGCACTGGAGACAGATGTCGGAGTCGGAGAATCCCATTTTGTTCATCATGTATTGAGTAATATGTGTTCTATGGAGGATTTTGTATTGGATGAGTTGTAAGTTTGTGTATTTTGTCATTTTTAAATGCATTATCGCAAATTTGAGTCCAGAAGTCTGGTTCCGGGGATATAGATAGGTCTGACTCCCATTTAGAAATAGGTAAATGTATTGTATCAGTGCTTAAGAGTAACTTATATATTTTAGAGAGGGTTTTAGTTGTTGTTGGAGAAAGCTTTATGATTGCTTCAGCTAATGCCGACGGCCAGAGCGTGCTTTGAAGTGTTGGGATTCTTTTCTTAATAATATTTTTAACTTGTAGATTATGTAAAAAATTCCCGTTTTTTATTTTGTATTTTTGAAGCAAGTTTGTATATGACATGAACGTATTATCTGAGAAGAGGTGGTGGAGATGTGTGATTCCATTCTGCTCCCAAACAGCTAAATGGAGCGGCTGATTGTTAACTTGAAAATCAGGGTTGTACCAAATGGGAGAAAATTTACAGGGCTCCAATTTAGAGTTTGCAATTTGTAATGCCTTCCACCAAGCGGTCAGGGTGGAGGAAATCATTGGGTTTTTAAAACAGTTATGTCATTTTATGGACATGGTGATAGATGCAAGGTCTCCTATGTTGTTTCGTCGTTCTTCCATAACATGAGAAAATATATTTTTAAGAGGTTCTGCATATTTTTGCCACTTTATGCATCTACTCCACCACAGATGACAGGGAAACATTTCATTCATCTCTTTGTACAGTTCCTTTCCTGATTCATGTTTCCATTAGAAAACCAACATTGCCCTGTATTTTATAAAATGAAATTTGCATGTGTTTATTAAACTGCATACAATTGTGAAAAGCATTAAAAATAACATTTACACAATAATGTGGGGCTATGTTTCTACATTATTATTTTTACTTGTGATGATAAATATGTTTATTTCTTAATGCAGTAAAGACGAAAATAATGTTGTCGTTCAAGGGCTACGTCATTGTCAGTGTTACATTTGTTATGTTAGCACTAGTGTTAACTGTAAACACCATTTTAAATATAATCAACAACACTGAGTGACATAGTGGGACCATTTGAAGCTTATACACCGATCACTCAGTTACTGATCTGAATGAAATATTACAGCAGGGAATGTGACATCATGGGGTTAGATTTTCCTCAAGGTACAAGAAAGGCTTGGGCCATCCCTGATGTGTTGATTTGTCTTCTGACAGTGAGGCGTGGGATTACATGCTGCTTGTAGGCTGTATAATCCTAGCTAATCTGGATTTCAGTTTCACTCTGCACCGTGGACACAGCCTCACACTGAAGAGAACTAGGAATGTAGATATACTGAAGACCTGTATGAGTACAGGGTTGGACTGATGAAGAATGTACCTGTTGGTCCTTATTCACATTTTGCAATCCTCTCTGTTCGTGGTGAACTCCTGTCCAGCCTTATGTGCCTGCACGTATGGGAACAGTGGAATAGCAGAGCTCAGGTTGAGTGAAGCTCACTTCATTTTCATGTTTGAATGTTTCTGTGTGCACGTGGTTTGTTTCATTTTGTTACTGACATCCCATTTTGCAAGCAAAAGGTGCAATAATATTGTCTGCCCATTGCGTATAGTTTTTAGTGTTTGGGTAAGAGTTGCTAACACTCACAGGAACAGACTGGTGGTAATGTTGTTCAAATTAAATTTGGCGCATGGATCAGACCAGCTTAAGTCGTCAGATTTTTCTTTTCTGCTCGATCATCTCTGATTTGCCTGAATTTTTTTTTACAGCAAATAATACGGATATTTATAACTCTAACCTTCTAATGCTGCATTCTAAGAATTTTTTTTTTTAAATGGCCTCTATACTTGTTTTCAGTACACATTTTGTTCAGTTAAATGTTTGAATAACAATATCTCAGGAACATTTAAAGATAAAATCCTGAAATGTCCTGCAATAATGAACAAGTAGGTCTATCATGGGGTCATCCTGAAAAGTCCCATCCTTAAGGATATATTACCAAAAATAATGATGACGCTGAGGTTTAGCTAGTGATATTTACTGAGCCATATGTAGGTGTATGTCACACAAATGCAAAACAAAACATATGAAATACCTTTTAACATGAAATATTTGGCCTCAAAAGAATTTTCTTTTTTTATTTTCATTGAATTTCCACAACTGACTGAGCAAGCTGTGCCACAAAACAAAAATATTGCTATATAGCCTAATCCAAGTACCATAGTTCTGGAATTTCAAATTGGATTTAAGATGGTTCCTTCTTAGACCCTACTGTGTCCACATACACACGTGGACAAAATTGTTGGTACCCCTCAGTTAAAGAAGGAAAAACCCACAATTCTCACTGAAATCACTTGAAACTCACAAAAGTAACAATAAATAAAAATGTATTGAAAATTAAATAATCAAAATCAGCCATCACTTTTGAATTGTTGATTAACATAATTATTTAAAAAAACAAACTAATGAAATAGGGCTGGACAAAAATGATGGTACCCATAACTTAATATTTTGTTGCACAACCTTTTGAGGCAATCACTGCAATTAAACGATTTCTGTATTTGTCAATGAGCGTTCTGCAGCTGTCAACAGGTATTTTGGCCCACTCCTCATGAGCAAACAGCTCCAGTTGTCTCAGATTTGATGGGTGTCTTCTCCAAATGGCATGTTTCAGCTCCTTCCACATATGTTCAATGGGATTCAGATCTGGGCTCATAGAAGGCCACTTTAGAATAGTCCAACGCTTTTCTCTCAGCCATTCTTGGGTGTTTTTGGCTGTGTGTTTTGGATGGTTGTCCTGTTGGAAGACCCATGACCTGCGACTGAGACCAAGCTTTCTGACACTAGGCAGCACATTTCTCTCCAGAATGCCTTGATAGTCTTCAGATTTCATCGTACCTTGCACACTTTCAAGACACCCTGTGCCAGATGCAGCAAAGCAGCCCCAAAACATTACTGAGCCTCCTCCATGTTTCACCGTAGGGACAGTGTTCTTTTCTTCGTATGCTTGGTTTTTGAGTCTATGAACATAGAGTTGATGTGCCTCACCAAAAAGCTCCAGTTTGGTCTCATCTGTCCAAAGGACATTCTCCCAGAAGCTTTGTGGCTTGTCAACATGCATTTTTGCAAATTCCAGTCTGGCTTTTTTATGAGTTTTTTTCAGCAGTGGTGTCCTCCTTGGTCGTCTCCCATGAAGTCCACTTTGGCTCAAACAACGACGAATGGTGCGATCTGACACTGATGTACCTTGGCCTTGGAGTTCACCTTTAATTTCTTTGGAGGTTGCTCTGGGCTCTTTGGATACAATTCCAACGATCCGTCTCTTCAATTTGTCATCAATTTTCCTCTTGCGGCCACGTCCAGGGAGGTTGGCTACTGTCCCGTGGGTCTTGAACTTCTGAATAATATGAGCCACTGTTGTCACAGGAACTTCAAGCTGTTTAGAGATGGTCTTATAGCCTTTACCTTTAAGATGTTTGTCTATCATTTTTTTTCGGATGTCCTGGGACAATTCTCTCCTTCGCTTTCTGTTGTCCATGTTCAGTGTGGTACACACCTTTTCACCAAACAGCAGGGTGACTACTTGTCTCCCTTTAAATAGGCAGACTGACTGATTATGAGTTTGGAAACACCTGTGATGTCAATTAAATGACACACCTGAGTTAATCATGTCACTCTGGTCAAATAGTTTTCAATCTTTTATAGAGGTACCATCATTTTTGTCCAGGCCTGTTTCATTAGTTTGTTTTTTAAATAATTATGTTAATCAACAATTCAAAAGTAATGGCTGTTTTTGATTATTTAATTTTCAATAAATTTTATTTATTGTTACTTTTGTGAGTTTCAAGTGATTTCAGTGAGAATTGTGGGTTTTTCCTTCTTTAACTGAGGGGTACCAACAATTTTGTCCACGTGTGTAAACCTTGGTTTGGAGAGAACAACTAATGCCATTTTTTGTAATTTCTTTAGAAATGATCACTGCAGTTGGTCATTAGGACGACATCAGCACAATATAAGCGTGGTTAAACACATGGATCTGTTGGGAAAGTGAGATTATTCTAAGGGGAAATTTTAATGTCTTGGCATTTATTTGATAATAATCTGATGTGCTTATGTTGCTTTGTGTTCTATTGACAATAAACACTGCTTTCAAGACCAATGTCACAAGCTGAAGTGTGAACAAAAGTAAATTTACAGAATCTGCTGAACTGCTAAATTCACTAAACTGTTTCTCCAACCAACAAAGTGGGATCCAAAAATGTTTTATGTTTATGCCTATAATAAAAAAATATATATTTCCATAGCTATATTTGAGAACCATTTTAAAAATCCAGGACTCTGTTCTACTTGGGTTAGGGTGGCTACAAATATTTTTGTTTTTGTGGTGTAATTTGTCATACCTGTCTAATCAGTAATGAAAGGTGAATGAAAATAATGTTATTTAATTGTCGTGACCAAGTACTTTATATAAAAAAATTTTCTATGTTTTTTGTGTCATTGGACGTGTAGCTATATTCAAGTCACCTACATTCAGAGGCTATTTGATCTACTTAGAACATATTAGTAATAGGGTAATAGGGAAATAACAGTTAGTATTTCAGGCTGTTGATTTAGATATTATTATTCAAACATAGCCTGAAATTTCAGTGTGCAAAAAAGTATGTCAATGAGCAATTTTAAATGAAGATCTCAGAAAGTACTAAATATGTAACAATCTAAAATATTGTCATTTTAACCCTCGTGTTCTCCTTACCAAAAAATGTTGTTGCCTTGTCTGAAAAAAGTCCAAAAATTCAGAAAAAATTTCCCCAAATTTATAAAAAAAAATTGCAAAATCTTCAGGAAGAAAATTCCTGAAAAGTTTCCCTCAAAAGTTTTATTTTTTTAAATAAAAAAATCCCCAAATTTGGTAGTGAAATTCACTGGATTTTGGTTGATATTTTTTCTGAATGTTCTTAAACATTTTTTTAATTAGTTTTTTCCACCAAAAAATGTTCAAAAACTTCCTAAAAAAAGTTTGAAAATGTGGAAGTTTTCACTATGAAAATATATATATATTTTCCCCACATTTTTAAAACTTTAAAACGAGTCAATTTGACCTGAAGGACAACAGGAGGGTGAAATATTCATAGTTTATGATTTAAAAAAATGTTAAGCAGTTCAAAAATTGTCGAGCAGACGGACCCTGATGATTTGGGATAGAATAACCCACAAAATGACAAAAATGATCAATGCTGACAATGATTCATGTTTTTATATACTGTCAGTCAAAGTTTGGACACACCTTCTCAATTAACATTTTTTTTTCTTTATTTCATGACTATTTACATTGTAGATTCTCACTGAAGGCATCAAAACTATGAATGAACACATATGTAATTATATATTAAACAAAAAAGTGTGGAAAAAGTCAAAACATGTTTCATATTTTAGATTCTTCAAGATAGCCACCCTTTGCTTTCATGACTGCTTTGCACACTCTTGGCATTCTCTCAGTGAGCTTGATGAGGTCGTCACCTGAAATGGTTTGCCAACGGTCTTGAAGGAGTTTGCAGAGATGCTGAGCACTTGCTGGCTCTTTTACCTTCACTCTACAGTTCATCTCATCCCAAATTAAAGGGTGGCTATTTTGAAGAATCTAAAAACAAAAAACACATTTTGACTTATTACACATTTTTTTTGCTTAAAGCTGCTGTCCGGAGTTTCCGTTTGTTTTCAATTTATGTATCATTTTTTAACAAAGCTTAAATGTGTTAGTCTAGTTCGATACTATAATATAAAGTTAGTATAATGCATGAAATGAAATGAAATGAAAATTTATTCCTGAGCTCCGCCTTCCTCTCATAGACCCCCATGTTATTCCAAAAAGCGCCGGTTGCTGCCGACCAATCAAGTTCGAGCTTCAGCTTTGTCATGCTGTCAATCAACGGTACGCGCACAGCAAGCAAGCCCATGCAGAGGTGGGCGAGCTACGCACTACGCAACCGCGCGCACATTTGTTTTGCTTGTGGAGGAGAGAGCATCAGGGATCAGCAACTTCCAGAAAAGTTACCAATCCCATGGCTTGTCAGGCCAAGAGACTGCAGGACGTTTTTTGGCTCGGGGTGCTCGCATCGCTCCCCGACCACGGCCTCCATAGCCCGCCTGACGGCTTCGTTTAGATGCCCGACCTCTGGAGGAAGATGTTGGGGCGTCTGGGACATACTCTTCGTCAGAGGAGTCATGCAATTCTGAACTCTAGATAGAAATAAATAAACAATGTAACACATATACACGCGTAAATGCACTAAGTTTGATAAACAACGTCATCGAGAGCGATACACGAGTGTAATCACATATTGAAACTTTACTAGTTCGTCCTAGCAGATTCATGTTATTTTGGCATTAGGACAAGTTAGACTCAATACAGCATTCTAACGTAATTCCTTTATTATTTACTAAATGTACTAAATGTAGAAGAGTGGAAAAGAGCAAAACAGGCAAGATGCAGCACTCCGGGCACTTCTCTCAGGTACTGCGCGTGCACAAATAAAGGGGCGAAATCAGAGGGAGGGTGGGATCAACAGTGTTTTGGGAGACGCTGCGATTCAAACTCCGGACAGCAGCTTTAATACATAGTTCCATATGTGCTCATTCATAGTTTTGATGCCTTTAGTTAGAATCTACAAAGTAAATAGTCATTAAATAAGGAAAAAACAGTGAATGAGAAGGGGTGTCCAGACTTTTGACTGGTAGTGTATAACATGACATATTTTTGATTTAGTGAGTTTACTGACAATATCGGACAGTATTTATTAGGTACTGTCTGGTACACCGGGAACATATTCAGGTTCCATGTCAGTGGAGCAAAATAGAATGCCAACTGAGGTGATCGGTCAAAAGCAAGCATATACCAGGAAAACTTAATCCGGTGAGACTACATCGATCAGGCATAACATTATGGTCACCTGCCTGGTATTGTGTTGGTTCCCTTTATGCTGCTAAACCTCCTCTGACCCAGCGGGGCATGGACACAGGGGGACTGTGGGGACGTCCTGTGGCACCAGGATGGTGGCAGTGAATTCTGTGGTGCTGTGGGTTGCAGGGTGGGACCTACCTAGATCAGGCTTGTTCTGGTTCATCCCATAGATGCTCAATAAGATTTGGATCTGGAGAGTGCGGAACCTGGGTGAACACGTTAGCTCTGAATAGTTTTTGCAGTTTGTCAGGGTACATTGTCCTGCTAAGGGTGGCAACTGGCATCAAGGACTGCTGCTGCAATGTGGGTGGGGGTTTGCTTGACCTGCAATGTTTATGTGCGTTGTACAGGTCAAACATCCACATGAGCATCAGGACTCCAGGTTTCCCAGCAGAGCACTGCATTATAACAAGCGGATCAAAGTTATTCACTTCACCTGTCACTTGTCAGTGTACCTGCTAGCCAATCTAAAGTAATTCTGTCAGAGGACTGCAGTGAAACATGGACCTTTATTCTGTAATAGTTAAGTAACTAAAGGCCAGCAGCCAAGTGGGGATATTTACCTGTACTGAGCATACAGTCCCATCCAAAAAGCAAAACCTAATACACTCTTGACAGCAACATCACATAGCATAACACAGCAAAGCATAAAGGTTTCACTTCCTGATGCAAGGAAAGTAAGTGAGCCACAAGCACATTATATCTAAAGACAATAAATAATAGAGTCCTGCTTGGCAAAAACAGCAGAGAGAGAAGGGAAAATGTTTGAGAATGTGGTGACAGAAGAGAGCAGACATTGGGGTCTGAGAGAAAAAAACTGGTAGGAGCAATTCTGAGCAAGCAATGAAGGCTCAGCCATGCCACCACAAGCTCCTGTTTGTTTATTAGCAAAGCCAACTTTCTATAGGAATGAACTCCACAAGAGTACAATATAAAATGAAATAAAAAAGGTCTTACCATGGGAGCCTTTTTGTACTAGCCAATAATGTAGGAACTACCTTAGTTGACAATGTATGTTCTGTGTGGAAATAACAACAAATTTGTAACTAATCAAACTGCCAAAACTGATGGATAGATGAACTTGAGATTTTTAGGCAGGGTCTTGTATGTGATCTAGCCTTGACAGGAGAAGAGGACTATACTATTTTTTATTATTTTTATTTAATTTTATATTTTATTATTCATTTTATCCCCATATTTATGGTCTATTGCAAGATTTTAGCGTGTGGTGAAATTGTGTACCACTGTTTACTCTTGAACCACAAGAAAGATGGAGAGCTCAGTGTATAAAAGGAAGCTCCTCTTAGAGACTGTACTTATTGTATACTTAACTGAGAAACAAAATATGACATATTCCTTTCAGAAAAATCTGTTTCACCCAATGAACAAATTGATGTCTGAGTATTTATGCTAAATACTCAAACATCTCAAATACTCAAAAATACTGCATTTGTATCATTTGTGTCATCTTTTTAAAATGAAGAGCACTGTCAGTTAGAGTTTGTGTATTGATTCACCTCAACTTAATCCCTTACGTTTCTGTTTAACATGGCAGGCTGGTCCAGTGTAGTAACCCTGGAATCTCAGCTGTTCCCATTAATGTCCCAGCTGACACAGTCAAACTTCGTCTGGAGAAGACATTGATCACCAAGGTGTCCCGGGCAGCATTCTATAATCTTTCAGAGCTGCGGTTCTTATGGCTGACCTACAATTCAATAACATCAGTCCACCCAAGCAGCTTTGTCAACCTGAAGGCCATACGAGAGCTACGTCTTGATGGGAATCTCTTGACATCTTTCCCCTGGGAGGGGCTCAGAGACATGCCCCTTCTCCAGACTTTGAGTCTCCACAACAACCGTTTGTCCAACCTTCCTGCCCATGCCTCTCTCTTTCTCCCAAATATCACCTATCTTGACCTGTCTAGCAACAGGTGGGTCCAATTATTCCATGTACAGTAGCTTATTCATGCAGAAGGCTACAGAGCTCTCTGTAGTATTAGATAAATATGCTCAACTCTTCTGCTTTCCACTTCTCTCCTCAGGCTGACTATATTACCTGGTGAGCTGCTGGACCTTTGGTTTCCTCTACCAGGACAGCAGGGAGGACAAGTACAAAGAAGAATTTTGGGTACAGTATGTTTTGGAGTAATAGAGACATGCCATCTTCGAGTGCTACCAGTATCACCTTGGCTTGATTTAACAAAGACAAGAAAATGTCTTATCAGCAAATATAATATAAACTACTACTACTACTAATAATAATAATAACAGTAATACATTTTATTTATAGGTGCCTTTCAAATCATTCAAGGACACCGTACAAAGTAAACAAAGTTAAAGCACACTGACAATATAAAACTTCAAGATCTAAAAAGTGTAAAAGAAGGAAATTTAAAATTTAAAAAACAGAAGAAGAATTGCAGTGGAATGGAAGTCAGAGTGAGTAGGCTTGTCTGAACAGGTGAATTTTGAGACGGGATTTCAGAATTCCGAGAATTCCACAAACGAGGGGCAGAGCGGCTGAAGGATTTGAACCCTATGGTGGTCATACGGACAGGAGGGATGGTGAGGCTCAGGGAGAAGGATGATCTGAGAGTGGATGTGTTTATGTGGAGGAGTTCAGTAAAGTACGGAGGTGTGAGCATATAGAGGGCTTTGAAGGTTAGCAGCATGGTTTTGTAGACAACGTGGTGTGTAATTGGGAGCAAGTGAAGTTGTTGGAGAACAGGGGTGATGTCTGGTGATGATCTGGGCTGCAACTAGTTGGAGTTTATGGAGGGACTTGAGAGGAAGGAGTTGTAATAATCCAAGTGGAAGGCGACCAGAGAGTGTACCAGGATGCTGGAATGACAGAGTGCTGTCGAGGACAACACCCTGACTGTTGACCTGAAGGGAAGGGGAGAAAGAGGAGTTGTCGATGGTCCGCATTGCAGTGAAACTAAATGTTGTATTTATAGAGTATGTAGCCAAGGTGGAGAAGATGAACGATGAAGAGGATGGGACCGAGAACAGAGGCTTGGGGAACACCGGAGGAGAGGGGAGATCGCTGGGATGTGAATGTTTTTAAAGGAATGAACTGAGTGCAGCCAGAGAGATATGATGAAAACTAGTCCAGGGGTCTGCATGATAAACCAATGGATGCCAGTCTATGGAGGAGGATGGAATGGGTTGTGGTGTCAAAAACTGCTCTCAGTTCGAGGACAATGAGAATGGATAATAGTCTGGAGTCTGCTGCTATCAGGAGCTGGTTGTTTATGTTGAGTAGGGCTGTTTCTGTACTGTGGTGGGGATGGAAAACAGACCAGAACTGTCATAGAGGTTGTTATTCTGAGGTGAGAGTTGACTTGAGATGCCACTGATTTTTCTAGAATTTTTGAGAGGAGTGGCAAGTTGGAAAGGGTACGAAGGTTATTGAAGTTGTTGAAGTCTGAACCAGGTTTCTTGAGAATCGAAGTTAGTACAGCAGATTTGAGAGGTGATGGGACAGAACCAGAGGTGAGGGAGAAGTGGATAATGGTGGCAGTCAGAGAGGACAGGGAGAGGAGATGGGCTTTGATCAGGGGTGTCGGGAAGAGGGAGAGTGGAAACTTTTGAGTGGCTGAGAGGAGGGAGCTGGAGGAGCAGGAGGGAGTGAACTGAAGGAGGTGTGAGAGGTCAGCTGCTGGTGGATATTATCAATTTTTTGCATTGAAGAAGTTCATGAATGCATTACAGTAGTCAACACAGTAGAAGTGTGAGGGAAAAGAGTCTGGTTGGCGCAGGGAGTTGTTAATTCAAGAAAACAGAGTCAGAGTGTTCCCACCACCAGCACTGATGAGACTTGCATAATATTGTGATTTAGCTGCACTGATTGAGAATAATGTGGTGATGATGCATTTCTTTATGAACAGTTAGATCAGTTTTATTGTAGAGTCACTCCAAAGTTAAAGTTGCCCTTTAACTTTGAGGAGGTGGAGTTGGGGTGTAAACCAGGGAGCAAGAGTATGGAGATTGTTCTTGTAGTGGGAAACCAGTTCATCGGTAATAGAGGGGATGTAGATGTTAGGTAGTGTTTCAATGCCATGGCGAGAGTTGACCGATTAATGTCCTTGATGTAACAAAATGAAATCATATGTGATAGTTTGGTTATGGAATGGTCAAATTCAAATTGAATGATGTAAACATATGGTCAGAAATGGTAAAATCACTTGAAGAGCAGTGAAAAGAGGAGACACCAGTGGAGCACACCAGATCAAGGATATGACCCTTAGAATGGGTATGGAAATGTGTGTGTTGTTAAAAACTAAAGCTGTCCAGGCATGATGGGAAATCCATATGCCAGATATACTGTATATGCTTATCAAATGGAACTCTTGAATTCAGGTGTATAATAAGGTAAGTAAAACATAGGAGATAGCTGGTTTCAAGAAGTTTTAGGAAACGGCAATTGACAACAATATTGTTGACTATATTTCTTCTTCCATTTAGGTCTCCATGACAACCCCTGGTTGTGTGACTGCCAGATCTCAATGCTGATGTCCTTGTCCACATCTCTGGGAAGTCCAGTAGTTCTTATAGACAAACTGATGTGCAGCAGGTCCCTGGGTAAGTCAGGAATGCTGCTGACCCAGGCTGACCTGTCCCGCTGTATGAGGCCCTCAGTCCAGCCTGCAGCCACCAGGGTCATCTCTCCACTGGGCAGCAATGTAATCCTCCGCTGTGATGCCACTGGCTACCCAACACCAACACTGACATGGATAAAAACTTCAGCCTATAATGGTAAGCAACCCACTCTCAGGTGACAAAATAATGCTATTTAATTCTGAGTATTATCTGAGTCATGCTGTGATGGGATTTTTGTGCAGATTGTTGTCAGGGAGACAACCTTGAGAACTCAGAAGACTTACCCAGGATTTTGGAGAGTTGTAAGTGATGTTATGTTATCTATTTCAAGAAGCCTTTTTTAAATGCCTATGACAGTTCATATTTACATTGTCTCAGTAACTTTATCCCCTTTTGTTTTTACCTTTGACAAAGGACCTTTCTAAGCACCCTCACTCAGCAAGGTTTATAATCACACCATATTAAAACTGCAGTAGGCAGAAATATAGCAAAGGCAAATAAAACAATAAATAAAGAAATAAAATTAACAGAATCTGACAAGGCTCTCCAGCAGCTCTTCCCATTCAGTTCTAAACCCCTTCAACAAGAGCAAGCGTGCATATGCAAAAACCATCATGCTGAAAGTCACTATTCATCTTCAGACTTACAGGGGTCTCAAACCCCATTCTCCTAAATGAAAGTATTTTAACTACATAGTTACCCCCCATGTCCTACACCCACTGCATACTTTGTTGCTCTTTAGTCTATCTCACCTGTACTTTGTGAAAAGGCTTGACAGTGTCCGATCACTGGCTGGACTGTTTAAGAATGAAAACAGATCCAAGAATAGATGCAACAGAAAAAATAATGTCAAGCCCAGCTTTAAGAATCTAAATCAAAGGTTAGGCTTAGGTCACAAGTAAGAGTATCATTTGCGTTTAGTTAGATCATGTCTGTGAAATTACCTGCGTAGAACACTATGCTATACCAAAAATGGAAAAGACTGGTGCAAGGGGCTGAGAACTAAGATTGTACACCTTTTTGCATTCCAGTTTTGCAGGAATCTCCTCGAGTGGGTGTTCGTTGGTCAGTAATCAGCCTGAATGGGTTATCATACAAGGATGCTGGTGAATATCGCTGTCAGGCACGAAACATGGCAGGGATATCTGAAGCCCCAATTAAACTGAAGGTTATGGGAGCCACAAGACTGTCCCTTTCAAAGAAGAAGTCCCAAAAGACTCCATCCAGATCATTATCAAAACACAAGAAGACTTACCAAACCCCTGCTACTACCACCACCCCCTCAGTGAAGGAGAATCAGATAAATGCAACACTTGTCAGTAACAAGGCTCAGAAAACTCCCAGTTTGAAAGTACTTCAAGTAGACAAAGACATTAAAAGGCGTAAAGTGATCATAGCAAGTGGCAAGAAAAACACCCCAAGTGCGATCAAGTCAATACCTGAATCCTATGACAAATCTTCAAATACTTTGTTGTCACAAACACTTGTATGATACAATTTAGTTAGTCAGTTACTTGGTCGACTGATGGGGAAAGCAAACAAAACTGTACTCGAAGTCTTACTTGTAGTTTTAGACTTTTATGTTTCTGAGGAATTCTGCACTGAAAAGTCATGCACATTTGTTTGTGTATGTATGTGTGCTGATGCAGCTTGTTTGTAAAGATAAAATTTGTGACAGAAACCTGGATGTAGTATCTGCGATGCAATTTATAGTTTTCTGAAAAGATGCTTTGTTTCAGATATTTGAGTTTACATTGTATTTCATATTCCTTATGTTTAGTACTTATTCAGTACAGGCTGCATGCTTCTACCATTTATATTTTTCTGTAGTTTATTTTAGATGTATTTTAGATTCACTCTTCCATAGTAGAAGCCTGACTCTTTTAAGTTTCTTTGATTGACTACATGGACATTTTGGATATTAAAGCTTTATCCACATTGAAATGCAGTTTTTTAAAAATAAAAGGGTTATTATTCCTGCCTTCTCATAAAAATCTCACTACATATAGAACATGCTAAGACATTACTGAAGATCTTATAAGGTATGTTCGTCATGTCTAACATCGCACAAACTTTTCTCACTTAAACAAAGGAGATTGCAGCACACACATTTATGTTGTAAAAAACACTCTTATTCCCTGTGTAGAAGTCAATTCTTTAAATGGACGTTATGGCTGTGGATATGGACAGATGATCAAAATACCTTAAAAGCTATATTTGATCACATTCCTTGACCCATTACTAATTTCCAATGGAAATTGTGCATCCAGTACAGTGATTCTTGCCTTGGTTGTAAAGGTGAATTTGATTTCCTGTTTGCTCAATGCCTTTGTTGTATTTCTCCTGCTCTGACAACAAAAGTAACAAAATAAGTAAAAGTAAGTTGAAAAAAAAAACGTGTTAGTGTTTGATTGAGCTAATGAAACAGCAGAAAGTTCGAAAGTGTATTTTGACTATGAACACAGAACCTGCATCTGGATAACTTTCCCATGTTCCTGATGGTGCTGAGGAGTGCTAGAGGAGCTTCTGACTGGCTTCATTTAACATTTCATGTTTTGTCAAACAGTTTGAGTCGGCTTCAAGAATAAGACATTGAAATAAATAAACAACTGGAGAGAGATTTAGAGAGAGATTTTGCTGAATGGGAATTCCTAGATGTTTTTGGATGGAGCATGCCCTTCCATGTAAGAACTACAGCCTTGTTATTTTCAGTGACCTCATAGGTTTTCTGAACAGCAGCTTTTGGTGTGTTGGCTCTGGCCTTCACCAACTTGACAGTGACTGACTCCTCCTAACTCCTGACTAATCTAAAAATGGGCAAAGAGATAAAGTGTAAGAGTAGCAGAATTGAATCTCTTATGGGCTATTAAATGTTTTATGACAGCATCTGCATGTCACTCAAAGCAGCCACATGTTTCAATTTAAATGGGTGAGCTAAATAAAAATGTAATCCCTGTTCAATTGTCATAAACAGGAAAATTACACACGTGGACAAAATTGTTGGTACCCCTCAGTTAAAGAAGGAAAAACCCACAATTCTCACTGAAATCACTTGAAACTCACAAAAGTAACAATAAATAAAAATTTATTGAAAATTAAATAATCAAAAACAGCCATTACTTTTGAATTGTTGATTAACATAATTATTTAAAAAAAACAAACTAATGAAACGGGCCTGGACAAAAATGATGGTACCTCTATAAAAGATTGAAAACTATTTGACCAGAGTGACATGATTAACTCAGGTGTGTCATTTAATTGACATCACAGGTGTTTCCAAACTCATAATCAGTCAGTCTGCCTATTTAAAGGGAGACAAGTAGTCACCCTGCTGTTTGGTGAAAAGGTGTGCACCACATTGAACATGGACAACAGAAAGCGAAGGAGAGAATTGTCCCAGGACATCCGAAAAAAATTATAGACAAACATCTTAAAGGTAAAGGCTATAAGACCATCTCTAAACAGCTTGAAGTTCCTGTGACAACAGTGGCTCATATTATTCAGAAGTTCAAGACCCACGGGACAGTAGCCAACCTCCCTGGACGTGGCCGCAAGAGGAAAATTGATGACAAATTGAAGAGACGGATCGTTGGAATTGTATCCAAAGAGCCCAGAGCAACCTCCAAAGAAATTAAAGGTGAACTCCAAGGCCAAGGTACATCAGTGTCAGATCGCACCATTCGTCGTTGTTTGAGCCAAAGTGGACTTCATGGGAGACGACCAAGGAGGACACCACTGCTGAAAAAACTCATAAAAAAGCCAGACTGGAATTTGCAAAAATGCATGTTGACAAGCCACAAAGCTTCTGGGAGAATGTCCTTTGGACAGATGAGACCAAACTGGAGCTTTTTGGTAAGGCACATCAACTCTATGTTCATAGACTCAAAAACCAAGCATACGAAGAAAAGAACACTGTCCCTACGGTGAAACATGGAGGAGGCTCAGTAATGTTTTGGGGCTGCTTTGCTGCATCTGGCACAGGGTGTCTTGAAAGTGTGCAAGGTACGATGAAATCTGAAGACTATCAAGGCATTCTGGAGAGAAATGTGCTGCCTAGTGTCAGAAAGCTTGGTCTCAGTCGCAGGTCATGGGTCTTCCAACAGGACAACGATCCAAAACACACAGCCAAAAACACCCAAGAATGGCTGAGAGAAAAGCGTTGGACTATTCTAAAGTGGCCTTCTATGAGCCCAGATCTGAATCCCATTGAACATATGTGGAAGGAGCTGAAACATGCCATTTGGAGAAGACACCCATCAAACCTGAGACAACTGGAGCTGTTTGCTCATGAGGAGTGGGCCAAAATACCTGTTGACAGCTGCAGAACGCTCATTGACAAATACAGAAATCGTTTAATTGCAGTGATTGCCTCAAAAGGTTGTGCAACAAAATATTAAGTTATGGGTACCATCATTTTTGTCCAGCCCTATTTCATTAGTTTGTTTTTTAAAATAATTATGTTAATCAACAATTCAAAAGTGATGGCTGATTTTGATTATTTATTTTTCAATAAATTTTTATTTATTGTTACTTTTGTGAGTTTCAAGTGATTTCAGTGAGAATTGTGGGTTTTTCCTTCTTTAACTGAGGGGTACCAACAATTTTGTCCACGTGTGTAGCTAAGGCCAAAACAATTTTTTTGTAACAGTCTGTGAACATGTTTATTTTCACTGTAAAGCCGAATTTTTCAGGCACAGAGATTGCTGCTTGGTAATTATACTGTTGCCAAGGCAAGGAGTGAAGATGAAAAACAAATTAACTTGAAATAAATTGCCCACCACTTGCAGGACCACCTCTTATAGCTGTTAAAAAAGAACACCCTTCACATGCACATCAACAGCAACAGAGCTGCTGTACAAGGTGCCTGCCAGGAGCAACTACAGGTTCAGTGTCTTGCTCAGGGACACTTCAACATGCAGAGGGGTAGGGACTGAACCGTGAACCTTGTGATTGATGGATAACACACTCCTCCATCTGAGCCACGGTCAGCCTTTCCTATGCCTACACTTTAGCTATGTGCCTGGTAGTCATCATTCAAAACATGTAAAAATATAATTACATTTCAGCTGAATACAACACCCATTATTAAGATGTAAGGTAAAAAGGAGGCAAAGAGCCATGGGATGAACTTGCCTCTCTCCGGAGAAAACACTTGAAGAAAAGTAAAACTTACTTCCAGGTTTCTTTGATGGCATTTCCTTTTCTCATAACATCTTTTCATTTTTAACTTTCATTAGCTGGTTTTTGCAACAGTCAAATGTAGCAACACTTACACAGCCAGATGACAACATCCAAAGCTTTCTAGACTAAAGAGGAGATATATTTGGTCCCAAATACAGTGGAAGTTGTTGATATTTGTTTAACTAAATGTCTTTGATCGAGCAGTTTACTGCATATTTCTATGTGTGGTCACAAAACGTATATTTGTATAACTTGTTCTATGACAACACACCATTGCACATTGTCACTGAGTCAGAATTGATGCAGACTTGCACTCGCCCCCCTGGTGATGAGGCTGCTCTTGAATTCATTGATTGCGATTTCTCATTTCTACTTTTCTGATTCCAAAATGGTCTTTTATTTACTTTTAGGTGACTATTTGATAATAGACCTAATATATCACTTCAAGATTTCTTGAAAGTCCTTCTTCTGTGGTTGATTTAAACCTCTCATATAATCATCTCTTTGTAACAGAGTTGCATATCTAAAAGTTACAACTTGGACTAACCTGCAAAAATTCTAAAGTTTGATTATTTTTATATCTTAGTTTATAATTTTCCCTGACATCCTTGAGAGCTGTTCTTTGAATCATTTGTGTTATATTCTAGATTCTGTAATTATTTTTAATGACTTTATCAGTTTCTGGTTTCTCCATTAAAATGGGTTAAATATTTTAGTAATTCTTATTGAATGTTATGATTTGTGTTTCTGCATCATTTTCCTTATTCTAGGGCTGGCCCGAATAGTGGTTTCTGGTCTCCGGATATTCTTGCCCTATTAAAGAAGAATATCTGAATATTTGTTCTGCCCTGTAACGTCTGACGGGCGTGGCTGAAACGACCCGAATATTCGGATCCATTTGTCTGTAACGCCGAATATTTGTTCCGCCATACCAAAATTAATATCCGGATACCGCCGTAGCGAACGAATATTCGGATATTCGGGTCCAGTCCTACCTTATTCAGTTGCATTGCAAATGAGGCATCCACACATTTGTGTAGACCACATATTGATTTTAATATACATGCAACTTTGTTTTATTCTTCGACTGATTAAATAATGTACCTTTCAGGTCCACCTTACTGAATATGTTTTCATGTCGGGAGGGAAGCCGTCAGCATGTTATACTAAGAGACACAATGCACAAATTGCATTGTATGCCATAAAAGAAAGACTTCGTACAACACAATGTGTTAACAAGAGTATGAAGAGAGAGAAAGAGAGAGAGAGAAACCCCCACTACATGGGATTAGATGCAGTGGATAAGTAACACTCTCTGGTCATTTTGCATCTCTTAATCAATGTTGTGCATTTTTTGCTTGATTTCTACTTTATGCATATGAGGCACGGGAAGTGAAGGTCCAAAGCCTCGCAAAACAGATTCAACAACTGCAAAGGTTATTTCTTGCCTCAAATGCTTTCAGAAATACTTTTCGCTGAAGTGTGTTGAAATAAAAGAGAAAGTTTGCAACCGAGCTGCCATGTTGGACACACGCATCTGCTGGACTCAAGCTGAAAGTACTGTCATGTGACCACGTAGTGTCCCGCTAGTGACCGACCACAAAGCATGCACATTCAGATGCAGCATGTTTCCAATGTGAGAAAAACATGCCCCTGTGGACACCTCATTTCTTGCATCCCATTTATTGCCTATGTGAAATGCCCTGCTTTGCATGCTGGTTGCGTTGCAGCGCATTTCATGCTGCATTGTGGCGCATTGGCCCAGAGTTGCCCGTAGCTCATTTGCATAAAGTAGACTTGACTGATGCATCGCGAAATTTTCGTTAAATGTCTAAACCAGCTGTTGTTGAACTAAAATGAGGATGCACAGGTTATTTCTCGCCTCAAACGCTTCCCGAAATACTTTTCAATGAACTGTTTTTGTAATAACAGAAAATTTGAGGCTGAGCTGCCATGTTGGTCAGATGCATCTGCTGGACTCAAGCTGAAAGCGTTGTCATGTGACCATGTAGCGGCCTGCTGGTGACCCGCCGACCAAGCGGCCAATTTCCAGATGTACCATGTTTACATGTGAGAAAAATGGATCCTGTGGACACATACCATCAGGTCTACTTTATGCAAATGAGCTTCGGGATGACACACCGCAGTGCAGCTCAAAACGCACCACAACGCAACCAGCATGCAACGTGGTGCATTTCACATAGATAATGAATAAGATGTGAGAAACCGACAGATCCTGGACACGTACCACAACCCTTGAGTCTCTTGTATTGATATTATCCCTAGCTCCTTCGGGTTACTAGACACTGGTTAGCTCTTAGTTGTGAGTTTGGCTTACTAGTATATTCAGCCTGCTCTGTTCTAGTTTTGTGTTCCTCTGGGGTCTCTTTAGTTCGCTTTTAATACCTTGGTTGGATTTTTGTGAATTCTGTAAATTGTTTAAACCTTCGCTTTCACTTAGGTATCTGCACAAGCCATGGCATTGAGATCCTCAGGCAAACATCTTTAATCTGACCAAGCTGAAAACTCAAAAGGACAAAGCATTTGGAGTCAGGATCCAAAGTCTCTGGAACAATCTGTCTGAGGAAATCCAGTTGGCTGAGTCAATGACTTCTTTGAAGGCTCTTCATAAAACATTGTTTTATCTGCGAGCCCTTCCTCAGTTTATTTCTATGAGTATTGGTTTCACTTTTTCTAACAACATGTTGTCTTTTCATGTCTCTTGAATTCTGATGGTTTTATGACTTATCTGTTTCATTTTCCTGCCTTGTAACACTTTATGCTTTGGATTTTGAAAAGTGCTCTGTAAGTTAAAAATATTAATCATGATTCTTACAAGTGCTACCTGACTACTTTATGTTTACAAGTATGACCAGCCAACAGAACTCTGAGCAAATATCACAGATATTATTAAGGGTTGAATACTCAGATCAACAATTTCTTTATATTTAATCAAATTCTATTGAATACAGATTCTCATTCTTCAGTTTAGTTGCACTACTGTCTAAACAGACTGACCTCACAGTATGAATGCAGTGAGTGTAACTTTGGAAAATTCACTACAGCTCCCTCACACAGCTTCCAAAGATGCATGTTGCCTTCTGAGACACTGCTGTTGTCAGGGCTACATCGTCTTAGCACCAGAAGCCCTCAAACAGCCAGCAGCTAACCTTCTGCTGCTGAGATATGTGAGATATCATAACTCATAGATTTGAAACAACAAAGACAGGCTGGAAATCACTTGATTCTTATTTGCAACTTCTCATCTAAGTACAATTGACCATGCAGATATTTTAAGACAGCTGTCTGAACTAACATGGTTTGAAATGCCCTCTTTGCAATTTCCAGCTATTGCGCAATCATTGTTTAAATTTTAATGTGGTGCATATTTTTACATAAAGATGTGCTTAATCTGCAGATCCCGCTTGAGAGTCCATACAGAAATCCTGGGTTAGGTATAATTCACAAGAGTATACTGGTTGATTTAAGGTCACTGGGCAAACTAAAATGTTTGCTTGAGAACTTGGAAGCCACACAGTGCACACATAATATATCATGTGTATACACAGAAGGCAGATATCTAAAGGGTTTTATCAAGAAGTCAACAGCAAATGTCAGGCAGTCCGAAGAGGCTGAGTCCTCTATGTATGGAATTTAACAGTAATTTCCATCTCCAGCTGAATATACTCACTTGTCAAGAAGTGAGTCAAATTTAATATTACTGAAGACTCCGAGATGTACAAACTTAATACTACTAGTGATGCAAACAAACTACTACTAGTCATTATTTGTTTGATACTACTATACCTACTACCGCTAATAATAATAATGATATAATATATATTATAATAACAATTCTAATAAAATAGTAAATAATAGTTGTTTTTATTGCAACAACTTTCAGTGACTCCTGTGCCAACAACATGACCGGTTAAATCAATAGTTGCTTTCAATTCCCTTCACGCACTGCGGTTGCATCGGAAGCCTTTTTATTCTCCGTGCAGCATATTTTATCTCCCCTCTCATCAGTCGATCGTGCGTTGAACTTTTAATGCGTTTTCCGGGATTTTAAACAATTAATTAAGTTGGTGTGCAGTCCGTGACGCTGCCCGGCGAAGCACCGAAAATGCGCAGATCCGAGGACGTGCTTGTACTGCACGTCCTAGTTTCTCCCTCTCTCTCTCTCTCTCTCTCTCTCTCTCCCCCCATCTCTCCCCTTTCTCTCCCTCCTCTCTCAGGCTGACTAAAGGTGACCGTGGAGTCGCGCTCTGTACTCAATATTGAACGTCTTCAAGTTGAGCGGCAGCGGGGAGACGAGCTTGACGCAGATCAGCTGCGGACGCTGCTGTGTCTGCTGGAAGAGGCGCAGAGGGCTGCTGGAGGGGGCTAGCTACAGAGTCTGTGTGCTTCTCTCTTTAGGCGAATCATCCACATCGGTAAATGCGTCTTTCTTGTAGCCTAATTATTTTTTGCTTTCTTCTGCCTCTCGGATACATTTTTATCCAGAGTCGTCTGGTCTCACTTCGCCATTGACTCTTGGATGTTGGTGAAACGACGCGCATGCGTTGCTCTTGGAATAATTTTGCAGCCTAAGTTGCATCCCTGAGATCTTGTGCCGAAGTCGTTGACTAGCAATGTGGATTACTCCGGATCGCGGATGCTGGGGGTTCTTCTGCATGTCTCTGCTCGTCACTGTAGTCTGCGGGGCGCAAAGGTGAAGTCTGATCCTAACACGTGCTATGCTTTATTCCACACGGGCCCTGTAAGATTTCTTTACTCCTAAATTGAAATGTGTTTCTGTCCTCAGCGCCAACGAACCTAGCAACATGTCATATGTGAAAGCCACCGTGGACAAGTTGCTGAAGGGCTATGACATTCGCCTGCGTCCTGATTTTGGAGGTAAAAGCCACTGTAGTGTTGAGTGTGTTCACGCAGCTGCCCCTTGGTGTTCAGCAGGCTGCCGTAATGCTGGCTAAGGCTCTGCTGTCATAATGTCCACAGGCGCCCCAGTGGATGTTGGCATGAGCATAGACATCGCCAGTATTGACATGGTATCTGAAGTCAACATGGTAAGTTACCTTCCACATTGTTACTTGGTGCGATGCAACATTTTACACTGACTGCCTCCACGTGACAGCTGCGGGGCGAGTTTCTTGCCTTTTTAGCCCTCTCTGTATCAAAGAGAATGAAAGCTTCAGCCGTGTTGGCCGTGTTCGTCTCTTTACTTGCGCAGAGCCGCTCCGGGGGGGAAAAATAAAGAGATTCTGCTCCTCCTCCCGCTCTCTTTCCGGCACTACGGAAAGATCCGCAATGTGTCACCGCTGGTCCGTATGCATCAAGTACAGATCCGCGGTGTCACTACAGGCGGAGGCTGGGGTTTGAGGAGACCCACAGAAACATACATAGAAATAAACACACACACACACAGAGAGAGAGAGAGAGAGAAAGAAAGAGAGAGACGCTGTTTAGTGATTCCACACACGATCTGCAGCCCCAAGCACGTAGTGGTAGAGCCAGTGACAGCTAGGTGTAGGAAAGACATTAGAGGCAAAAGACAGAGGAAAATAACCTGTCTGTATGCATGTCTGGGACGTGTTTTGACCTCTGCAGTAATTACATAACGGCTGTCAGATAGGAGAGAGTTCCAGAAAAAGCAAGGTGTCTGCAGAATATGGTTTGACCACTTAATACAGGGAATTAATGCAGCGCCGCAGTGCCCTGTGAGTACACACAAGAAATCAGAAGCAACTGTGTGAAGTTGGTTGGTTCAGAAAAAGTGTCTGCAATAGAGAGATTAAGGCTAAAGATATTAATTTACTTAGGCTACTGCTTTTGTGTGGACAGTTGTATGTAATGAAACAAGAATTGGGCTATACATGACTTGACAGTTACACACACAGGGATATCCCTGATGTTATTTAAGCGATACACGGAGCTAATACTTTCATTGATAACTTGTTTTTACTGCACATGATAATGAATCATTTGAATCGTTCGAACCACAACGAATCATCTCCTTCCACCTAACCCTATCCTCTGCATCCTTCTCTCTCACACCAACTAACTTCATGTCCAGTTTCACTACATCCATAAACCTCCTCTTTAATCTTCATGCAGGCCTCCTGCCTGGCAGTTCAAATCTCAGCATCCTTCTACCAACATGTTCACTTTCCCTCCTCTGTTCATGTCCAAACTATTTCAGTCTGGTCTGTTTGGGTTTATCTCCACAGCATCTAACATACACTGTCCCTCTGATGTCCTGGTCACCCCCAAAAAGAACCTTAACATTTTAATCTCTGAGATTTATACAAAGTAATGTCAATGAATTAAATATATTAAACAACTTTAAATATGTTTTTGCAAAAGTGTTCTTCTACTGCAAGTCAATGTTTAGTAGATGCACCTTTGGCCACAATAACAGCACTGAGCCTGTGTTATTACCTTGGAACATGTGTGATAACTTCTTATTTAATCTCCATTTTCACTTATTTATTTACATTCATTGCACTACCCACCACTATTGTTCCCTGCATCATCATTTCATTCTGCAGTGCATCTCCGATGGGATTTTTATGGATGACAACAAACTAATCTGAATCTGAAACCTTTAATCTGTGTGGATAGGTCTCGATCTACCTTTACACTACAGTTTTACCTCATTCTTCTTTGCAAAGCTGCTCAACTTCTGTCAAGTTACACGGGAATCATTAGTGTAGAGCCCTTTTCAAGGCCAGCCACAAATTCTCAGTTGGATTGAGTTCTGGGCTCTGACTCAGCCACTCCAGAACATTCACCTTGTTTTCTTTCAGGCATGTCTGTGTTGTTTTGGCTGTATGCTTTCGGTCATAGCTTTGCTAGAAGAGAAGCATCCCTATATCATGATGCTGCCACCACCATGCTTGATGAGGAAGATGATGTGTTTCTGTTCATGTGCAGCGTTTGGTGTCCGCCAAACGTGGCATCTAGTCTAATGGCCAAAAGCACAGTCTGGGTGCCATCAGACCAAAGAACTGTCTTTCAGTTGCCTTCAGTCTCCCTTTTGCTGAACTCTAGCCGAGATTTAAGATGGAATTTTTTGATAGTGACTTTTTCTTCACCATTCTCCTATAAAGCGCTGACTGACAAAGAACCAGTCAGAGTTGGTCCAAGACATACGATAGTTGTATGCGCAGTCTTTTCCATCTCTGCTGCTGAAGCTTGTAACTCTTTTCAGAAGGATTATAGATGTCTTGATGGCGTCTCTGACTGTCCTCTTTCTTGAATGGTCACTCAGCTTTTGTGGATAGTGTGTTCTAGGTAGATTCACATCTGTGTCATATTCCTTCCAGTTTCTTAGTGATGGATGAAACTACTCTCAGAGATATTCATTGACTTAGAAAGTTTCTTGTTTCCATCCCCAGACTTATGCTTTTCAGTAAACGTTTAATGGAGTTGTTTGGAGTATTCTTTTGTCTTTATGCTGTCGTTGTTGCCGGGGGTGCTGATTCACCTGTGACTGGGTGTTCCAGATACAGTTGTCTTTATACTATAATCACTTGAGAGACATTGACAGTACTCAGATGATATTTATTTCTCTAAGCATTATTTGGCTACACCTGTGTTGAGTTTGTAGCTTCACTGTAAAATTTATGCAATCACTTATTTTACATCTTATGTTCTCAATTAATTGGCATTAATATGTAGAATTCTGTTTTCACTTTCAAATGAAAGTCTTTTGGTAAATTGTTGCCAAAAAAGCTCAATTTAGTAGCCTAGCCGCGCTAGACCCAGGTCTGAAGACGCAAGGGTCTAGGAACTCTCGACAGGGAGGGAGGCAGGCTAAAAAGGTTGTCTTTCAAATCACTCTGCAGCAGTTGGGTAGGTATACAGCCAATCAGCGCAACGAATAGGCTGATGTAGTTCCTAGAGCGCCAGACATCAGAGGATGCGGGAGTTCAGACCCAGGTCTGAAGACCCTGGCAGAGAATTAAATTCGTTGCCGTGGGTTGTCTAGCGCGGCTCGGCTAATCTTCTTGTCTATCCTTGTTTCTATGGTTGTTTCTGTCAGAATCGTCGTGCCTCTGTCGTCACTTAGTTACGCCCGCCTTCTGACTCTACACTTCATGGTGATTCGTCGGCCAGTTTTAGGAACATTCAACCTCGAGGCTTACCGAGGGTATCTAGACCGACCCTGGCAGAGAATTAAATTCGTTGCCGCGGCTAGGCTATCAATTCAGTTCACCGTGATTAAATGTTGAATTAAAGAGGAAAAGTTTGAAAGGGGAAAATATTTTGTAGGACACTGCAACTTCACCAAAGCAAAGACTCAGCAGTTCCCTAAAAGAGCTGGGGAAGTTTGTAGACCCTTTAAAATTTTCTGCATTAATCATTAAATTGTATTAGAATTCCTAAAACTAACTAAAGAGAACCCAAGAAAATTAAATGAGATAAAAATATTATTCTCAGTAAATTATTTATTGAGGAAAATAATCAAATATCACAAGTGTGCAAATGGTGAAAATAAAGCTCTAGGATTAGCAGTTAGTTTGAAAGTGAAATTAAAATTGAGTGTTTTCAATCAATCATGTGTCAGTTTTGCACCTCATCAAACAATCCACTGGGATCTGTTAAAGTCTGATCCTCACAACATTTATCCATGGAAGCGTATCATGGCAAGAAGATTTCTGAGAATGGCAGAGAATGTTGTTATGAGGTTGGTGAAAGTTACAATCTGTAAAGAGCTTGGAATTCACCAATGCAGCATTAAACAGATGGAATGTAGATATAATTCAGGATTGCTGTACCATTCCCAGGTGTGGTTGACCAACAAAGGCAACTCCAAGAGAAAGATGTGTATTAGTAGGCAAGGTCACAAAGGAACCCAGGGGAAGTTCTGCGCAGCTAAAGGCCTCTCACATTGGCTGATGTTCATGTTAGAGTCCATCATCAAGAGAACACTAAATGACAACAATGTGCATGACTTTGGAAAAACACAGTTGTCCAAAAAAGAACATTTCTGCCCATCTTCAGTTTGCTGAGGGTCATGTGGAAAAGTCAGAGGGCTGCTGGAGAAATGTATTGTAGATAGATGAGACCAAAATAGAACATTTTGGTTCAAATTAAAAATGTTCTGTTTCAAGAGAGGAAAACACTGCATTCCATTTTAAGAACCTTATCCCATCTGTGAAACATGGTGTTGGTGGTAGCATCGTTTAGGCCTGTTGTGTTGCATTTGGGCCGGGATTGCTCACCATCATTAATTAACGGATTCTGAATTATATCAGTGAATTCCAAATAATTTGAGTTTGTTGAGTTTTGTTGAATTTTCTCTATAATATTGTAGGGTTTTGAACTTACTAATGAAGTGTCCTGAGATGACTTATATGGTGAACTGATGCTATATAAATAAAACTGATTGAGCTGATTGAACAGGGAGCAAAATATCAGCACATCTGTCAGTGAACTGAATCTCAATAAGAATTGGGTTTTGCAACAAGACAACAACCCTGAAAAACACTAAAAAGTTGCTCTAACAAAAAGTGGTTAAGCAGGAAGAAGGTCTGCATTTTGGAATGACCAAGTCGAAGTTCTATTGTACTGTAATTCAGTTGGAATGTTTTGGAAGAACCTGAAGAGAGATGTAATGCAACCATGGTCATTGCAGTTGCATTTGAGATGTGCATCCTTCATTTGTTGTGGTGTTGCATCTGCATGACAATCACAAGTATTTGGATTTTTAGATTAAGTACCAGCTCATGAGCAGTGTAGTGTAAGGATGTTCAAAGCGACATACATCTGAGAATAGATACAACCCAAGCAAGGGCACACTAACCAGAAGACATGAAAAGTTGTGTTGACTCAGCAATTGTGTATATCACATGCTTTATCTTCTGGGGGTTCGGACATATGGGTTCTGTAACGCATGCTGAGGCAATCTGAATTGTAACTGGCGCTATATAAATAAAATTGAATTTAATTGAAGGGCATTAAGTTTAACTGTGTCTGACAGGAGTCTTCTAGGGTAGCTCATGAGACCAATGCTTTAGTTTGAAGCCATGGCAGGTAAAACACTTTGTTAGTTTATATTGCTTCCTGCACAGGCCTCCCAGAGAAACAGAAAATAATAACAATCATAATAATAGATTTTATTTGTAAAGCGCTTTACATTGTAAAACAGTCTCAGTGCTACGATAACTGTAGCAGTCGGAACTAAAACCATATTTTTTATTTATTTAGCATTTTTATTTAACGACGTTAATAACATTGAGATCAGAGATCTCCTTTACAAGGGAGACCTGGCCAAGCGCACAGCAGCATAGTCACATTAAAAACAATAAACAGATAAAATTAACATTAAAACTTGCTCACATATAACACTAGCACACAGACCAGGTAGACTGTAGGTGCATGTCCACTAGATGTGATTTTCCCACCACATCTGAAAATCGCACGGATGGCGGGCAGTCACTAGCGGACCACAACATTGTCACATGACAGCGCTCAAGCAACGCTGGGCCACTACAGGGTCACATGACCGCACTTTCAGCTTAACAGTCTGGCAGGCATGTCGGATAAGTACAGCGGCTCGGTCACAAAAACTTTCTCTTTTATTTCGAAAACACTTCAGTGAAGAGTATTTCTGAAAGCATTTGAGGCGAGAAATAAGCTGTGCAGCAGCTGAATTTGTCATTGTAGTTCACCGACGGCTAGTTTAGATGTTTGAGGACAGTTTCACAATGCGTGGAATCTCCACACGCCGCATCAAATTTGCATAAAGTAGGAGTTCAGTCTACTTTATGCAAATGAGCTGCAGCCCGCTCCAGGTAAACACACCAGATCGCAGCTGGAAATGCAGTGCATGTGGCATGCTGATCCAGCTGCAGCGCGTTTTCAACTTGGCGCACCCTGTTACCAACACTAAGGAACCTGAACAAAGTACATGAAAAGCACATTTGTGTATAATTGCTTAAACTCTTTAAAGGACAATAAGTCAAACCATTTTCCGCTGAGAAAGTAATTTCTGATTATTTTCAATTAAATGATATAGTAATGGTTGAAATTAGGGTTACAGGGTTTCATAAAGTAACAGGGTTGAATAGCTACATTATTGCTGATTATAGATCATCTTGTAAAAGCGTAAAATAACTGCTCAAGACACCAAAGTAGCTTTTAATACTTTCTGTCAGCACTATTTCTCAAATAAAAAATGAAAAAAATAACTGAAATGTGGCTGAAACTTGCCATTTGTTTCAAAACATCTTCATCATTTTGATGTACATTTGATGGCTGGCTTCCCTAGCTTATCAACATATTCACTCTATCACATAGCTGAAAAGTTGCCATTTGCTTCAGAACATCAATCTTGTAATATTTTTGGTGTGACTGTAGGTTCAGGGTGTTGTGTGTGGGTATTAGACATTCACCACACAGTAGAATGGAACAGGCAGGACGTAGCTTTATTCATTAGCATGAGTCTTCACTTCTTCTCTCATGCTCTAGGTCCTATCCTGCTACAGCTTGGGGATAGCGCCCTCTGTAGGACTCTTTTATGAACAGCCTGTAATACTGCAAAGTTATTTCACATGAACACAACATCTTCCCCTTTTCAACAAAGGATACTTCTTATGCAATGAACTATCAACGTATCAACAAAACATTTACATATTGCGTTCAGTACTTAGTATGTAACTCAGAATCTACACTAAGACTGTTAAACAAATAAGACACTCTTTTGCCCTCATTTAGACATGACAAAGTCCTGGGTCCAACTAGGTGGGTTTCTAATCCTGATAGGTCTTAGTGCAGAAGCAGACTCAGGATGAAGTGGTTCGTCAGTCGCATGCTCCGTAAAGTTCATTACATTGTCCAAGTTTGATTCTGGGTTCAACTCTGCCAATGCGGATAAGCGTGAGCCGTTCCAGACTCTTCCATCATCCAGCAGGTAACTGTTAGAACTTTTTCTGGCTAGAACAGTCATTGGTTTGGTAAACTTGAGTTCTCCTTTCTTTACTTTCCAAGGTTTCCTAACCCGGACTTGGTCACCAGGCCAGAATTCTGTTGTTTTAGCATGTCGGTGAGCATCTGTGTATTGTTTTGATTTTATTTGTTTTTGTTTGACTCTTTCACGTATAGTGTGCTCGTCTGTGGACGGTACAGGCATCTCTTTAATCACCAGCTTTGTTCTCATTCGGCGTCCATGAAGCAGTTCTGAAGGGGATACACCAGTGGTGGAATGAGGTGTCGCTCTGTAGTCCATCAGGAATGTTCTCAGGAATGTTTTCCATGGTTGTTTTTGGATTGTAGCAGTCTGTAAACAGTCTTTAATAACACGGTTAAAGCGTTCTACTTCCCCGTTAGCTCTCGGATAGTATACAGATGATTTTAGGTGTGTAATGTCCCTTCTCTTGAGAAACTCAGCAAACTCAGTGGAGACAAACTGAGGTCCGTTATCACTGACCAGCTCTTTTGGATTCCCCTCTCGAGAGAAAACAGTGGACTGGAACTGGATCATAGTAGCGGTGTCAGCACGGGGAGCGAAAGCCACTTCAGGCCACTTGCTATGGTAATCCACAAGTGTTATAGCAAACCGACAGTCAGCAGGAGCTATCTCAAACGGGCCCACAATGTCCACTGAAACCTTCTCCCAGGCAGCGGCTGGCAGGGGCACAGGATGAAGCGGGGCATCATGGGTCACTGTTGTTTTATCGTTCAGACGGCAAGTCGTACAGTTTTTAACAAATGTCTCTATTTGTGAGTCCATCTTGTACCACCAATATAGTTCTCTGAGGTGTTGTTTAGTCTTAACAATGCCTTGGTGTGTCTCATGAGCGATATCAATGAGCCTTGTCTGCATAGACTCAGGTACGAGTAAACGATGAGTACCTCTGATGACACAGTCCTCTATGACCACAAGCTCAAGTCTAATCAGGAAGTAGGGCTGTAATTCAGGATCAACCGCTTTCTTCTTTGACGGCCAGCCCCTTTTTATCTGTGCACACAGCTTTTTTAGCACCGGGCAGTCACGGCAGGCGGACTCAAACTCATCCTCAGAAACAGCGCTTAGATCGGCGAGAATGGTTGCAACAGACTCCACATTTTCAGCATATGCAGGATCTGTCTCTGGCAGTGGAAGTCTTGATAGACAGTCAGCAACATTGTTCAATGAACCTTTTCTATATTCAACATTGTAGTCAAACTCCATCAGGCGCGCAGACCACCTGGCTATCCGTAGGCCAGCACGGTTGTTTCCTTTGGTCGTGAGGAGTGTTGTTAGCGCTTGATGATCAGTGCGCAAAAGGAATTTTCTTCCCCAGAGCCATGTTCGCCATTTTTCGACAGACCAAACGCATGCTAGCGCTTCCTTTTCGACAATGGAATACTTCCTCTCTGCGTCCGACAGACTGCGGGAGGCAAAAGCCACAGTACGTTCTTCACCATTGTTGTCCATTTGAGTAAGGACGGCCCCAAGCCCATAGTCTGAAGCATCAGTAGAAACTATGGTAGGCCTGGCAGGGTCAAATAGCGCCAGTGCAGGGCTGTTGACAATCAGCTGTCTGACTTGGTCAAAACTCACTTGACGTTCATCGTTCCATTGAAATGTACTGTTCTTTCGCAATAAAACTCTCAGGGGCTCCACAACATCAGCATAGTTGGGCACAAATTTATTGTACCAGGTTGTCAGCCCTAGGAATGAGCGCAGTGCAGCAAGGTCAGTAGGAGGCGGAGCATTCAGGATTGCAGCTACGTGAGAGTCATCTGGCAGCAGACCGTCTGAGCCGACCTTGCAGCCAAGAAAACTCAGAGTAGTTTGACGAAACTTGCATTTGTCCATGTTCAACCTCAGGCCTGCGTTGTTTATTTTACGTAACACAGCCTTCAGATTTACCTCGTGCGCCGCTTCAGAAGTTCCATAGACAATGACATCGTCAAGGTAGCACTGAACACCTTCCAGTCCACTGAGGATCGTTGACATCATCTTTTGAAAGGCGGCAGGGGCGGAGCTAAGTCCGTATGGAACTCTGCAATATCGGTACAGGCCTTCGTGTGTAATAAAAGCCGTTAGCCCCCTGCTATCTTCATGCAGCTTTAGTTGGTGATATGCAGATTTGAGGTCTAGAGTGGAGAACATGACAGCTCCACGCAGCTCAGACATTATGTCCTCAATCAACGGCAGAGGATGGCCATCTATAATGACAGCTTTGTTAGGTTCCCTCAAGTTCACGCACATACGAATGTCACCGGTCTTTCTCTGGGTGACCACAATTGGGGATACCCACTCAGATGCGTCAATCCTCTCAATAATTCCATTTTCTTCCAGGTTCTTTAGTTCATTTGATACAGCATCACGCACTGAGAGAGGTAAGCGGCGGAGCTTTTGTTGCACAGGCTTGACTTCAGGTCGCACTTTTACTTTGTGAACAAAGTCTTTTGCGCATCCAAACGCAACTGGAGCTTTCACTGTTTGTTTGGGTGAGGCTTCGGTTTGGTGAAGGGTTGTACTGACTGTAGAGATGTCAGATAGCAACTGTCCTCCTTTTATCTCTAACTCAAGAGCAGCAAAAAGGTCCATACCGAGTATTGGTGTTCCCGTTTTGACTATGTAAAAGTCAGTAGTAGCACACTTGTTATGGTAAGTAATTGTAGCTTTAAGACACCCTAACACATTCAGTTTATCCTTAGAATATGTAACCAGTTGCACTTTGGGTTCATTTAGCTTACTCAAACTAAAGTGTTTACGGTACACATCACTAGGCAGTATAGACACACCTGACCCTGTATCAACAAGCATCTCAATATCACAGGCCTGAGCAGTAGGTGCAGTAATAGTAGCAGTACACATTAGCTTAGAAATGTCAATACCACTGTTCACAGCCAAGACAGTTATTTCAGGCACGATCACATCATCACTCTTATTGGACACTTCATTTACAGGCTTAGCAGAGGATTTACAAACTCGAGAATAATGCCCTATTTTTCCACACATTTTACATTTACAGTCTTTAGCAGGACAAGATTTATCATTTGCAAGATGGTTTTCTGACCCGCAACGGTAGCATGTATTGCTTTTTCCATCCATCTTTGGCGTACTCCGCTTTGTTTTGAAATTGCTCTTTTTCCTCACGTGCACCGCGGCAACATCTTTTGAAGTGTCGGTATCAGCAATGGCTTTTGCATTGGCTATGGCAGATTCAATGCGCTGAGCTATATCCAGTGTCTTTACTAGAGTCAGATTTTCCTCCATTAGCAGTCTTTCACGTATTCGAGGATTGTTAGTCTTTTCTACAATCTGGTCGCGCAGCATCTCATTCTCCATGTTGCCAAATCCACAATGTTTAACGAGCTCACGTAATGCTGCAACATAGTGATCTGTAGACTCACCCACCGCTTGTGCTCGCTGGCGAAAACGGTACCTCTCGGCAACAACGTTCACTTTTGGATAAAAGTATTTTTCCAAAGCACTCACAGTCCCTGTATAGTCATCACTATCGAGTGGCAAAGTGCTGTAGATTCGTTGTCCTTCTGTTCCCAAGCAGTGAATAATCAAGGCTCTCTTCCTCTCGGCGGAAAAGCCATTTCCCCCGATAGCAAGGAAATAGTTGTCGTACAACTTTTTCCACGCTTCAAAAGCGATCTTTGGTTCACCCGGGCACTCCAGGAAACCGCAGGAGGTTGTAAGGAAAGTAGAGCCATCTCTTCCTCACTACTTGCCTCGTCGCCACTTTGTTGTGTGTGGGTATTAGACATTCACCACACAGTAGAATGGAACAGGCAGGACGTAGCTTTATTCATTAGCATGAGTCTTCACTTCTTCTCTCATGCTCTAGGTCCTATCCTGCTACAGCTTGGGGATAGCGCCCTCTGTAGGACTCTTTTATGAACAGCCTGTAATACTGCAAAGTTATTTCACATGAACACAACACAGGGGTGATTGGAGGGGTTATTAACCCTTCGTGTAACTTTCTCCTGGCTTTACTCCACTTGTGAGCTTCTCTCCACTCCTTTTGTTGGGCACGCTGTCCTCTCTCTCTTTAATGTCCCCCATTATGAATTGTAAGTCATTGTTTGAATACAGTTTGATTTACACTACCAATCAAGAGTTTTAGAACTCCGTAATTTAAAATTATGAATGTTAATGTCTCATTGTACTCTCAAACGAAAGCATTGAACAAATGAACAAGTTGAGTTTTTAAAAATCAATTTAGAATCTAAACTGGAATCTAAACTTTTGACTCATCAAAGTAGCCACCTTTGGCTGATATAACAGCTGTACAGAAACATGGCATTCTTTCCACAATGGAAATCAAATATACTTCAGAAAGTTCTTCCCAACTTTGTTGCAGAAGTTCCCATAAATGTGTGGTTCTTGTAGGTTGCTTTGCTTTCACTCCTCTGACCAGTTTTTCCCAAACCAACTCCATGGGGTTTAAGTCTGGAGGCTGTGCTGGACACTCCATGTTTTAATTTTTCCTAAGGTAGCTCTGGCATAGCTTGGACTGATGTTTTGGGTCATTATCTTGCTGTAGGATGAACTCCTGACCAACTAGGAACATACCAGAGGGTACTGCATGGCACTACTAATGCTGTGGTAGCCATTTTGGTTCAGGTTTCCTTTCACTCTGTACAAGTCACCAACCCTGGATCCAGCAGAACAGCCCCAGACCATCACGCTTCCTCCTCCATGTTTGACAGTTGATGTCACACACTGAGGAACCATCCTTTCTCCTACTCGATGACATACAAACATCCTGCATGATGAGCCAAAGATTTAAAGTTTTGATTCATCAGTCCATAATACCTTCTTCTAGTCTTCAGTAGTTGATTCACAGTGCTTCATGACCAGACAAGCCTTTTTTTCTTATTCTGACATCTTCGCAATGGCTTTATGCTGCCCATTTATCACTCGTGAGACTTGTTCCTTACGCTAGTGTTTACTTCCACTTCATAACACCGTAGAACTGTAGTACAGTAAAAATAATTTACAAAAAACATTACTTTTCACATTACTGCACCTTTCTTAAATATATTACTCTTATATTGTCGTCACAGAAACGTAACTAACCATTTTGCCTGCTCTAACCAGTGGGATAGCTTGAACATCTGCTTTGCCTGGAAAACTCCTACACCGCCTTTGAAATACAATAAGCCATCTTTAACACACAGCAATATTCAATTTCACAACTTAATGTAAACAACAAAAAACACTGACCACTCTGTCCACTTTTAAACAACAGGGAGAAAAGGGTAACCTCAATACATGTCGTATAGTGATTGCATGTGAATCACAAACAACAAAAATTTTTTTAAAAAACCCCAAGAAGAAATGGAAATGACCAAAAATAATCACAGAGCCCCCAAGTGGTCAAAAAATTGCAACTGCATGAAAAAGCGTCATAGTTTTGACTGTGCTTTCTGAACATACACTAGTTGGTGCACATTATGACTGAAATTCTGGTGCAACAAGCTCGCCATTGGACTGATAAATACAAAAACAAACCAATTTTTTCTAAATAAAAAGCAATTCCATTATATACATGTAAACATCTATATAAATATATATATAAATTTGTATCTATAAATACAAATATATATATATATACACACACACACACACACACATCTGTAAACATACACATCTGCACATATTTATTTTACAGTGAAGATGCAGCAGCAATATTGCACATACATTGAAAAAAAGTAAAAAAAAAAAAAAGTAGCAGCAGTTATGTTTTCATAGTGACAACGGGTGCCCAGAAAGATTATTTTAAGTTCAAGAGTCTGATGGCTTGGGGGATGAAAGTGTTACAGAACCTGCTGTTCTCGTTCTGTCGTTCTGATGCTGCAGAACCTCCTCCCAGAGGGCAGCAGGGAGAACAGTCCATGGTGGGGGTGTGAGGAGTCTTTGATGATGTTGCAGGCTCTGCTGAGACAGCGCTTGTGTGCAACATCCTGGATGGATGGAAGAGAGGTCCCGATAATCTTCTCTGCCCGTCCTCACCACCCTCTGCAGCGTCTTCCTGAGGCCCTGGAGCTGCCAGACAAGATGGAAATGCAGCTGGTCAGCAGCTCTCTATGGTCCCTCTGTAGAAGGTGATCTGGACGGGAGGGGCAGCTGTGCTCTCTTCATCCATTGCAGGAAGTTGCTGATTCTGTCAGTAGATCGTATTTAATGTGACATCTATAAATTAGACAAATTTATCCAAAGCTATCCTTTGTAGGAATACATTTGGGCGTAGCACATACTGGTGCATGTGCTGTATGCATGTGATCTGTTACATATATTATTATCTGGATAATGTGTGGCTTCCCAACATGAGACACAAGTCTCTGTTTCATTATATCTCCAGTTTGTGCTTGTATTTTTAAAATTTCATGTTTGTTGAATTGGTATTGTTTGAATTTTACATGTCATTGTAAAGAATTAGTGGATGTGCTATGATGGAGCATGTAGTGCCAGATATTTTTCAACTCAGAAAAGAAGACACAAATCTTTGCTGTTGCATTGTAACACTGAAAAGTAGTGCTTTCTAACTTTATGATGAGATGAAGATGTAGAGGAGCAGCTGTTGTTCCAGTGAAATTTGGAAGAGGATGAACCTATCATAACACTGCAGCAACAAACAGGTTCCTTGGTTCTTTTCACATTATTTTTGTTAGTTCAGCCAGACTGTGGTATGGCACAAGTGTCTTGTGTTTAAACTAACCTAGAACAAGACAATTATTTAAGAAGTCAGTGGGTGGGACAAAGACAACCAGGAGTCATATCCACAAAGGTTCTGAGAAGAGCCATTTAAACAAATCAGTTAATTTAAAAAAAGCACCACTGCAGTTCTAGCATGAAGGAGACCCACTGTAGAGTATTGTAGAGCCAGGGCCAGCATTGGATTTTCTGTAAACAGGGGGCAATATTTCTGTCCTGGAGATACTGTAGAAGGGAAACTATTTCAGGACTATGTCAGAAACTCCAACCCAGTTTTCTAGTCTGTCCAGTAGTGTTGTTTGGTCAGCAGTGTCCAAAGCAACAGTAAGATGCAACAGGAGTAGGACTGAAATTTGCAATCAGTTTCGACATGAATATACTTTTTCACCGTAATGCGAGTCATCTGATGACTGTGGTAGAAAAAAAATATAAAAAGTTATCACTTGATGTTCGAAAATACAAACTAGCACTTACACAATAGAATAGAAGTACACACTTGGAATTGTTCAGGGCAAGAGGGATTAAAGACTTCATGGCCAATTCGTGTTGATGTACTAACTTTCCTCTCACCCTGTGTTCAGGACTACACCATCACCATGTATTTCCAGCAGTCCTGGAGAGACAAGCGCCTGTCCTACACAGGCATTCCTCTCAACCTCACCTTGGACAACCGGGTGGCAGACCAGCTGTGGGTCCCTGACACCTACTTCATTAATGACAAGAAGTCTTTTGTCCATGGGGTGACAGTAAAGAACCGGATGATCAGACTGCACCCTGATGGAACTGTACTGTATGGTCTTAGGTGAGAGCTGTTTGTACGTCTTTTCTTCTCAAAACCTGAACTTTTGTTGCCTTTGTTAGCAAGTACTTGTTACCACTGTATACACATTCTGTGACCTTTTAAATGGAGATCATTATAGGTCAAAAGCCAGATCAAGTACGTAAGTTTTATGTGCGCTTGGTTAAGGACAGAGAAAAGCCAGTTAATGCCCCAAGAGGACATTCAGTACATCAGACTGCTTTATTATTTGCCAAGCTATTTTTTCATAGTTTTGCTCAATATTTGCCCTTCACAGTTTGACCGCTTTACATCCATGTTTACCACATACAATTTTCCTTGCAGTATTCAAAATAGACTTAGTGTTGCTCTTTATCCATTGTTATGGAGCAGGTCAGAGACTCAAATGTGAATGACAAAGGCACAGAGGACAGGAATTTTAGACAGTAAGTTTTTGTACAATACGAAGGTAAGGATGACGGGTAAAGCAAACTGACATCGCAAGGGATACACGAAGATCACTACTCTTGAGGGAGACTACTAGGGATCGAGTGGGGGAGTGAAAATACAGTACTGGAAATACTACCGAAGCCGGGACAGGACAAGATACGAAAATGCCAACTATCTGACAGAAAGCAGAATATATTTACAAGACTGAGTTCACCAGGACTTGGTACTACCAAGCTAGGAAAGTCAAGGGCGAGTCAGAGCTAGAAATGCGCACATAGCGCATCAACATGATCAACAGAGCAACACACAGACACGGTGAGTTTAAACAGAGCAATGTGAGAAACGTGCTCAACACTAACATGCAAGCACTACCGCTACCCTGAGAGCCTGAGAGGGAGTGGGGCTCGACTTAGCTGACAGCCTGATGGGGAGACACAGTGAGGGAATGTGGACAGAGAAGGCTGGTGCATGGCAGGAAGGGCTTCTTGATGGTGCACCCAGGTGGAGATTCTGAGAGGTAAATCCAAGCAGGACCAGGTTAAATATGAACAGGCAGGAGCTGAGGTTATGGCAGGAGGCAGACTGAGTAGGCAGGGAGGGTCACGGAACTGAAGCAGAGGGAAACACGTGGTTACCACAATGAAACCAAAAGCAAACAAAAGGAGAACGAGAGCCTGACTTGTCCAACAGAGGTTGTTCTACGGTCTGGCATCGTGCAGTGGTCTGAGCACGGCTTTAATGGTGAGGGATTGATGAGTTGCAGGTGGACCACTCAGGTGATCATTCAATGGCCTGACAGAGCACACATTCCTCACACACACCTCACTCACACCCACATGATTGAAAGAGGAAAGGAGGGGATAGGAGGGGAAAAGGGAAAGCTGCCACTAAGCAGAGCTGGAGATGGTGGTCATGACAGTCCGTATTGTGTAGACTTCCTTTCTTGAAGAGTGAACTGTTTAGTACATTTGCATATCAGTGATTTACCAAAAAAAAATCTGAATGTGAAGCAGCAGCAGTAGCAGCTATCTACATAAGTCATACAATAACACACATTTTACTTGCACAGTATGCTTGTAAACATAGCTTAAAGCATATCTTCATGCTTCAAGTCTGTTTTCTTGCAAATTACATGTGGATATGCAAGAATTGTATATTGGGTTTTGAGTATTGCCAGTGGGAAAAACAAGAAGCTTACTTAAATCTGTACACTTCCTATCTGGACACAGATCGAGAGTTGAAGCAGCTTTTGCCATTCATCCTGTTTAGACACAGATAACACAGTCTACAAAGCACTGACTGTGGTGAGGCAATCAGTAAATAGAAAATGTGGCATTTAAAATTACAAATGGGTACATCAGAATGAAACATAGAAACCACAAAAGTACTGAGGACTACACACAAGGAGAAGTAAGGAACATGTGTTCGTGGCTTATGGTCTCTCCCTGCCCCCCCAAAAAACAGTTTTAGACCTCTTATGCCACAAAGAGGATCTGTATAACATGACTGTTGTGTTACATTAAATCTTTGCTGAGTTAAAGCACACAAGTATTACCAAAATGTATGTGAGTATCGAAAGTAAAAGCACTCCCACCAAATTGTTTGTACCAAACAGGTCTCTCTCTACATTGTCAGCATACTGCTGACAGATCATAGACACAAGTCAGCATGTAGGTCTTCTAAATTGGAAGTCTTTTCTTTCTTAAGTGGTTCATCTTAAATTGTCTTTAGTTACCTTTTATCTCAAAATCAAACATTGTTGTGTAGTTAACTTTCTTAAGAAGCTATGCGTCACATAGTTGCTTAGCGCCCCATTTTCTCCTTGTGTCAAACTGTGTCGGAATTCTAACCACCCTGTAGTCACAGGTGAAGCTTGCATTCCCTCCTCTCCAAGCTTTCTGTCAGCAAGACAGTACCATAAATTGATGCGCTAGATTGCAGTGCACATGTCTCTCTAGTCTGCCTGTGTCCCTAACCTAGGTGGGGACAGCATCTCTTGTTCTGTGTTTGTCGTTGCTTTATAAATGTGTGTATTTCATTTTCATTTTTGTCCGGCTCAGAAGAAGAGTGATGTTTAGACACTTTAGCTTAGAAAGCTCAACCATATCACATGTGAATATATGTACATATCTGTCTGCATGAAATAAAACTTAGGCTTTCCAGCAGTAACCTCTATTGGACCAATCCAGACAATATTTTGGATAAACAGGGTAGCACACACCAGTGAACCTTTAAAGTGTTTAGAAATGGTTTCATACCTTTGCTCCAAACAATGCATCATAAGATCACAGAGGTCTTCATGACCTTTACTGGATGTGGGACCTTGTAGAGATATGTTTTACTCTTTCTAAAATGTAATAATATTAATAATAATAATTATGTAGTCCAGAAAAAATTGAAAAATGTTTAAGCAAGAACTAGGTATAGAAAAACAGATGTTTTGAAGATGGAAAAGCCCAAACATTCTTTTAAAATAGGACAGAGGGCCTCATTGCTACCTTGTGAAATTTGGTAGTTACTAATTTGACTGAATCTAATGTACACTTTGGTGGTTATTGTTGAAAAATAAAGAACAGTAATGAAAAAATAATGTTTTAATTTGTTCCTTGTGTAAAAGAAACAACTGATACACAATTAACAAGTGATGAACTCAAAACTTTAGTTATATTTAAATACAGAACTGCTATGAACAAAATGTGTTTCAAGTTTCAAAAGTTAAAAAAAGTTTCAAAAGTAAAAGTACTTATTCTGCAGAATTTAGCTTGTTAAAATATTATGTAAATGAAATATTACTAATGCACTAACATGGTAACAGCAATTTAACATTGAATTTATCGACTGTTGTGCAGTTTAGCAAATAATAGTACATTATTTTTTAACTGCTGATATGCTTTGTGTGAAATATTAACTAGTTAAAAACCTACAGACAGTCAGAGGAATAGAAATGGAAAATTATATGAAACGCATAGTGCAAATGCAACTTCCTTATGTGTACACTACTTAACTAAGTACAGAAATACAGTACAGCGCCTATAAAAAGTATTCACACACTTGATTGATAATTTGTGGCTGGACTTGGCAAAGGCTGTTCACTCGTAATCCTCATGTAACCTGACAGAACTTGAGCAATTTTGCAAAGAGGAATGGGCTAAAATTGCAGTGTAGCAATGTACAAGACTGACTGAGGCCTACTTACACAGGTTTAATGCTAAAAATCAAATTAAAGGTGCCTTAAGGTTTTCCAAGATAGCGTTGTTCTCTGAGACAAGCTTTAGCTTTTATCTTGTTCATGTCATTTTTGTCTTTTCATGTATGGTTTGTTGGAGCTCGTGTTGACCATGACTGAAAGACTCACAGAGGACTTTTGACAAAAAATTTTCTCAACTCCTTCCCGGAGCTACAGCTCCATGCTGCAGTGACGATGGGCCAGGCTGCAGGAGGGGAGGCTGACACAGAAACGTGGCAGGCAGGGAGGAGTAGAACAGAGAGGCAGAGGACGACATAAACTCCATACTCATACTCTTTGCCAGAGTCTGCAAAACAAGATAAAGATCTCTTCAGTCGACAGGCTATGCAAAGGTACATCCAGGAATGTTCTGTTCTATGTTTCTGTGAAACGAGGCTTGGACAGAGGACCACTGATGAGGCCATAACACCGTCACCGTCTACACTGTTTAGCCAACCGCAGTGCTACGAAATGCGGTAGAACCTGCAGGGGAGGAACAGCAATCTTTGTCAAGCAATCCTGGGACATGGTACCAATGTGGTAACATCACAGTTATGTTCTGAAGATGGGGAGTATACATCGCTCAATCTTCACTAGGGTCGTCGAGGGGGCTGGAGCCTATCCCAGCTGACTTAGGGAGAAGACAGGGGACACCTTGGACAAGTTGCCAGTCTGTCGCAAGGCTATATTTCCAGACAAACAATGACATTTGTGTTCACACCTATGGGCAACTTAGAATCACCAGTTAACCTGAGCATATTTTTGGACTGTGGGAGAAAGCCGGAGTACCTGGAGAAAACCCACACATGCAAACTCCAGGCGAAGACCAGGACACGAACCTTGGATCTTCTAGCTGCAAAGTGAAAGTGCTACCCACCACGTCACTGTGCTACAAATGCTACAGCAATATTCAATTTTGGGGGGGGGATGTGACCTATTCTACTACACCTGACCCACACTAAAAGGTTCAAAACTTATGGGTCCTGGATGATGTGAACTGATCATGCACTGGCAGAACTGTGAGGTTTGTTTGGATGCCATAGATCTGAACATTTTTAATCAAGCCACAGATAGTTTACATGACTACACAGCTAATGACTGGTGTCATCTGCATCCTCTACCTGACTATACACCAAGCAGCCACAACATTAAGACCACTGACAGGTAAAGTGAGTAACATCAATCATCTTGTTACAATGCAACATTCTGCTGGGACACTTTGAGTCCTGACAATCATGTGGATGTTTGACATGTGCCACTCACCGAAGCATTGCAGGTCCAGAAACCACAGACGTCGTTAACACCTGTCTTACACAGAAAACAGTCCCATGCATCTGTAAGACCTCTCTCAGTCCCCCAAAAAACAAACACCAGCTGCCATTAAGTGTGTGGAGAAGCTGGTTTTATGACACATGAACTCTGCAGTTCTAGACAAAGTTGACCTCCTTCAGTTTGCCTACAGTTCAAATAGGTCAGTGGATGACATGGTGGCACTGGCATTTCACTTATCCTCCGACATTTCGATACTGAAAACACATGCGCATGGCAACTGTTCCTGGATCCTGGCACAACAGTGTTTTTTCCAGCCACTGTCACTGTCTGGCTAGTGGCTCAGGACACTGAGGGGAAAGAGGTACCTCACTCCAAAACCCATTCAAACTCTGACATTCAACCACTTCTCTGGCCACTTCCTATCTCCCCAAAATCGATGTCTTTGTTCTTTACCGATTCATGTGCAAAATGACTACGGTCATCTTGGTAATGTTATGAACCAACATGTGCAATATCTCACCTGCACGCTATAAAAGGTGCAATTCACAGTGTTTTTTATTTAACATTTCTATCCAGTGTGCTTTTTGTAGTGTGTACTTATTTTATTCTTATAAAGTATATTTGTACATAGCTTCTCTGCTGCTCTTACTTGTATCCCTTTATTCTTTGTTTTTACAAAGCTGACTTTAAGAAATGCACGAAGAACTCCAATGTACCTGTTCTGTAATGTACCCATGTAAATGGCACTAAACTCTATTCTAATTCTAATCTGCTGCATACTGACTGAAGAGGAGCAAATGCATATGCAGTCACTTATTTGGTACTTTATATTTTCAATGAATTTACATTACTTTGTAGTAATAATCTTTGACATGAGTCTTTTTTATGAGTTCACATCAAAAAGCCAAATTAAATTGATATGAATCTGTGCTGAAAAACCATAAAAGGAAACACTTCTAAGGTAGTGAATACTTTTTATAGGTGCTATGTTAATCTGTCATGTCTGTAATATGTAAAGTCAAAATTACACTTCACATAATCTCCCAAACATACAGGCTGTGATAATATTAGCCCTATGTAAACCAGCATGATTTTGTTTGTCAGGCTTTTTGATTTATTTGTGCAAGATGAGTCTGCCAGATTAACAATCAGCAATAACTGATTAATTGCAGAAATACATAAAATACAGCTGATAATTTTCCATATGTTGATAAAACTGTTAACCATTGACACTTAATGTTTGTTGCAAAATCAACTCTTTTACATTAGAAGTTTAAGAACAAATAAGGTAAACACCACTACTAAAGTGGAAATTTGATTGCACATAACAATGAAAAATTTAAATTTGCTGTTCAATGATTGACCCAACAAAAATTCAAAGTATTAAATAGCAACTAACTTTGTTGTCTTTGACAGTAAATCACCTGTACCATTATTAATTTCTTCTCCTTGGTTTAATATCAGATCATAGCTGATCTACATAGTGTAATTATTTACTAACTGTAGTTGATGTTTTTCTAGCTGCTGGACTCACCTGCTGAACTGGAACAGATGCCCACAAAATACTGTTGCAGCTATTTTAGTAGTCCAAGAAAACTGCCAATATTTACTGCCACCTCTATAAAGAATGTATACTTAGAGCAGAGTGTTGCAGATACACTTCATTAGTTTAGTTGGAATATTGTTGGAACCATGTCATCAAAGTCCTGGCACTCTTAACGTTATCAGTGCCTCTTTTGACAAAGGAATCCGGCCTTTGTTCGCATTTGAGAAAGTCAAGTAGCTAGCTAAACCAGACAGCTGCCAGACATTTTTTTACGACTTCACGCTGCAGAGTTCATTAACATGATTGTCACAGTTAGCAGTTAGACAGCGGGGAGGTCTGCTTGTTTTATGGACCCTTAGCCAGCAAACACAAGTGTAAATACATTGTATTGAATACAAAGAGGCTCCACCTGAGGGTTAAAGTTAGAGCAATTTTACAATGCAAATACATTTTCTGACATGCATATGCCTGATTTTCTTTTTGTTGATTAAATTAGTAATGGGAATTAATGGATTAACAATGAACTATTAACATCCCTATTCTACACCTTTGGAGCATGGAGACCCGTTCATAGAAAATTCATCTATCAGAACAAAAAAACCTCATACCAATATAGACACGAAGTATTTTCAGTCCAAAGATGTCTCAGGAAGAACTCTTTTGTGATCAAAGAAATAAAAGAATATCCTTCAGTGTTAACAGTGAGGATAGACCACTGTCTAACACTTCCATAGTGCTAAGCTTGCTCTGTGGCCGCAAGGCAGCTGCTTGATTCATGTCCTTTCCACTGCTGTCATGTGACATGACACTGGCTGTGCTGGTACTCTGTTACAGGAAGGGGACAAAAAGGCTGGCAGTATTCATCCCTGAATCTTTACTTATTTGAGCCAGAATACTGATTGTGTGAATAGTCACATGAATGGCCTTTCTTCTGTGCTTTGAAAGTTTAGTCCGTCATTTCAGCTATGCATTGTTTCCCATGGCTACACACTCATTCCAAATCACCTTTACAAAGTACTTACTATTGCATGTAGTATAAATACAAATGGGACGTACTACCTAATGATAATATGACACTTTCAGTTTTAACTGTATTGCTCATACTATATACCACACTTTGCAGTCACCTGTCTGTGCACGCCCAGTCGATTAAAGCTTTGTCATCATCATCATCATCAGGTCAAGTTTCCTCTGAAGCCTGTGACAGTTTTTCACCACAATTCCACCACTTAAAAACACAGACACTCTGACCTCCCCAGAAAGTAGGACAGTTAATAAGAAACAATCAAACTGTTGCTGCATAGCAATGGGGGATATGAAGTGAGGCTCACATTTTCACATTAAAGTATATATGGACTAAACAACTGCTTTTCTGATCTCTGCTTCGTGTGCGTGTACATACTGCAGACCCAAAAAGAAGTTCCTTTATCACCTATCCAAAACTCACCTCTGTAGGCTGTGGCTCAGGTGGTAGAGCGGGTTGTCCAATGATCGAAGGGTTGCCGGTTCGATTCTCGCTCTCGCATAGTCATGTGCTGTTGTGTCCTTGGACAAGACACTTTACCCGCCTTGCCTCCAGTGCTGCTCTCAGACTGGTGTATGGATGCATGTGGTGGTTGGAGGGGCCATAGGCGCGGATTGGCAGCCACGCCTCCGTCAGTCTGCCCCAGGGCAGCTGTGGCTACAAGTGTAGCTTACCACCACCAGAGTGAGAATGTGTGAATGAATGAATAATGGATCCATTGTGAAGCGCTTTGAGTGCCCAGAAAAGCGCTATATAAATCTAATCCATTATTATTTAGAAACAAAGTTAATGTTTTACCAAAATATCCATATTTCTTGTATGGACCCATAGTGTCATCTAGCGACATTGGATGGTCCGGCGATATCAGAATTGAATCAGTATTAACAACTCTATTACCATTGATTTAATGTGTGAAATGTGAAATTGGTAATATTTAAAACTGTGCACTTCAACAGCGTACAGTTGTAAACTTGTGACATATCCTCCCACAATAACATATATTCTTTGCATCTAGGCATATTTATATCTTGCCTCTATGTTTTGTGTAGCCTACATGATTTGTTAGGTATATGTATATCGTTGATCTTTTATTCCATGCTGATTGGTCATGCTGAGAGAAGGCTAGATCGTGTTTGCGCGTGTAATATATTTTTAATTTGATTTAAGAAATGCAGCTTTTTGTCCTTCCAAAGAGGAAAGAGAGAAGGATTAGATTACATCAAGATTTGCGTCAAACTTATCTCCACATCCTGATGCACCCCCGACCAACTTTGGAGGACAAAAGCAGAGCAGTTTTTGTTCACTCTCTTGTTTTCCCTTTTGTTGGTCTTGATGCTTAGCTCTTTTGTTTTTCATGTCTTTAATTCTTTGTGTGGGAACTGAAATCAGTTTAATCACAACTTTAGAGTTTTAGCTAACAGACTGATCAACATAATTTTAATCAAAGTCTCTTTGAGATTTAGTCTATATTGATAGTTTTCTCAGACAAGCTGAGAATGGTGCCCCTAAATTACTAAGTGCAATGTAGCTACATTCGTAGTTATCCATCCATCCATCCATTCTCTATACACCACTTTATCCTCACTAGGGGTGGGGTGTGGGGGTGGGGTGTGTGTGTGCTGGAGCCTATCCCAGCTGACTCAGGCAAAGGCAGGGGACACCCTGGACAGGTCACCAGTCTGTCTCAGGGCTACATATACAGACAAACAATCACACTCACATTCATACCTACGGACAGTTTAGAGTAGTCAGTTAACCTCAGCATATTTTTGGACTGTGGGAGGAAGCCGGAGTACCCGGAGAAAACCCACACATGCACAGGGAGAACATGCAATCTCCATGCAGAAAGAGCCCAGGCCAGGATTTGAACCGGGGATCTTCTTGCTGCAAGGCGAAAGTGCTAACCACTAGCCCACTGTGCAGCCCCATTCATAGTGAAGCTACACTAAAAACAGTGAAAACTGGGAGAAGTCATTCTCTTGTTGGGTGCTGTTTCCATGAAACCTTGAGGATGGCATGAAGCATTCCAGTGGAGCTGCTATCCAGGTTAGATTTGAAATGTTTTGCGAGCGTCCATGCAGTCAAATCATGCAGATGTATGGATTCAATAACGCCTTGGAAAAAAATTGCCTTTTCATGTCATCTGAAAGATTAGATTTCGAAATGTTTAGCTGTGAGATGGAAGACCACCCTTTTGCAATTGTTGATGACACCTTACTGCTAAGGTATTTGAAATTTTGTACTCGATTAATATTTAAATGAGACAGTGAATTTATTCTTCCTGTAGTATTGATGGACATAAATTCATTTAAAGTCTACATTTACAAAGAGACCAATATGACAGAGGCATTTTCAAGTTTAGAAGTTTATTACAATGGCAGAAACGACATGATACAAGTAGAGATGAGTAAGTAAAAGCAAAATAACTAAACAGATGGCCTTCCAAATTCACACTAAAGGATAAATATTCTCCAAACTAAGTGGGGAAATACAAACACAAGCAGGGATAACTGGGTGAGAGCAGAGTCAGAACTGAGAACTAGAAAACCTAATAAAGAAATTGGCAAAACTGCAAAAATCAGGAAATACTCTTAACTAACAACAAGGGGGAAACCAATGGAAATTCATATGAATGAACTAAAGCGAGACCAACAAAACAAGGATATTCACAGGATGGGTAAACTTAACTAGAGGAGCAGGCAGGCTCAGAGAAGTCGGCAAATTGAGCCCGAGCTGGCGAAGGCTGAGGGAATGACAGAGCAGGGCCAGCAGCAGGTACGGGCAGGATCTGGGTGGCATGTGTGCTGTCATTGCAGGATGGTCTTGGTGAATCCAGCGGTATGGTGCATATAGGTATTAGACAGATCAGGGAGTGGCGGTCAAATGAGTTTTCATTGTCTGTGGTCTGGCAATATGTAGGTAAATGAACTGGGCTTTCATGGCACATGGTGATTGAACGCAGGTGTGCTGTTACATGTGTCAATTTGTCCATTGTGAAGTTCCCTTATTTGATGTTTAGCTTATTTTAAACAATTCAGACAGGAACTTTGTCAGATTTAACCATTTATTTTGGACTGACATACATTGGTGTCTGGTGGTGACTGTGACAGTCTGAGATCACAACCCCCCCAGCAGAGCCTAAGATTCACATTTAAATTGATACAGTGTGAACACAGAAACAAGGAGACCAACTTAAATGGTCATCAGTCAACAAAATCCAATTTACATGGTTTTAACATACAGTTATGAACAATCTTTATCCGAAAGTCCCATAAAATATGAGAAACATCCATTCCCTTGATTCTTTCTTCCTCTACGGATTAGAAATCATCTCTCTAAGTGAGCATTTCAGGTTTGCGGCTTGTTAAGATGACAAGAAAACATAAGCTGGCTCATTGTCCTATTCCACAGACTGAACAGAGTAGATGCAGAGGTGTGCTGCAGCCCTCTATGAGATTATGAGCTATGATATTGAACCTTTAAAAAGGAGGAGGTTGGGGAGGAGGAGATTTGTGCATCTTTAGAGTCTTGTGTAGCTGCGATGTGGTGAGCACGGAGCGGGCAAAATGAATGAACGTTGCTTCAGTTAGAAAATACACTGGTGGGCTGGACTTTAGAAAATCATTGGACAGAAAAAAAGCCTTGTGACATCCTGACTCCATGCCTGAATGAGGGGAAGCTTCTTCTGTTCTTTTGAAGTTCTTGGAGGTTTGTCGTGAAGGTTTAGGAAGTGATCTTTTCAGCCCATTTTTTTCTAGTTTGAAGCCTAATTTTGCAACCTGTTGACAGTTTGCCAAGCAAGAGCAGATTGTTTGTTCACTGCATCACATGTGATACTGATTTTACTTTGAACATATTCAAAGTAAGTTTCATTAAGATCTTTATGTGCTTTCAAGAATTTGGTTTGATTTTGTTTTGTTGGATTTGCCTTTTTTAATTGTTCATGTTGGGTCTCTTTTTGATTTTCATTCAGGCTGTCTCTTAACTTTTGGTTTGACTGGGACATGGTTTTCAGCTGCAAGATTGTGGACAAAATTTGGGCCAATCATAACACCGTGTTTTCTGGGATTTTGCAGTTTTACTTACACGCAAGCTGAGACGGAACTTAGTGAGAACTCTGTGATCAGAATTGACTCCCAAGAAGATGTGTGCTTCACACTTCATAAAGCTGTTCATGCACTTCTGATTTACCATAGTGTAATCAAGCTGTGCCTTGGTTGCATTCAAATAGGTGAATATCCAAAGTTTGTTTTCATTTTTTCTTAAATCTGGTGGTCAGTATGGTCCATTTGTTTTCCAATGCAAAATCAATGAGATGTTCATATCCCAGGGTAGGGTGGATAAGGGTTGATTTCACTTGCCATTGGTGTGATTGTAGGATTCGTTGAGGGCGGGAGCATCTTACCCTTACTTGTTTGGAACTGCCCACTTCCCAATCCATCAAGCTTGGGTGTTAAGCTTGTTACTTGGGTGAGACACTGTTATCATGCCTTCCACTGCACTGAGGTTTGTGAGTCATAATGGCCAAAAGAGCATGCTGGCTTCTGTACTGCAAATAGAGACTGGATGTAATAGGACATCTAGGTATTTTTGGCATGCTGCAGTTGACATACTATGAATCTAGACATTCTAAGTATTTTTCTGATATACCAAATAGTAGAGTCGAAGTAGAGGCTTGAACCCAAGTGCGGACACCAAAGCAGACAAAGACCAATAAAAAAATAAATAAATCAAGGTTTATTAAACAACAGAAAAACTGAATCCAGTTCTGAATGGGGTAACTGAGCTCTGGATAAAGAACTGAACAAGAAGTATCCAAAACTCATTCAAAAAATGGGCAAAACTACAAAACCAAAAGGAAAATTCTAAACTAACTAAGATGGGGAAGGCAATGGAAAACTGATATTAAACAACTAACCTAAGGTAACAAAATGGGAATACATACAAACAGAAAACTGAACTATAGGGATGAACAGGCTCAAGGGAGTTGGGGTCTGATGAGACAAGCCGGAGCAGACCGAGGCAAAAGATTGCCAGAGCAGAGCCGGCGGCCAACAGAGGCTGATGTGGGAAGTAGTACAGGGAAGCTGCAGCCATGACTTCAACAGAGCATGTTTAATTCTAGGCTCAGAAGGGAGTATGTGCAAAAAATAAGAATTATTGTTCATTTTTTCATTAAATATTTTCCTCAAGCATTAGGTAATTTAATGCATTCCTCTTTTGACATCTTTTGTTGTGGATTGAATTGGCCACATATACATGTGCATTAGGATTTTGAGTAGTGCAAGAAGTATTGAAATGATATAGTGTGTTAGAGCTTATCTTTATTTTTTCTTTAGATGTCAACGTGTGATTGAAAATTGTATTTCTTTAAGGATCACCACTACAGCTGCCTGTATGATGGACCTACGCAGATACCCACTAGATGAGCAGAACTGCACTTTGGAAATTGAGAGCTGTAAGTAGCATTGACTTTGCATATGTGTTTGTGTGCACGTGAGTATCCATAGCCACAATGCTGTTAGAAACATAGACTGACTTTCCTCACCAGTTGTTTGGACACACGATAACTGCACCAGCCCATTTTTATTCTACTAGTCACACACTTGTAAGCAAGACACATAGCTGTTTAAACTCCTTTGCTTGGGGCAAAAATTCACTCCCAACCTGAGAAGAGCAGTCCATAGAGTAATATATAAACAAAATGTGTTCAAACACTTACAGGAATACTTCTCTGTAATTTGTTGTAACTATCAAATCCAATGAGCTGACAAGATCCCAAATCCCAGAAAAGATTGTGGTAGAAAGTATCCAAAAGGCCACTGAAACTTCCTATAACACTCCTTTTCCAATATTACTAATGCGGTCTTCACTCTTGACTTTTTAAAATACACCACTTCAAATATAGGCTACAGCATGGCGAGAACGAGTGTATTTATGTAGGTTGTGGAGAAACTGTGACATACTGAACAGATCAGTATCAGAGAGGCTATATGGCTGGATGGAAACGTTTCTCTTGTATTTTTTCTCCATATTCTATGTGTGGAAAGTGTGCTTATATTTAACTCTGCCACCTCCAACCATTTGCTGCCAAATATTTGTACAGTGATACAATTCTTTTCACTTATTTGTCCAAAGTACATTAATATTATTACTATGAATACACAGTCTTATCAGTTGGCAAATATTCACTTTTCAAAAAATCTCTTTTTATACTGTTCTTGTCTATACAGTAACTCAAGTCAGAATCCATTAGCTTTAGAAGACTATTTGGTCAAATACTGACCTACCCAGTTAAAATGCCACACATAATATACAGTAGCCGTTCATCTCCCTCTGGAAAAAGGAGAACCATTTTCATCTGGAACCAGATGCATAAATGATATGTTCACATGCACAAAAACGCTAAAATCATGCTAAGAATCATTTATAGGCAGAATTTAAAATTGCCAGATTTCAAAACATTGTCTAATCAACAGCATATTTTTTATTTACCTCTGTGCTATGAATTATTGTTCATCTCTCTGATGCTTAAATATGATGACCTGAATATCATCGTCATGATGGCTTTGGATGAGTTGTTTTTAGATCTTTGAAAACCAGCTTCATATATCAAGACGGGTCACAGTTAAAGACCTATTAACTTGTTGGGAACCTGGCGTCTGTCACTTGTAGATGAAAGTTTTAATTTAAAAGTTTAAGTAAAAAAGTTAAAGTACAACAATAAACACATTCATAAAAAAAATCATATAGTGAATGAGAAGTTCTTCAATGAGCACACATTGTACAAGAGGAGAAAAAGGCAGGAGTGCCAGCCTCCACTGTGGGCCACCAGAAACTTTGCCACAGGATCTATGCAGTTCACTTCCTGGGATAGCCTAGCCGTGCTAGACAACCCACGGCAACGAATTTAATTCTCTGCCAGGGTGGGTCGAGTTACCCTCCGTAAGGCTCGAGGCTGGATTCTCCTAAAACTGGCCGGACGAATCACCATGAAGTGTAGAGTCAGAAGGCGAGAGTAACGAAGTGACGACAGAGGCGCGACGATTCTGACAGAAACAACCAGCGCACAATAAACAGTTATCTTTCGACTCGGCTTTGGCCACAGCCCTTAAAGATTTGAAGCTAAAATTCAACTTGAAAGATAAACAACGGACGGCACTGAAGTGTTTCATTGAGAAGAAAGACGTATTTGGACTTATGCCGACGGGATACGGCAAATCCTTAATATACCAGTTGGCTCCGCTGGTTGGGAAGCTAATGGGACTTAGCCACAATCCGCCGGCGCTCTAGGAACTCCGTCAGCCTATTCGTTGCACTGACTGGTTGTATACCTACCCAATTGCTGCAGAGTGATTTGAAAGACAACCTTTTAGCCCGCCTCCCTCCCTATCGAGCGGCCCTAGACCCTTGTGCCTTCAGAATTCAGAACATGGGTCTAGCGCGGCTAGGCTATTCCTGGGAGGCAGAGAACCCAGAAGTCTGCCCCAGCTGGAGAACCTGGGAATACACAGAGTACAGGGCCAAATGGACCATTACCTGGGTCGGGAATAGAGGCGGATGCCTTAGAGACACACTGGTCAGAGATGGAATGTGGCTTAACTTTCTTGGAACCTAGATGTTAAGTGAGGGTGACGTTGGCCAGACGTGAGTTTAGTCATGTAGTTGTTTGGATACTCGCTAGCTTCTTAAAATCAGTCCAAATAATGAATTGTTGCTCAGCCATCTTATCCCAGTGCCTCCATTCCAAAGATAATTTCATAACCAACAACTACAATTCAAAACATTGTAGTAGAGCTCAGGGGGAACAAATAATGAAACAAGAATGCACAAGAATGGAGTCTTGGACAGAGCATTCGAAAAAAAATTGTCCCACCTCAATGTCAAAAGCATTTACCTTAACAATATACTGGTGTGAGGGGTCTATTTGGATAACCATTTGAGGCACCTCTTGAGTTTGACAAGGGCTAAAGGAGACCAGACAAATGATGAAAAAAAGAGTAGTAGTCCCAAATGCGACAGCAAACCAAGACAGAAATGCTAAGAAACCACTGCAGCTGCTTTAGGGAAGTTGGCTTTGACAACTGCACGAGTGCCTTTATCTTTTCAAAGGCTGTCTTCACAAAATATATTGTTCAGTTCCAGATACCCGTTACTAAATGTTTTGTTTCTATGTAAAAACACTGTGATCTGGATGTTGTAATGTTTAAATGATAAACTGAGTCATAATGTTTTTCTCAAGAAATTTCAGGTCGTTTATAATGTTTTGTAAAAAGATCATCCTTAAATGTGAACATTTTCATAATGTACTTTTTTAAAAATTAAAACAAAGGAAAAAATTGGATTTGTGGTTATTTATAAGTAATTATGATGTGATTTTACTGGTCCAGCCCACTTGACATCAAATTTGCCTGAATGTGGCCCCTGAACTAAAATGAGTTTGACATGTCTGATCTAAACAATAAAATCAATGCACTTGCATTACTTGGCATTTGTTTTCTCAATAGTTTGGCAAAACCATTTTCAGTATGATGTGCAACATTTCATTTTCTTTTGCAATACTTTTCTTACATGTGTAATATTTCACATTCATGACAACATTGTCAATGAAATGCACATTACATTTTTCATTTTATTTCTCAGGTCCAATATTTCAGTTTCACGTGTAGTATTTCATTATCATTTGTAACATTTCGTTTTCATGTACTACATTTTGAATATCTAGTGTTTCATTTTCATCTCATCCTTCAGGCGCAATATTATTTTCATATGCAACTTTTAAGCATCATGTGTGATGCTACGTCAGTATCAGCCTCAGTATCATAGCCAGCATTACTTTACACTGCTTTGTTCTAGCCTTGAATTAGTTTCCTTAATTTATTTCAATACTGAATTGCTTTTCTACTGCTGTCTTGTATAATCTCGGAAATAAAGATAAAGTGTTTGAGGAAGTCACGAAGGGCATCGTTGACCCCAGCCTTGTCAGGGCATTGGTGAGACCATTTGTCTCTCAAAGTGACTGAGGAGACTATTAAAGGCTGTCTTCTGTTCAGTGCCCTCCCATGCCTGAGCAGTCTGTATGCATTCCTAAGTCCAGCTTAAAAAAAATTGTTGCTCAGTGAAGGGGTACTTATTTTTCATAGTGAAGTTACTGAAGCCATACTAATTAATAAATCAATGTAGGGAGCACTTTACTTCTTTTGCGGAAACAAGAAACCTTGACCAAGAGGGGAAAATGAGCGTAAGATGAATGTGGCACATGGAAGTCACTGATATACTTTTTCATAGCTTCTCTCCCCCAGAAAGGAAGAGGGTACATAGTCAACTGAATCAATCAATCAATCAAACTTTATTTATATAGCACTTTTCATACGGAGTTGCAGCACAAAGTGCTTCACAGATTAAAAACAATCCCACTCCACCCACTCCACCCGCTAACCCGTCTTCCCCAAACCCAAAGATATAACACAAAAACACAGTCACACTATAACCAGACCCACCCCCCTTCTCGCCCTCAACCATACACTAATGCAATGAATATTAAAATATAATATAAGGCTGGGCAGAGATGAACCAGAAGAGGAAACGCACCCAAGGAGCCGTCTGCACCGAGAGCAGCAGGTCGCCCATGGCAACCAGGGCTCCAACACAGGACACCGAGAGGAGGAGTGGGAGTGACCCCCAAACCTCCGCCAGGAACCCACAGCACAGCACCCTGACAGCCACAGGCGAGCCACGCTCCCGATGCAGAGAGCTCCCTCAGAGGAAACATTGGAATAAGATAAAAATGATAAGAGCAGATAAAACATAGAAACATAGAACCCATTATAAGATAATAAAATAAATAAATAATAATAAATAAAATAAATACGTACACCAATAAATGACAAATAATCGATTACCAATAATCGATTACCAAGTCAAAGCTAAACTGAAAATAAATATTAAAAGCTTGATTAAAAAGGTGGGTCTTGAGCCTGCTCTTAAAAATATGAACATTCTCTGCATCCCTGAGCTCCTGCGGCAAGTCGTTCCAGAGTTTAGGGCCATAGAACTTAAAAGATATCTCCCCCTGAGTCTTTAAATTGACATCAGGAATTTGGAGGAGACGCTTGCCAGAGGAGCGCAGGGTCCGAGAAGGTTTGTGGGTAAAAACAGTTCTGAAAGATAAGAAGGCCCAAGACTGAAGGGCAGGAGGACTCCAGTAAGCAGATTAATGATCTCATCATCAGGGTCTTGTGAACCCATTAATTACTAAAAACCTCCTGTAGGCCATGATATTTAGGTATAATGACAGAGAAATCAAGGATTTCAGTGATTTGAGAGATGGCAGTGACCCCGACTGCAAGACCGACAGACTGCAGGCATGAAGAACGACAGAAGAAGGAACTTCAGATGATTATCTTAACAAAGAACGAGTGGATGTTGAAATTATGCTGTCTCCACTATGAGTGACCCAAAACCAGATGACCAGAAATAATAAGAAGGGTTTGGTGTATGAAGATAGTAAAGTTTCCTGTGAAGAATTTTTTTTATCTGACAGAGAAAGAGGGGCCTCAGGGAAAGCTTAGCTTGTTGGGGCTGTTGCTTCCAATTGGGTTAAGAAGACTTGTTCACCTGATCAGTAGTTCTAGGCATCTATTTAGAGAGAGCGCAGATGTTTGCCATGAGGTTTCCAGTGAATCTGCTCATGTTAACACAGGAAGAACTTGACGGGGGATGACTTTTTGATGGACTCTAAGGGCTTCTGTTTGATTACAAGTCCAGGACACTGACTTATAACTGCAAAGGTTAAGAAAAGTTTTGTCATGCTGTTCACCCCCATCTCTGCCCCACCTGTGGTGAGGAGTGGCTCACCTTTTTCCAATCTGCACTGCTGTAAAAGAAGGGCTGTGGCTTATGAGTGCGTTCTGCCCCTGTACTTCAGTTTCCTGTGTCATGCCATGGGCATGAATGTTTTACCCTGGGAACTTCCTGTCCTTGACAACTTTCCTAGCCTTGCGATATTTGCTTCTGGTTTGTTCCCTGTTCCTGCGTCCATTTAGATTCATAAGATTCAGTCTGTACTACCTCCTAGTTAATTGTCTGTTCTGGGCTTTCGTAGTTCTCCCTTCGTGTTTATATCGTCAATGGTGTAATTCTCCAGTATTCCTTTAGTCGTCGCTATTGTACCATAACCTTAGTTTCCTGTGTTTATGTATCCCATTCTTTCCTTTCAGCTATTGCATCCCTATTGTATTTAAGTACTACAGCAAAAAATAATCCAAGGAATGTATTTCAATTAGGCTTGGGCGGTATCCAAATTTTGATAATGTCAAATTTCTTTCACATTTTACCGGGGTATACGGTATTACCGTGACTATTACCGTTACTGGCTTGTGCCTTCACGTTCGGAAATTGAATACTCGCAGCAGTGAGTGGGTGGTTGATTCAGAGATGCGTCCTTAGGTTAGAGGTGTTTCCATCTCTCGCAATCACCTTTTGATCATCAGTATTTACCGGCTCTCCTTTCTCGTTTGCCTGGAACCCGAAATACTCCCAAACTGCAGAAGTTGTGTTCTTTTTTGACACCAAGTTACTCCGTGCGGAATCTGCCATCTCCCCCCTCTCTGTCTCCTTCATGCTGTCACGTGATGACGTCCCATTCATAAACTTTATGGAAAGTCTCCAAAAGTAGGCTAAAACATAACTGTTTAAGTAAAACTGAAAATTCAACCACACATAAGTGCTACTGGACAGAGAATAAATTATAGGCATTAAATGACTTTTATTTAATATTTAATCCTTATGTTAACCTTTCCTGGTCAGCTCCCGACCGTGATCAGGAAGCCCAGGGAGGACAGTTCTCCAGGGCCGAAGTTATTGTTGTTACTTCGGGGTTAACCCCCTTCACTTCCTCAGCAGTCGTAGAAGGCAAAGACACAGGAGCCTGGCCTTATTGAAGAATACTGCAGCCTTTATTGTAAATTAACTGCGGCTTAACCATACAGTCACGCTAACCCAGTAGCTACACACCTCTTCTCTCTTCCTCCCCGAATCGACTGCCGTCTTCCTCGCTCACGCTGCATTCAGGGTCGCTCGGACATCTCGCTCTCCCCCTCTCACACACACACGCTGCTCTCTCTCCCTCTCTCATAACGGAGCCACACACTCTCATAACACTTATCTCCTGTATAAGAGCATTGCATTTTTTTCATGACGGTATTGGAACTGATACCGCTGCTATTTTTAAACACCGGCAGTATACGGTATTACTGTAATACTGCCCAAGCCTAATGTAAATATTAGCTTTTCTCCCCCAAACTGATATACACTCAATTTACTAACATGTAAAGTTATGTTGTGAAGATATGAACAGCACTCTGCTCACATTATGAACAATCATGACAATTGCCTAAACAATCTAACATTAGCCGAGATAATATAGCAATGACAGTAACATTTCAGAATTTTCACATTTTGATGGGATGATTTAATGTTAAACTGATGATCATTTACCTTTAATTCTTTGTGCAGATCTGGATGCCTATGTTTGTTATGCAGATAATTTTTGCTCTGTTTCCTCCTTTAGCTTGAAATGCTCTGAGACACTCCGTAGTGTATAACTGCTGCTGCACCTGCACTTGTCACAGTATTTGTACAAGTTGTTGTTATTGTCCATTATCTCCAATACCTACATCATCTGCAGTACTCTCAGTATGATAACAAAGTACCATTAAGTTTTAAGATTTCTGGCATCAGTGGAAGTCTTGGTTGCCATTGCCATATATTTCTAATGGCTGAAATCTTTTTGAAAAATTCGTACATCCAGACTATAAGCTGTACCACTGCCAAAATCTAATCATTTGGTCCTTGTGTCAAGGTCTATGCACCTTTCATTGGTGGGATTTAAATCTCTTATTTTTTGAAATACTTCAGTCCAACTTTGTTTTTGATCACAGCCTTAATCCTCGAATAGAAGACACCAAGTTTCTCAATAGATATTCTGCCATTCTTCAAAAACAACCTTTTCCAACTGCTCTGTTCTGGAGAAGTTGAGTTGCTGTACTGTCCTCTTCGAAATACCCCAAATGTGTTCTCTTGTATTCATTTGTGACGATGAGCACAAGGTTGAGTTGTGGAAGTAACACTCTGTCTATGGCATCATTTTAGGAAGATGGCTAATAAATGGTACTATAGCTCATTCTATAGTTCCTGTTTATTGCTTGAACTATAGCTTTTAGTTGGTCATTGATCTCCCTGTGTCCTTTTCCATCTCTGTGAAGTCTCACAATCACATTTTTCAATATCTCTGGCAGTTCTTCTCCGCATGGACTGATAATGCAGACATGCAGATAGACACATTGTGTGTACCAGAACTGAGAACATTCTGATGTTGGCAGGTCATTTTTTGACCATGGGCAAGCAACGAGGCTTGTTGGAAAACCACAGATGTACTCAAGGTGTACTGACTTGTGTCTCAGTATTCACAGGTACATTCATTTTTCTTTCATTCTTACAAGCATCTAATTTGGGGCCTGTATTTCAATACAGACTTTGTAATAAATTAGTTTTTGAATGCTCATAAGAGGATATGCTCCACTGTTAAACAACAATAAATAAATAAATAAATATATGTTTTAAATGTCGACCTGTCCAGGGTGTCCCCTGCCTTCGCCCGAGTCAGCTGGGATAGGCTCCAGCACCCCCCATGACCCTAGTGAGGATAAAGGAGTGTACAGAGAATGGATGGATGTTTTAAATGCAGTTATTGAGATGTTAATTACTTGACATTACTTTGCTTTTAGTTGACATTGCAAGGATGTACTTACTTCTGCTGTACAGGTCATGCGATGATGTTTGAACCACCTTTAATTGCAGTTTAATGCAGTTAATGACTTTGCTTAGCAGTAAAACTGCTTCTTTTGAATGTCTTGACTTGGACTAAAGTCATGATTTGCCCAGGCTTGAATCTTGTGAGTGACATTTGGATGCGGTAGGCAAAGCCTGCCTCATTCACAAAACTGAAATCTTCAACCTATGTTTCACATTACAGTTCTGCTCTCCCACACTATGTTGTGGACAGATGTGCTTGTCTTTGTGTCATTTGAGGTTTAACTTGTGTCCCCCTGTCTCTCTCAGATGGATACACCACTGATGATATTGAGTTCTACTGGCAGGGTGGGAGCAACGGAGGCTCAGTCACTGGGGTGGAGAACATTGAACTGCCCCAATTCTCCATCATAGACTACCAGACCCTCTCCAAGAAAGCTGTTTTTGCCACAGGTAACCCACGGTTCAACCCTCTTGACTCATTAAAGGAAAAAGCATTTGCAAAGTATTAATTCCATTAATATTTTCCATTTGTAAGTAAGCAAAAACATAAAGTTTTTACTTTCTAATTAACTAATTAATTTTATATTTTATATACGGTATTGATCCCACATATCCCAGGAAGCTACGGGAACAAAACACAGAGTTAGACATACTAAAGCGTCCCTGGAGCAGGCAGAGTTAAGGTTCTTGCTGGGGACACCCCAGTGTCAGTAACCAGTAACCCAAAGCTACCACTACCCCAGTTGCTTCTGTTTTGTTGTTCATCTGATCTAGTTCACTAGAGATTAGAATGAGGAAGGTTGGGATTATGTCCACTAGCCAGTGGACATAATGAAGACTCTAATGTGATGTATCTGTTTAGGAAGAATTTTACTGACACTTAAGGATAATTCATGCTTTCTGGATCTGCAAATTTGTAACTTAACAGACTGCTCACAATGATAGCGTGCCCACTGGACATGTGCCAGGAAAAGTCGTGGTGGTTAAAACAAATGTTTGATATTAGGAGAGAATGTACAAAGAAAACCTTGGACTCCTAAGCCTTTGTAAGGCATCATTAACAGAGTTGTAATTGAAGGATGTATGAAGTCCTCCATTTGTCAGAAATTGTGCTATGCTCACACACTGGAATACACCTCAGGAATATTCCCTCACATAATGCTAAAGTGTTATCTGGAAGCAGCTGCTACTGCTTCGTGTATTTTCCTCCATTTGACACAAGCGGAAATGCAACCAGCCAAGTGGCAGTCTCAAGCGGCACTGTTGTAGTATCAACAGAGCCATGTCTGCCGTCCACTTATCAGCCTGTGCACACAGATGTGGAAAGCAGAAATTGGCCATTTCAGGGTGATTTGACATTAGTTCAACCCAAAGGAAATTTTGCACTTGTCACCTCTGACTAGAGTTTTTGCGAGATGAACAAAAAAGGTATTCAGGAGGAACGTATGATTCAGTCAACAAACCTTTGACAAGAGCCCTTTAATGCCGAAAAAATCAATAGAACGGAAGACTCGACAAAAAATTACCGAAATACTGTACATGCTGTCATGGTGATAGCCTGTGCTCTCTGCAGATAAGATAGCATATTATATACAACACAGTAGTTCTATTTCTACTATTTTATGACATCATGCCATCAAAATGAAGTTGTTATAGTTCTGATTGTGTTATTTTAAAGGTACGTTTCCATCACACTACTTCATTGCACCATTCCCTAAGGCCTGTGGCTTAGTATTACTAATTTGATATCACATGGGTTTTAGCATGCTAATTAGCTAGCAATCATGTGTGGTGATGTCATCATTTGCATGTTAAAGAAATAATTACACATTAGTCAGATATGTTCTTGCAAACATTTTCCATATCGCCATTCCTGGGTGACATCCATGGATGCTTTCAGTGCACTTCATAGTAGGGGGTTATCTGACAGTATATGTTGGAAGAGAACAGAGGAGAGACTTATGCTAACAATCTTTCAGATGAAAGCTACTGCTAATATTTATGTGTTGTTGCATTGAGAAAAATAGAAGAGCTTGTTTATGTTTTATCATAGAAATTTGAACAACATGTCATAATTGCTAATGAAAAATGCATAGTTTGGCCTTGTAGGACAGGCTTCCAAGGGCCCTAGATAGATCATAATAGGAGTTCATTGTTCGACATCATTGTTGTAATTAGTTCAGTTGTTGTAATTAGTTCAGTTTTTATATAAACTGACTGAAATTTTCTGCTAGCAGCTCAACAGCCATGGACCTTGCCTAGGTTTTTTTTGTTTATTGATAAATTTTTCATCCAGTGACAATATTAAATCCACTGGCAGGTGAAATGTATATACATTATATAACACTGATCGTCTCTTTACAATGCATTGTTCTGCTGTTAATCCTTGGGTCCGAGCAACAGCACACTGCTGGAGTCTAAGCACCCACCACACCAGAGGTGGGACCGAGTCTTTGTTTTGCAAGTCAAAGTCGAGTCTCAAGTCTTTGCACTCAAGTCCCGAGTCGAGTCCTGAGTTGAGTCCAAGTCCTAAACTTTGTCCCTCGAGTCCTAAACAAGTCATTAAAAAGAAATATCTGGGGGAGGTGCCGATTAGGAAATTTTTGGCTGAGATATCAATACACTCTTTGTGAGATGTGAGCTTGTAGATTGGTTATTTTCACAATATCTGTCTATCAAACACAACCAAGTGAAACAAATGGAATGCACCCCGCCTACAATTTCACACCTTGAATTACATAAAATAAAATGAAGAATTAATACCTTGAGGATCCAGAGTCCCTGTGCTGTTGTGTCATTTTGTGCAACAAATAATAGAAACCCGTTAACTTGAACTTTAATAAATAATAAAAATGGTATACGGATAACGTTTCAGATGTTTATTTCCTTCAAGGTTTTTTCCCCTTCCAAAGGTGCCACTGAATTTTAACAAAAACACTGCACAAAAATAAAGCCCAACACACAACTCTCTCTGTTGGCTATAACAGTCTTTGAGCTTATTTATACAGGATTATCTGAAAAATCTGTAATGTAATGTTTTGTTTTCAAATGTAAAACTTAAACTTTAAAAGACCACTTTACCTTGAAAATGGCTTGTTCTATCAGTTACTCTCCCCATGGTGAGTTGAATACAAGGATAATTTTAGTTTTCAGTGATTCAAGAAATCCCGAATGAATGGAATTGATGGAAGAGAATGAGATCTGCTCCCCCCGCTGAGCAAAATCAGTCCCTGTCACTTCCATTCATTTTAAATTTCCTGAATCGCCTTAAAGGAATATGACAAAAAAAAAAATTCTTCTTGTGTTCAACTGATTGTAGGGAGAGTAACTGATAGAACGAAATTCATTTTTAAGGTGAAGTGGTCACTTAACAGTAAACTTTAACAGTAAAATGTATGCACAGCAGGAAGCCAATAACAAAAACGTCCTTTAAGGATAAACAAAAAAAGCGCTAATAATTCGTTCAGAACATAAGAGGTAGTTTGCACTTTGCAACATAAATCAGAATGAGCAGCATGCCTCTGTACTGTTGAACACAAGATTTGAGTTTTGAAATACAGTCCAGTGTGCCTTGTAAACATCAGTACTTAACCTTAAAAATGACTTTTCTTCTTTCAATTACTCACACCCCTCCATGTGTTCAGGGCTGATTAATTGATAGAAGAAAAGCCACATATTAGTATATAAGTACATATATAAGTGAAGTTCTCCTAAAGTGGTTGTCTTACATGTTTAAACAATACACAGCAGAAAAGAATATGATCAACTTGAAGCCAAAAGTAATGTCATTTTAAATCAGTGACTAGGTTCTAATCTGGTACACGGAGCTCTTAAATAAGTCCCCTGTGTCTGTGTGTGTGTAAGAGAACTGACATTAAAATGTTACATGCAGTTGACTTGTTGCATTTTTAGTTATGTGTGTGAAAGAGAAGAACTGATATGAGAATGTCCCAGCCGGCCTAGCTATTATATTGTCTGTGTGTGCATGCATGTATTTGTGTGAGAGAGAGCCATGATAGCTGTTGGATTGTGTGAATGTTTGCAGGGTGGCCTACACATCAATGTTTCATTCACCTACAGACTAGCATTGCATTTGCAAAAGATCAAATTGGCCAAACGTCTGTCAGTCATTTGTGCACGATGAGGCAGCATTATGATACCACCATGGCTGAAAACTCGCTCAACCGGAGCACTGGTAGCAGGAACTGCTAAGACCCTGATGGCAACTCGAAATAGTGAAGGAAGAGCCTTCATGTGCATTGCCCAGAATGACAGCACACTCTGTCCTTCACACAGGTCGAGATAGTGACTTAGCCGTAATGCTGGAGTGGTGTTAGCATCCTTCCTCTGTCTCTTACAGTATGCAGCAAATAGACCTCCTTCTTCAAGGTCTCCATCTTCCTCCTCATGAGACACAGGTTGGTCAGCCTGCACTGCATCTCGCAGGACCAGTTCTGGCAAATGGCATGTTAAACAAAATAGAGCCCTTATTGTTAGTGTTGGTAACAATAAGGGTATTTTGTGATGATCTATTATTTAAGAAGAAATACATTAACAGTGATGCAAAGTGTTCACAGTGTGAAAAGAGCAAAATATCAAAACCATTGCAGTGAAAATAGCCAATTAGTTGTTTGTATGTCCAGTTAAACTCAAAATTTACCTTTCACTTCTTTGGCCACCTCTGCCCTTATGCCAGGACTGGCCAACACGTGGTGGTCAACCCAATACAAAGCAAAGGCCGGATCCAAGGCAGCTGCTTTGAGGTAGACTGGGTCTGAAAATGGGATGGCGGTTCCATACTGTGCAGTGGCCATTTTCTTTTTTTTTTTTTATTACTTAGATTTTAATTAGTGTTTTTTTTTTTTTAACAAGACAGAACAGACAGCTAAACATAACACAAAACAGTACAGTACAACACTCTAAGTTGCCAAGCACAATGCTATATACCGTATTTTCACGACTATAAGGCGCACATAAAAGTCTTAGATTTTCTTCAAATTGTGCGGCGCGCCCTATGGTGCAGTGCGTCCTGTGTGTGTTGTTGTTGTTGTAAGGCGGACGTAGACCAGGTGGTTTTTTCCACGCATCACCATCGCTGTTGATCTGTGACTCTATGCGTGCCCATCTCACAGCCGATGTGAAAAACAAGTGAAGCAAATGAACTCTGAGCTTGCTGTCATTCCGGGAGGCCTGACAAAGGAACTCCAACCGCTGGACATCGGTGTGAACCGGCCGTTCAAAGTAAGGCTGCGAGCGGCGTGGGAGCGATGGATGACCGATGGGGACCACAGTTTCACTAAGAGTGGAAGGCAGCGCCGGGCGAGTTACGCCACAGTTTGCGAATGGATTGTAAATGCTTGGGCTAACGTGTCTGCTGGCACTGTTGTTCGAGCTTTCGCAAAGCCGGCATCATTTCCGAGGCGCCGCACGGCACGAAAAGTGACTCTGACAGTGAAGAAAGTGAACCTGGCATGTTTGATGGAGGTTAGCGCAGCTGTTCAATTCAGAAACAGAGGATGAGGACTTCCATGGGTTTGATTGATGACGATTACCGGTAAAAAAAAAAATGTGAATACCAAACTCAGTTTTACTCTCGCTCTATTTTTAAATACGCACGCTTGTATGCTTGTGTGTGTGTTGTAAGGCCGACGTAGTAGAGGACACCATGAGAACGTTAAAGGGGGAAGTGTGGGCGTGGATTGTATATAAAACCCTCGCCATATAATCAGGTGCGCCTTATGTGTGTTTTAAATACAGTAATGGCACACATAACTGAGACTGCGCCTTTTGGTACAGTGCGCCTTTTGGTCGTGAAATACGGTACAAATTTCGGTCCCAGTTTAAATTCAGAATATACACACGTGGACAAAATTGTTGGTACCCCTCAGTTAAAGAAGGAAAAACCCACACTTCTCACTGAAATCACTTGAAACTCACAAAAGTAACAATAAATAAAAATTTATTGAAAATTAAATAATCAAAACAGCCATCACTTTTGAATTGTTGATTAACATAATTATTTTAAAAAAACAAACTAATGAATAGGGCTGGACAAAAATGATGGTACCCATAACTTAATATTTTGTTGCACAACCTTTTGAGGCAATCACTGGCAATTAAACGATTTCTGTATTTGTCAATGAGCGTTCTGCAGCTGTCAACAGGTATTTTGGCCCACTCCTCATGAGCAAACAGCTCCAGTTGTCTCAGGTTTGATGGGTGTCTTCTCCAAATGGCATGTTTCAGCTCCTTCCACATACGTTCAATGGGATTCAGATCTGGGCTCATAGAAGGCCACTTTAGAATAGTCCAACGCTTTTCTCTCAGCCATTCTTGGGTGTTTTTGGCTGTGTGTTTTGGATCGTTGTCCTGTTGGAAGACCCATGACCTGCGACTGAGACCAAGCTTTCTGACACTCGGCAGCACATTTCTCTCCAGAATGGCCTTGATAGTCTTCAGATTTCATCGTACCTTGCACACTTTCAAGACACCCTGTGCCAGATGCAGCAAAAGCAGCCCCAAAACATTACTGAGCCTCCTCCATGTTTCACCGTAGGGACAGTGTTCTTTCTTCGTATGCTTGGTTTTTGAGTCTATGAACATAGAGTTGATGTGCCTTACCAAAAAAGCTCCAGTTTGGTCTCATCTGTCCAAAGGACATTCTCCCAGAAGCTTTGTGGCTTGTCAACATGCATTTTTGCAAATTCCCAGTCTGGCTTTTTTATGAGTTTTTTTCAGCAGTGGTGTCCTCCTTGGTCGTCTCCCATGAAGTCCACTTTGGCTCAAACAACGACGAATGGTGCGATCTGACACTGATGTACCTTGGCCTTGGAGTTCACCTTTAATTTCTTGGAGGTTGCTCTGGGCTCTTTGGATACAATTCGAACGATCCGTCTCTTCAATTTGTCATCAATTTTCCTCTTGCGGCCACGTCCAGGGAGGTTGGCTACTGGTCCCGTGGGTCTTGAACTTCTGAATAATATGAGCCACTGTTGTCACAGGAACTTCAAGCTGTTTAGAGATGGTCTTATAGCCTTTACCTTTAAGATGTTTGTCTATAATTTTTTTCGGATGTCCTGGGACAATTCTCTCCTTCGCTTCTGTTGTCCATGTTCAGTGTGGTACACACCTTTCACCAAACAGCAGGGTGACTACTTGTCTCCCTTTAAATAGGCAGACTGACTGATTATGAGTTGGGAAACACCTGTGATGTCAATTAAATGACACACCTGAGTTAATCATGTCACTCTGGTCAAATAGTTTTCAATCTTTTATAGAGGTACCATCATTTTTGTCCGGCCTGTTTCATAGTTTGTTTTTTAAATAATTATGTTAATCAACAATTCAAAAGTAATGGCTGTTTTTGATTATTTTAATTTTCAATAAATTTTTATTTATTGTTACTTTTGTGAGTTTCAAGTGATTTCAGTGAGAATTGTGGGTTTTCCTTCTTTAACTGAGGGGGTACCAACAATTTTGTCCACGTGTGTAGTTTCAGCCCGATCTCACGAGGATTCGTGAAACTGTCACGTAATTTTGTTTCGGTTTCGTGCGCACCACACGATTCGTCATGTTTTCGTGCCGCTCACCACGAAATGCGCACCATGTATTTTAAAACGGCGACTTTTCGTGCCACTCAGAACGTATTTCAAACGAATGGGTATATTATATTTTTAATGTAAAACCGTGGCGAATCCAACGCTATATTTTTGCATGACATCGTCCCTAACCAAAACCCTAACCATAACCTAACCCATAAAACCCTAACCATAACCCGGTGGTACACTTACCAATTTGCATAGGAATTTAAAGAATGTCCGATGCCCGCAAACGCGATCACGCAAGCAGTATACGCCGATGGACAGCTTAGATCGCCATGAATCCGCCGGTATAAACCACTTTCAGATGTAATTACCACAGCGGGCTTCGTTGTGAGCAACACGAAAAACATTTCGTGGTGAGCGGCACGAAAAACATGACGAAATCGTGTTGGTGCGCACGAAACCGAAACAAAAATTTACGTGACAGTTTCACGAATCCCCGTGAGACCGGGTTGGTAGTTTTCAATCTTTTATAGAGGTACCATCATTTTTGTCCAGGCCTGTTTCATTAGTTTGTTTTTTTAAATAATTATGTTAATCAACAATTCAAAAGTAATGGCTGTTTTTGATTATTTAATTTTCAATCAATTTTATTTATTGTTACTTTTGTGAGTTTCAAGTGATTTCAGTGAGAATTGTGGGTTTTTCCTTCTTTAACTGAGGGGTACCAACAATTTTGTCCACGTGTGTATTCAGAGGCATATTCATACAAATGCTTCAAACTATGAGTCTAATTCTGTATGGCTGATAAGTATATGCAGAAGGTGGACCGTGAATGACAATTGAAACATACAAAGAAGTTCTAAACCATAAAGAGGGGGCATCAGCCACACTCCCTATCCTGACAAGTATTTTATCCATTTTGTCCATCTTGCAGTATACACATCCTTTCTCAGTCTCAGAAGGAAGGTCAGTCTTTCCATCTCATGAATCTCCTTAACGATTTCCATCCAATCATCTACTGTAGTGGGATGGATTGTAACCATCTACGAGTGATCGCTTTTTTTGCTGCTACGGTTAATATTTTCAGGAGGTATTTATCGTTTCTTGACATTCCTTCTGGTAGATCACCCAAATAAAGTGACATGCATGTCATAGGAATCTGTTGTCCAAGTATATGCTGCATAATTCTCCAGATATGTTCCCAAAATATTTGAACCTTAGGGCAGCTCCAGAAAATGTGGTGATGACCCACCCCTTCCTCCCCGCAATCTCTCCAACATGTACCTCTTGTTGACGTTAAGTGTGCTTTCATTTTAGGGGTGACAAAAAACGAACAAGATTCTTCCAACCAAACTCGCGCCAATACATACATAGAACATGATGTAGAAAAAATTGTTTCACACATATTCTCCCATTGTTGATTGGATATTTTATCATTTAATTCTTTCTCCCATCTCTGCTTGATGTATGATGTGGTATTCCTCTGCATTTTGTGAAGTTCTGATACAATTTTGATACTGAGGATTTAAGTCCTACAGTGTATGCCTGTACCACCAGCTGTATCATGCACTTAGTTCTGTAGTTGCTTCATTTTTCTTAATTTCTTTTAAGTAGTATTGGCGTAGCTGTAAATATCTGTAAAAATCATAATTTTGTAAATTGTATTTTGTCTTAAGCGTCTGGAAGTTATGTAAAGTGTTTTTCTCAATCATAGTACAATAAGCAGTGATACCCTGATTTGTCCAATATCTAAATCTAGAATCTATACTGTTTGGTTTAAATTCTGTATCATATCCAAGCCATCGGAGTGTTTTTAACTGGGTCCACAAGTTTAATTGTTTTATAACCTCGAACCATGTATATAAGGTAAATAAGCTTATGGGGTTCAGACGGTCTTGGTAATTTGACATTAATTTAAAATCTCCAATCATTGCTTGTATTGGGACCCCCTTGCATTCACTCTCCATCTCCTTCCATTTAGCCTCATATCCATTATCACACCAACCAACTATTATTCTTAACTGGGCAGAATAGTAATAATCTCTCAGGTTAGGGAGAGACATACCACCTCCTTCCCTACTGATCGTTAGTGTACTATATTTAATCCTCGGTTTCTTTCCATTCCAAATAAATCTGGAAATTTGTTTGTCCCATTCTTGAAACTGACTCGTTGGAACTTTCACTGGAAGTGACATAAATAAATACAGTAATCTAGGTAAAATTGACATCTTAATAATGCCAATTCTTGCACTAACGGACAGCAGGGATGTTGACCAATTACAAAGATCCTCTTTAATTTTCTTATTCACAGTTTCATAATTTTTTTATACAAAGCATTAGGACAGTGTTAACCATACTCCAAGGTATTTGATTGCTTCTTGAGACCATTTGATTGGTAGTCTTTGTTTTACCTCAGGTGCTGGGTTGTAATTAAATGATAATACTTGCGTTTTTTCTATATTTAACTTGTATCCTGAATATGTACCAAATATGTGCAGGAGATCTAAAAGGGAAGGAAGACAGGCATCTGGATTCTGGACATATAATAAAACATCGTCAGCGTATAATGCTATTTTATGTTCCTTATTATTTATCCAAACTCCCTGTATATTACAGTCTTCTCTTATTACTTGTGCCAAGGGTTCTATGTAGAGTGCGAAAAGGGTTGGTGAGAGAGGGCATCCCTGTCGAGTAGATCTTTCCAATTTTATGCGGTCAGTAAGTCGTCCATTTATCCTGACTCTTGCCGTAGGGGCTGAATATAAGTTTTAAAAATATTAATAGACTTTTCATCAAAACCGAGTCGTTCCAAGACCAAAAACAAGTATTCCCAATTCACACGATCAAAAGCTTTTTCAGCATCTAGGCTGATCAGCACAGCGTTTGATTTTGTTTTCCTGATATTTTCTATATGAAGAGCTATTATTGTGTTTTCTGGACAAAACCAGTTTGGTCACTGTCAATTAGGTCCGGAATAAAGGAGTCTAATCTTCTGGCCATAATGGATGCATACAGTTTGTAGTCTTGATTTAAGACTGAAATTGGTCTGTATGAGCTACATAGAGTTTTGTTCTTGCCCTCTTTTGGGATGACAGAGATGACAGCTTCACTCCACGAGGGAGGGGCTGACTTTCGTTAAGAGTCCAATTAAAAGAATTCAAAAGTAAGAACTCTTCTCTAAACATCTTATACCATTCAGCTGGTAGTCCATCGCTTCCTGGTGTCTTATTATTTTTTAATTTATTCAGTGCAGTCTCCAGTTCCTTTTTTGTGATTTGTGTTCAGGTTCTTGTTCTGATGTTCTCCAATTGAGGGCAAGTCCAATGAACTGAGAAAGGCTTTTATATTCTCTTTACTTTCTTTCTTTGGTTGTCTATACAGGGTCTCATAGTATGTCTGAAATGCATCATCAATTTCATCTAGGTTATTAACTATTTGTCCGGAGTCAGGGTCTAATATTTTGTATACTGACTGTGAGGTTTGTTTTTTTCGTATTTTCATGGCTAATAATTTTGTCGCTTTGGAACCTACCTCATAATAAGATTGTTTTAGGAATTTATATTTTTTCTCTGATTCTTCATTATAAATGTCTAGGATCTGATTCCTAATTGCTTTCATTTTATTCAATATCTGAGAGTTTGAATTCTTACTATGTTGACGTTCCAATTCTTTTAGGTTGAGTTCAAGCTGTTTGAGTTTACTTTCCTTTGCTTTCTTGAGTGCTGTACTAAGAGATATTAATTTCCCCTAATGACAGCTTTTAAGGTGTCCCATAATATACTAGGATTCACTTCCCCATTGTCATTAAATTTGAGAAAGCTCTTAATTTCAGATTTTATTTCACTTGTGATTGTTTTATTGTTGAGCAAGCTTGTGTTTAGTCTCCAGATTGTGTTTTTTGGTCTACTATCTAATTGTACTTTTAAATACATTGGTGAATGGTCTGAAATATCTCTAGTTCCGATATCACATTCTAAAGCCCTGTACCTATCATTTTGAAACATAAATATATAGTCTATTCTTGAGGATACTGCATGTGGGGCAGAATAGAAAGTATAGTGTTTGTCAGATGGATGCAATTCCCTCCAAATATCAAGCAAGCCCATCTCATCCAAACCCTTTCTAAGCAACTTAGTCAGAGGGGACGTATTTCTCTTGCTATTAGATGTGTCCAATTTACCATTTACTACTGTATTAAAATCTCCTGCACATATTAATATGCCTTGTGATTCTGAGGAAATCAGTTCAAGCACTTTTTTCATAACTTTTTGATCACTTTGTGGAGGTAAATATACACAAAAAAGGGTAGTCAGATTGTTTTCTATCTTGCCTTGCACCAGTAGATATCTGCCCTCACTGTCCCTGATCTCCTTAACTAGTTCAAAATTAACAGAATTGTGTAATAATATTGCAACTCCTCTTCTATGGCCAGTTTTATAAGTGCTGTGAAAAGTATTCTTGTATCCAAATTTTTTCAATTTTTCATGTTCATTTGAGATAGGTGTGTTTCCTGGAGAAATATGATTTGGTGGTTTTCCCTTCTCATTTTTGACATTACTCTGCTTCTTTTAACTGGGTTATTTAAGCCATTCACATTCCAAGAAGCTACTTTAAAATTACTGAACCCCATCACAACAAGTAAATCTGCATGTGCAGGCAAAATAAACATGTACTGTAACAAGAACAAACTGTATTAACAAGAACATTAAAACAATATAAAGAGGACTTCCAACCTCAGGGTCTTACACTGCCCTGTCATCCACACGATACCTTTTAATCTCTAGTGGAGAATCAGTCCTACATCAAATAGGGCTCCCTCTTTGCAATGCAAAGTCTCTTTTCCTCGAGCCAGACAGTCATTTAGTCTCTTCCTGGTCAAATTTTTATTGTCCTTCCATTGTGGATTCGGGAAAAAGTGAAGGGAAAACAAAACAAAAACAAAAACAAAAAACGATAAAGAGTGGCAAGCTCGATGATTTGTGTGCACACATGTAAAACTACATGTCTGCGTGCGTTTACTTCTGTGGGTATGTTAACAGCCTAAGCACCATTTATTTATTATGAGAAGTTGGACCGGTAATACCTGCTGATTCCCGTTAATGATGCTTATACTTCTTGTCGTTGGAAATCTCTGAGCCTCTCTCGGACTCGGTCGGAGCGGTCTGCATCCTTCCTATTCCAGTGTGCGCCTTGTGTCAGCTTCTGCTCCCATCTGGTGTCGGACGTTTGCGGCAGGTCCACGGTGTAACCTCTCTTCCTCATGTCGCCGGCTGCTTCTGTAGCGCTGTTGTAGAGTCGGGGACCGTTTTCCCAGTGGATTTTCATCCTGGCAGGGTATGGTGTTTGGAAACGTATCTGCTTCTCCTTCAGGATTTTCTTTATATCTTTATATTCCTTGAGTTTATTGTTCACTTCAGTAGGAAGGTCGTGTGCAAACGTCACCAACTTCCCTTCACAGGTGATTTTCTTTGTCCAGGCTATTTTCAGTATTTTGTCTTTAATGTCGTATCTCTGGAAGTTCACCAGAATAGATCTGGAGACGGCATCATCCTGAGGTTTAGGGCCGATTGATCGGTGTGCTCGCTGAATTTGTAAGTCCGTGTTTGTGTCGAGCCCCAACTCTGTCTTCAGAAAGTTAGCAATGAACATTAGCATTGAGCTTCCCTCTGTGCCTTCTTTAATGCCGTATATGTGAATATTATTACGGCGTGATCTTCCTTCGAGGTCGGTTACCTTGGCCTGGAGGAGTTTTTGCTGTCTAAGGGAATAAAGCAGGGCGTCTCGTAGTTCGGTGTTAGCAGACTCCGTTTCCTCCACCCGTTGCTCTGCTTCTGTTAGCCTCACCCCATGGTTACGAACGTCGCCGATAACATTTTGCAGCTTTTGGTTTATCTCCATCTTGAAGCTGTTGAATTCTTGTTTAATATCGCTTCTGAAGTCATTTTTGAAGTCCGTTAGTTCTCGCTTGAGTTCCGTTTTCAGGCTTTGTATATCTCTGCCTAGGTTCTGAATAGCTTTAGCGGTAGAAATGTCCCCCTCCTCTGCATCACGCTCCATGTTCCCCACACCAGATGTGTTGTCGAGCGCCACTCTTTTTTTTTTAGTCTCACTGTCCTTATTTCTTCCCGAAAGCGTTTTCTTGTTTCTAACTCCACTCATTCTAAGTAATTCGGTGTCTTATAAGCACAGCTCTTGTGTTTCGGAGGAGTTTTCTTAATAAGTTGACCAGGAGAGTTTTGACTTACGTCGCCGTCTTGAAACGCTCACCCGGAAGTCCGCAGTGGCCATTTTCACATTTACAAAGATTCCAAGAAATCTTATCTTCAAGGATTCCTGGAGATTTCTGACCAGACTGCCCAGGAAACGGACTAGAGGCATCATCTTCTCAAGATGATGATTGAGGGCCAGAACTGAAGGAACAACAGAACTGATGGTAACCAACTTCTCCCCCTGTGTCAAATCTGTCGCTTCTGCAAATGGCTTCAGGATGTCTACCAGCTCCTTCAACAGACTCCATTCCTGTGCTGTGAATGTCAGCTCCCTGTGTCCCACCTTTTCCAGGACATTGGATAGCTTTAGATGATCACATTGGAGAGCTGCCTTCACCTGCCTCAGTGTTGAGATCCATCTGGTATTGACAGCAGCAGGGATGCTGTTTTTTCTCCATATCCAGCCTCAAATTCCTCTTTGAAGGTTGTGCTTGTGTGAAAGAGTGAGCTGAGTTTTGACAACTTTGACAGAGAAGATCAGGTCATCTTTGTGTCTTTCAACCCGTCTCCCACCACCAGCTGGAGAGTGTGTGCAAAACACTGGAAGAGCTGTTTTCATGCCATAGCAGCATCTACGACCTCCTGATTGTCTGGACTTAGGTCATGCCATAGCTCTGGGTCATCAAGGTGATCGTCATCATGTACTTCACCTTCTTCCCTGGGGAAGCACACTGTGAATGCCTGGTGCATGTTGGCTGCATTGTCAGTAATAACATAGTCCAGCTTACTTTTAATGTCATACTCATGACATATGGCTTCAAACTGTTCACAGATCATTTCTCCTGTGTGTGAACCTTTGAAGCGATCACAGGCCAAGAGATTGGACTTCAGCTGTATGTTATCTTGGTCTAGCTCCATGTAGTGCACGGTGACACCAAGAAACCCTATATAGTCGACAGTATGCGAACATAAGACAGTGATTTTGGATTTTATAAGACAGGACTAGATGCAGAGCTTCCACGGGATTAGCTCGCTTGCTAGTAAAATGCTAAACAACAACAACAGTCAGTACGTACTTATCCTTGTGTTTCTTCAAGTGCCGGTTGAAGTTGGAAGTAGTTTCATGACCGTCCGTGATCGCAAAACCTGCTTTCAGCAATCCGTTTTTTGTTAATCACTTTGTAATTTTTGTAATCAAAGGAAATAATTCTGGGTTGACTCATGCTGGGGCCGCATTCAGTTCTTCCAACTGTGAACGGGGGTGTGTCGCACGTGTGTAACAGCAATAAACCTCCCCGTGACTGACAGCGGGTGTCACTGTGATCCGATGCAATGAAGCGATAAAAATGATTGATACATCACAATTTTAATTAAAAAATTGTACCATTATGACTCGACATGACTCGTCGAGTCAAAGGGTTCGAGTCGAGTCAAAGTCTAGAGTCACTGAGCTTAGAGTTCAAGCAAGTCCAAGTCTTTTTTTGATTTCATCAAGTTGAGTCAAAAAGTCATAAAATCGGGACTCGAGTCCGAGTTGAGTGCGAGTCTCGAGTCCAAGTTCCCATCCCTGCACCACACCACAAACAGTTTGAGGAACATAAACAAGAAGACAGGCATTGCCTCTGTCTCCAATGGGTCAGAGCTGTTTTGGCAGCATGAGGGTGGTCTTCACAATAAACGACTAGAGACTATATTGTTGTGGCTGTGCAGTGTATTCTTTTGCTCAGTTTTTTTCACCCTGAGGCAGACTCAAAACCAATACAGACACTCAGGAACAATCTTAGTGTCTGCTGGTTCAGAAACAGGGCAGGCATTGGCTGGTTCTTTTGGTCAGTTATTTTCAGTCAATTTGTAGTTATTTTTGCATATTAGTACAGATTATAAAATAGACATCAGGTGACTCAGATTACTGAGCACTGTCAGCAACTCAGATTTAAGTGTCAGTTGACCCAGGAGCAGGCTCAAAAACATGGCAGACATTGGCTGACTTTTGAACAATCTTTGTATCTGCTGACTCAGAAACAGAGCAGCCACTGGCTGTTTCAGGAACAGATCAAGAAACAGGGCAGGTATCTACTGGCTCAGAAACAGTCTTAGGAGTCTCTAGTCTCTAGTCAGCTTACCATGACATTAAAACTATCTAGCAATAGTTAAACAGTTAGAGGCAGGCTACATTATTTTTTATCAACCTACCACAGATTGTACAAACATGCATACATAGCCTTCCGGGCTTGGGCTCGTCTCCAAGTTCTCTCACACTTCCATAAAAACGAAACAGAACAAAAGGAGCAGAGAGTTCCTGAGGAGGCTGGTATCACAATGGAACACTGAAACTGGGATGAGCCAGAAGAAGCATTATTTAATGAATTGTGCACATACTCCACATGTGGCAGATAAGAGCTCAAGGTTGTTGGGCTGTCAGACATGACACAACACAGATGGTTCTCCAGTTCCTTGTTTGACCACTCCATCTGGCCAGTGGACTGGGGATGTAAACCAGAGGTTAAACTCTGAAGTCAATACACGGTATTAAAGAACCAACTTTTCTGTTCACGATCAAAAAACCAGCACCCACAGGAGAAGAAGATGGCCAGATAATTCCGGGGATGAGAGAGTCCCAGATTCAAGTTTCCATGGCAGCATGTTCTGGTTTGGATACATGGGCCAGAATGATTGTCTCTTGCAGACTGGGGGTTGTGGGATTTGCTGGAGTCAGGACAGAGCAGGTGCAGTTAGGGTGACACTAGAAGTACCATGAAACTACTTCTTCACAACCCCCATACTGACCAGTCAGTATGCGGGTTGTGTTTCTTGAGCCATCAGTATCCAAGAACTAACAGGAAGTTGGAGTGGCCAATGAGATGGAAAATGATCTCAAGGTGGTTGCTAGCCAGGACTAGGGTGACAGGGACGATCTTACTGCTAACTTGGGCTAGATGGAGTCTATTTAGTGCACGGGACTCCAAAGAGGAAGACAAAGATTCGGTCGGGATCCACATCTGCTTGGCTAGGTTGCTGTTCATGAAGTTCTCCTCAGCCCTGTAGTGTACCAGGGCATTCACTGGTAAGGACTCAGTCTGCCAACAGAAGGAGGCAGCTAGCTGCAAACATTGAGGGGATGTCGAGGAGGTTTGGCTCACCAATATCCCCCTGGCTGGTCTTTTTGCTGGTCAGGTCGGACGGGTGGTGATGAAATGCTCTACCTTTCCACAGTGGATGTGGACATTTGTAGCTCTGCGATGATTCTTTTCTTGAAGGGTCAGCATGGTTTCTGTTACTGAAATGGATGGTTGAGCAATGACAGGTGCTGGGTGTATAGGCCAGCACCTGTTCCTGGTCAGCAATACCATGCTGGATGGAAGCAACAAGGGGTGCTGGGACAGTGCTGGCCACGCCTTCTGTTGAGTTCATGTTTGACCAGACTGTACTGTCATAGGAAGTCAAAGACAGTGGAGGAACCACAGACCCACAGATTAAAAAAAATAATCAATTTATTTACAATGTTAATAGGATTACACAAAAATGTAATGTTGAAGAAAATGGGAAAGGGAACTGACATAACTAAGCAGATCTTCTCCCAAGGGAGAGAACTAGTAGGAAGCATGGGGATTACACAGAGCAGGAAACGATTACGAAATCCAAAGCAGGACAAGAGACTACCTATGCAGGAGTAAAGACAAAAATACTAAATGTTACAAGAGCAATGACTTTCAAAGACAGCGCTAACCAGGACTTGGTAATATCAAGCTGGGGGAGCAGGGACGGATCAGGAATCAGGAAATGTGCACACAGTGTGGCAACAACACACAATACAGAAAGCAGATACAACATAACACGCAATGCTAGACTTCTTTGGCAAAGCATGGCTACTAACACACTGATTTAAATACAAACAAGATATATTCCAGTCCAAAAAGTAAAACTAAACTTAGCTGGCAGCCTGAACTGGGATGATGCTTAAGGGAATGCGGGCAGAGGAAGTGTGTGGTCTGGCAGGAATGGTCACTTCGACAGGTGCGGAAGCCAGGTGCAAATCCATGGAGGAATCCAAGGTTAACCAGGTCTGGACAGGGAAGGCAAAAGGAGGAAGGAGGTGCAGGCAGGGAGTCACAAGACGAGGGCAGAGGACAATGTCAAGTTAGCAAAAGCCCATTGACATTGCTGGAGCAGTATAGTGGCCTGGGTTGACTAACCGAAGTTGGTCTGGCATCAAGTGGTGCTCTGACCTCAGCTCTTATGGTGAAAGGTAATTGGTTGCAGGTGCCCCTAATCATTATCCAATGAGCTGTAATTGCACACATGCCTTCACACACACCTCACTCACAACCACATGAAGGGAAAGGTAAATAAGGGAGGAAATGTTGCCACTAAGCGGAGGTGGACAGCATAAACTTAACTGCCACCCCGAAACAAATGAATGTAAGATTACTGACTCATATTTCCCAGAACAAGTGATAGGTCAAAGGCAGTACTTGGCTGTCCAGCAACATAACTTTGCTTCAGTAAGAGACTGCCCTAAGCTTGCTGTGTGATGCTTACAGCCTCATCACCTGTTTTGGATTCTCGCCAGAAGAATCTCAGTTCAACCAACACAGAACAAAATAAGCAAAACCATCCTGATCTCTGTTCATGATCACACTGATGTCATTCATTTTTAATCAGACACCTTAGTCCATGCGATTAGGCTAGTGTTTAGAGTCAGACTTCTATGACCCATACATCAATAGTGCTCATTTCCTCCAATTTGACTTACTGTTTGACTGCCATCCATTCTGCTACTTCTGTATTAGTTTTGTATAAGGCATTGTCTCGTATGTTTATTGTTGTGGAGAATGAATTCACAGCTTCTATGTACGGCCTATTAATGTGATTGGATTTGCTAAATTTTGTTAATGCTTCTAATCTGAAATTATATATATATATATATATATATATATATATATATATATATATATGACAGAGATATGATTTATTTAAAAATAACACTCACTTTTGCTGTACTCATGCTTATAAAATAAGTAGCCTATAGACAAAATTAATATATATATATATTATTTATTTATTTTTTTTATTTTAAATTATTTGTCCTGTCTAGCATAATTCATGCATTTGGTACTTTGTCTTTCATAGGTTCGTACCCCCGTCTCTCCCTGAGCTTCAAGCTGAAGAGGAACATTGGTATTTCATCCTGCAGACCTATATGCCTTCCATCTTGATCACCATCCTTTCCTGGGTCTCCTTCTGGAAAACTATGATGCCTCGGCTTGCTAGAGTGGCCTTAGGTTGGTGACTTTTCAATTCTTTAGAGATTAGCAATTCCTCTGATGACATGATTGAAGTCACATTTGGGCTATGTTTTGATATAACAATGTCTATGTGTTTGCTGGCCCATTAGCTGGACTGTTATTAAATTTATACTTACATTCATGGTCCCCAGACAATTGATTCTAAAGAGCTTTGGTGATCCTAAGACTTTTCATGTTCACTTCAAAAAAAGTGTGCATTCCATTGTATATTTTGCGTACTTGTTTTTGTAGATTTTTTATTTTGAATGGAAATCACACTGTTTTTATCAGTCTACCCTCAATAACTGAATGAGCCAGTACCCTAATGACAAGTGAAAAACATGTTCACATCAGTTAATGTTTTCTTTTCATTATGCTAAAATGTGTCTACAACTTAACCCCTTAAACTTCAGTGTACCGCCGGCGGTACACCTACTAATTTGCATAGGAATTTCAAGAATGTCCGACGGCTGCAAACGCGATTATACAAACACTATACACCGATGGAAAGCTCGATTCTCATGAATTCCGCCGGGTAATAAACCACTTTCAGATGTGATTACCACAGCGGGTGAGAAAAACACATTTGTCCGACAAAACGAATATTCATCCATCCGTTCTCTATACACGGCTTTCAACGCACACAGCGCGACTCACATTTTCCGGGTTCTTATTACACACAGAAAAAAAGATTCCACAAAAAAACGGCCATAATCCAACCTTTTACAATCCAGATGACACAAGCCAGTAAACCATTTGTCCAAAACATGTCCTGAAGTCGTATAAAATCCACGAATCGGTCGTTTCAAGGAAATGCACCTTGCGATGCGCGTCCAATATTCCTGTATTTTTCGTCATTTTTTTATTTAAAAATAGAGAATATTAGCGATTTTTGTACTGAAAAATGCTGGAATTAACTGCAGTTTAATTATATTAAAATCATCTTCACAAACAGCACTTAATCTTTAACAGTGAGGTGGATAATAATATAAGTGATTTATCATGTTATAAGCTAATGTTCTGCTGGGAATCCCTGGTCGTCGCATTCATATGGATGTTTCCTTTGGCTCATGTCTTTTCACTAATTTCAGCCTCCTTGTCTCCTCTGTCCTTGTCTCTGTGACCTGGATGTCAAAAACTTGGTGCACCATTTACAAAGGGCATCTTCATTCCATAAGTACCTCTCAGGAGAAAGGATGGAGGATTGAGGGAGCTTATTGTTAGGAGCTACGAGTGACAATACGCAAGTGTAAAGAAGCATAGTTCCAAGGTAGTGTCTACAGATACGTACCCGTAGCCTGTGGCCTACGGATACGGCACTTTCCATTTGCCAGACAGATACGGACCCGTACGTGAGTCTCGCGAGTCAAGAAGCTGATAACCACTGCAAACTGTTGAAAGGTAAGCAAAGGTTAAGGTTAGGGTTAGTGTTCGGGTTAGGGGTCCGTACCTGTAGTACCGATACTACGGGTCCGTACCGCTTAGCATCTACCAGGAGTCCACGTGGACCGACTCGCGTACTGATTGGCAATGGCAAGTGCCGGATCCGTAGTCCACAGGCTACGGTAACGGGTTCCGTACCTCTAGCAACAACCTAGTTCCAAAACAAAACCCTGTAAGTTCACCACTCACCAAAAGTTTGTGTTACTAATTGCTGAGAAAGCAGTTACTCTGGCTGCTCTAATTTGGCAGTGCAAAGTCATAAATTTGATCTTACATGTACATCAACCTAGATCCAGATCTCCTTCATGCTGGTCAAAGTAATCACAGTGATGCCACTCAAATAAGATCAAAATGTCTATATACCTTCCTAATTTCTACTTGCTCCAATGTAGATCCTCAACCATTCTATTAAAACACTGGATGGATCCAAGACTGGCAGGCAGGTTGGTTTGCTTAAGTATCCTCATGAAGGCAGAGCTGCCATTTTTTACCAGTGCAGTAGTGTTGACTGATCATGTTGAGGTCTTCTAAAATGTAGGTCTCAAGGAATTAAAGGAGGAGACATTCTTCACTTTCTCCCCTTTATAGTTAATGGAGAAAGGTCATCCTTGTGGTTTCATATGTCAATAACAATTTATTTTGTCTTTTTGATGTTCATTGTAAGGTTGCTGTCCATACACTATCTTCTCACACTTCATCCCTGCAGGCTATCTCATCACTATTCGTAATGAGACCCACCACTGTTGTGTCATCTGTATGTTTAATTATTGTGTTTGAGGGAGTGTACCTGTTTTGGTTGGTGAATAGCTAAGAGCTCTAACTGCCTGTAAATAATGTCAGCTGCACCATATCGGAGAGAGCTGGAAGTATCCCAGACTTTTGCATTTTGCAAATGGGTTTCACTAGTAAAAGTGAGGTGGTTGAGGTAAGGCTTATGTCAAAATGTAATGAGGAAATGTTGAGGACAATAGACTGTATACTCATTTGAGCACTTTATTTAGTACACCTTGCTAGTAAAAGGTTGGCCCTCCTTTTGCCTTTTTTTCAACAACGGTGTTGGAAACATTGGTCCATATGGATGTTATAACATCGCTCAGCTGCTATATATTCACATTCTACACACACAGTCTCCCCATACTGTCACAAAACGGGCGGAGTGTGAACCCAAGCAGCAGGCAACAGACAGGCAGGTAGATAAATGAACAGGGTTTTAATAACAAAACGAAACACAAAAGCTCTCCATACGGGAGGCATAGACACTAAACAGAACGGGGGGTTAACTAAACTAAACTACACTATACTAAGGGCGGACCAGGATGGCCGAGGTGAAAACTAAATAAAACTAAACTAACAGGGGAGAGGAGACTCACACATGTGTCCAGGGGATCGGGAAATGAGGTGGGGAGCAGGGGCGAGGACGGAGGTGCGGGCGGACCATGAGCAGATTGAGGAATGACGAGCAGATGAGGAATTCCGGGGTGAAAAGCAGGCGAGATAATCCATATTGAACCAGAATCCAGACAGCCGTCGTGCGTGAGGCAGAGAACAGCGTCTAACATGCAGGGTGTAATCGTGGCATAAGGAATGAGGCAATGAACCAGCAATGAGCTGTTCAGAGAGTCAGGCTCATAGGCGTCAGTTTAGCATTATTGTTATTATGATTATTATTATTATTATTATTATTTTATGACTGGAGCGGCCCAACAATAAAGCAGCCCACCGGGGATATCCCCGGTGTTCCGATTACCCAGCACGCCACCCCAGGTGTGCATTTCCATCTGACAATGGCTGTGGTCTCCATCCCCCACTTTTAAAAACAAACCTGGACGCCCTTGGTCAGGCTATATGCTGCACTGATTGTTCAATACTGCCGGCTGTGCTCTCAAAAATGTTCACTCATCTTTTTTAAAAGTGTATGATGTATACTGTATATGGACTGTAATTCAATGGCTGTTTTGTAATTCTTCCTTCTTCTCGGGTCAATAAGTGTTATTGCTGAAAGACCTCTCTCTAACCATGGTCTCCATTCACATCTTTTTGCCTGCAGGTATAACCACCGTGCTGACCATGACCACCATCAATACCCACCTTAGGGAGACGCTACCCAAGATCCCATATGTCAAGGCCATTGACATTTACCTCATGGGTTGCTTTGTCTTTGTCTTTCTGGCCTTGCTGGAATATGCCTTTGTCAACTACATCTTCTTTGGTCGTGGTCCTCACCTGCAGAAGAAGGTGGCAGAAAAGGCTGCCAAGTCCAACAATGAAAAGGGCAGACTGGAGAGCAACAAAGTGCAGGTGGGAGAGAGCATTTGTGTAGTTTTAATGCCCATAAATGGCATTTAGCTATTAATGATTTGCTGTATAATGCTACCCATTCTGCATTATTCGGCAGCAAGTTCCACTCACATACCAAAGAGTAAAACAGTGTTGACAGTAAAATGACAGATGTAGTGTGTTAAGAATGATAAAAAGAATGAAAAAGAGTATGTTACACCTCCACTACATACGGATGACTTTGCTTGTCTATTTGGATTTTGGTTACTAAATGAATTTAATAAAATCTGATAACCTCCTTTCTAAGGTTGATGCTCACGGCAACATTCTCCTGACCAACCTCACCAGTGAGATGAGTGGAGCAGATATGATGGGCACTCTCAATGACCCTCGGGCTACAATGTTCTCTATGACAGCGCCAGCATACAGTACCGCAAGCCCATGATGAGCCGAGATCTGTATGGACGACCGGCAATTGACCGGCCAATTGGTCATAAAAAGGGCCGCTTGAGGAGGAGGGCTTCACAGCTCAAAGTCAGATCCCTGACCTCACAGATGTCAACGCCATAGACAAGTGGTCTCGTGTTGTCTTCCCAATTACATTCACTTTCTTTAACTTGGTCTACTGGCTTTACTATGTCCCACTAAGGTGACAGTAAAGAGCATGTGCATCAGCACCACTGATTTCTTAGAAAATTTCATGGTTGTGTACAGCGATGAAAATAGAAGAATGTTAATTTGCATAAATTCTGTTTTGGAATGAATGGCACTGAGTGTCTTACAATGTAATACAATTCATATATATTATATATATATATATATATATATATATGAACAGAGATATGATTATTTAAAAATAACACTCACTTTTGCTGTACTCATGCTTATAAAATAAGTATAGGACAAAATTAATACTGAATTTAAGATTAGTAAGTTATAGTACTTCTAAGTCCACATTTGCTGAAAAAGACTTTGTTGACTAAAACATGATGGATATCATCTGTCTTCTTTTTCAATCTCCAGCCGTCTATCTTTTTGCATGTGAATATAACGCAAACTTTTATTTGCTTGAACAATTGAACAAAACAGACAAACAAAAAGCAAGAGTACAAGTGGTCCAGTGGAGAAACAGTGGTAACTAAATCAGATTTCATTTGATATTGCGATTTAAGCTCACTCATTTGGACAGTTTGGTTCAATTATATCATCATAAGGTAGGGCTTTTTGATTCAAACTCAACTCTGATTGTATTTTTGTGAAGTTTGTTGTTATGTTGAAATCTTTCTCTCACAGGTGTATCTATGAGATGGCAAACATGTTGCACTACTTTTCATTAGTTATTAAGTGTTCATGCAGTTACCCACATTTGCACTGCAAACCAAACTTTTCTTACATTTAAACGTTTGACTCTTTTAAGCCTCTCTGCATTGTTATCATACTGTATGCTGTTAAAGGTAAGTGCAGAACAGATGTTAATTAGATCTCAGTAATTTGTCAGAAATGCAACATAGTCAAATTTTTGTGTACATTATTCTCACAGTGCCTGTGAGCATGCATAATGTAACTGTCTTTAACAGAAAATCAGGTAAATAATGACCATGATGTCACCATGCTTTCCAAACTGCATATTACAAGCCCTGATAATACATGCAGCTGATGTTAAAAAATGCACTCTATTATTCAACATTTTTATCAATACTTTAAGCAAAATTACACTAAAGTTGGAAAGGCAGAGGAGTTTATCATTTAAAATGTATTACACAATTTAAGGGCAAGCGTTACATTAATATTTGCTTAATTAAGATTTATTTAGTCAGTGCTGAGTATCAGTTGTAAAAACCCAGTTTAGATTTCCTCCAGTTTCAATTCCCTAGATAGATTCAAAACATACTTTCAAAGACAAATTAGTGGTGAAGACAGCAAGTATAGGTTTGGCCAACAGTTAGTATAACATTGAGAGTAGTAGTCAATATGTAGAACTCCTCAAGTTTTCCCTACTATATTGGGACAATTGAATTCTCAGGAATTACAGTATGTTCAGTATGAATGTAGTAATTAAATACTAACGTCTCTTACAATTGGAAAGTGGGTGGGCTTGTAGCAAGTCTGGCTTTAATTCAGGGGAATTCAGGGTTTTCCAATATTGGCATGCCCAGTATTGTTTGTCACATGCTAGCACTGAAGTGAAGCTAAATTCTTTACTGAGGCTGAGGCAGGCCTTGTGTCCTGAAAAGTGTAAAGAAGTGGAAGGTGGTGTATGCATTTCTTTCTCCCTCCAGTACTCAGGTCTCTCTTACAAAATAATTATTCTTCTCAGTCTACCTGATAAAGGCTGTAGACTGTACAAGCAAGGTACCAGCCTTAAGTAGAGGAGCAACTGCTGGACACAGGAAGACTTCAGGCAATGTTTATAGGTGTAAACCTAAAACAGATGCTAATTTCTGGCCTGTATAGACAGCTTTTGTCCTTCAAGTAGTATGACCAGCAGAAGGAACACCGTAAGTCTAAGTGTAATTCAATTTTCTTATGCATCACCCAGCTATCATCTTGTGTTGTTAGGTACATGGTTTAACTTGGGTTTAAGTTAAAAATTAGATATTGTATAAATTATGACACTACTGGGTTCTAACTGCTGTTTTAATGTCTGTACAGTGAGAAAACATCTGTGGATGAACAAAAATCTATCCACCCTAATTTTAAACATTTGTTTTTTCATGAGTTAAGAAAGTGATCTGCTGGTTTAATCAAACACCAAAGGTGTCAGAAGCACAGCCATGCCATTACAGTCCAATAGGAACCTTGTTTTTCAAATGGCTTGATGGACTTTGTTGATGGAATTTACAGCAGTAGGAATATCCTTTTGGTTTTGTGTTTTTTTTTGTTGCAGTTTATCAAACGAAATGTCCCTGGGACATTAACCCTGAACTTCCAGTTATTGCATTGTGTGGACGAGATCTTGCATTACACAAACTGGGTGTTAGTTACAAAATAAAAGTAAATTCTCCAAAATTACTGTAGTCCATAATCAATATAATGTTACAGCATACCATCAGTATTCCAATAGTGTTTTATTTGTGCATCCAATGAAATTTCTCTTCAGTTTCCACATGCATATAAACATATTTATTGAGTTTTGCCACTGTGTAGGCATCAGAATGTCTGACTAATAATTCTGTTTAAAAAAATCTGGGTCCCTTGTGGTTAAAAAAAAGATAATTAACTGAGGAAAATTAAGCCCTCCCTATGCCATCCACCAATCTATGGTCAACACTTTAACTTTCAGTGAATGCATAAATACTTTCTGTACGAAATGTTAAAACTGGGTTTTGATTACGACATGTGAAACACTGGATGTAGGCATAATTGTAGGGATGCTGAACCACAACACATTTACTAGTTGTGTGGCTATTAGCCTGTATTGGACTCGTGACCCGTCCAGGAGGACCCTGTCTTCATCCTAAGCGCCCCTACGACCTTACAGAGGATAAAGCAGTGTATAGATAATGGATTGATGGATGGTTATCTGCTGTAACTGATCAACACAAGCAGACAAAGACACATTCCATGTATTTCTAACTCCTCATTGTGGCCAGGGTTCTTGATTTCATAATTTGCTTATCTTGATAGGTATGTCTTAGCAACATTCTTATGATGTTTCTCTCTATTCTAAGCATTTCACTGTGGCTTTTATACAGGTCATACGGTTGTAGTGACTGATTTTGGAGGCCGTTGTTTGTCAAATGCTCTCTTGCAAAGTAGTCATGGAACTGGATGTGCTGCCTTTGGTAGAGATATTTGCAAATGAGTTAACATTTTTTCTGGTGTCAGTGTGTTTGTTTGTAGTCAGATGTATAACGTTTAGAGTGAGTTATTTTGGGCTTATTTTCATAAGCTTCTAAAGTCATTCAAATTAATGGTGGAGCACATTAACAAACTGACCAATCTGGCCAAGAAACACAAGTATTCAGATGTATAGACAGGCTGTAAACAAACCAACTGTTACTTAGTTCACTGTTTCAACAGATTTATATATAAACATGAAAGTGAGAGCATAAAGTTGGTGTCAAATTCAAATGGGTATTTTCCAAATTTCAACTTTGGAAGTTTAGCCTCCCCTTTACAATTTGCCTTTTGCAATGTTCTTACTATGTTGCATATCATTGCTGATAAAATGATAGCCAGAACTAGAATACATAATCGCACACGGGAATCTAATTGGTTAAAGTGAAATAATTTTCTTCCTTCAAAATCATTTACTGAGGACAAAATGTTGGCATGACAGTAAATAGCAAATTATGTTAAGTAAAAATCTGGGCTACTTGTTTTGTCAGGGCTTCACACAAAACCAAGAAACCACACACAAAAAAAGCATCAAAAGCAGATAGGCTTCAACAGGAAACAATAGTAGTAGTAGTAGTGTGCTTTTCCTCATGACTAAATATTGTGCCTTTACCAAGAATCTCAATATATTCACAGGGTTTAACTTAGCTTTGATCTTGTAAGTAGAATTAAACAAATCATCTTGTACTTTTTTTAGATGAAGGACTACAGGAACCAAAAACACAAGTGGGCTCTTGAAGATTGTTTTTGAGACTCTGAAATATAGCACCATTATCTCAGCATGACTGTAGTAAGACATTCCAGCACAATGATGACAATCTTTTGAATTCAATACGGAAAAAATCTCTTTCAAGGCTCCTTGTCATGCTGTCAGTGTTGCTGTTCGTGGACAGCGCACAATAAAAAATGGTCAGGAGGTGAAAAAACAAACCAAAAAAAATACAGCTTGGCTTCTTCACAACAAAGGATCCAGAGCAAATGGACACATGTTTTCTGTGAAGGTAGGAACTAATGGAATCCCTGAACTGTTTTACCCAAAGGCTGTGGAGGGGAAGGACGTGCTGGACTTCTTATTTTGTAAAATTGCTGTACATGTTTTCTCTCATGCTGTATATGTGTTCTCAAGTGGAATGGGACATAGATGTGGTTGTGTGTCTTTCTTCTTGTCTTTGCCTGTAGACAAGCAGAACGACATACACACTGTATGAATGGTATATGGATGTTTCTGCATTTGTGTGTGTGTGTGTGTGTGTGTGTGTGTGTGTGTGTGTGTGGTGTGTGTGTGTGTGTGTGTGTGTGTGTGTGTGTGTGTGTGTGTGTGTGTTGTGTGTGTGTGTGTGTGTGTGTGTGTGTGAGAGAGATAGTGGGAGAACAGAGAAAATAAAATTAACAATAAAAGTTTCAATAAAATTACTGACATCTCTACAAACTAAATGCAAAGGACATTTTGCTGACGTCTCTTGTATAACTGGTTCATAGTCAAAGCACAAAGGTGTCTCTTCTGAGCCAGAAAAAACTCATCAACAACAGTCATTTATTTGTGGACATTTTACACATTGCTCAAAGCAAACTTTGCCTACTTTTATTTCCATTTGGTGCAGACCGTAGACTGTAGATGGACGTAGCAAACGACTCTGAAAAGTGAAGCCAACCCCATGTGTCAACTGACAAAAACCTTCAGTACTAAGGGAAGGAATGGGGCTTGATTGACTGGCGTGAAATGACTGACAGGTTGTATGGACAAGGTAGTGTTGACACTCATTCACCGTGAACTTGGGTGGGCCCGAGCACCAACCTGCCTCAAACTTTACATGTTTGCTCAGAGTCATGCCCTGATGACATCCATTCACAGTCACAGTGCCACCTGGGGGCAACAGGAAAGGACATGTTTTACACTTGACATACTATTAACAGGCGGTTGACCATATAAACTTCAAATGAGGTGACATATGCCTAAGACATTAATGATGATTTAAGGTGAAAATTGTGAATCTTTGTCTGTGGCGGAATTTGATGTCTTGCCATGACAACTGACAACATCACAGCTGCACATAATCCGATCAGGCCGAAATTTCATATGCTCGCCAAGAGTTCAGGTCTGAAGACATCAAAATTCAAAACTAGAGTCATAGTGCCACCTATTGGTAGCTGGATGTTATATGCATTATATTTTTATGTGTCATTGCTAGAAACTTTATGATACATTCCTTGAAATTGATCAGCTAAGTCTTAGCACCTTGACAATGCCATAGTGTATAGCCTTTCAGCTTTCATAAATCACTGTTGCTGTGGCAATGTATCTTCATCATGAAACAAAAGTAGTATTTGACATGGTTAGGAATGCTCAAAGACTCACCAAAATTGGCACACACATCACAGTTGGCTAAATGAAATAAACTGTATGCGTCTCAGGACTGCATGTGGTAAAATTGCTCCATAGTGTCTCCTACAAACTTCAAACAAATTAGCCTCAGAAGTAAGTTTCACCTCGATGCATAGAATTTGGCAGGTGCATTCAACATCAGAAGAGTTTTAGGAAAGTCTGCCATTACTCTGACCTAAATTTGACAGGATGTCCATTATTTAAAATTAATTGTTCAAAAATTGTGTAATTGTTCGGTCATTTACCAGCCTTGTATTTTCACCCCTGGAGATGCTGTTAGGTATCTGGCACTGATACCATATTTCCCAAGGCTCCCTCTGTCACAAAATCTGAACTCAGTAAATATGTATGGCTTAATGTAGATGATTTAGCATTCTTTACAAAACTGTTCCTTATACTGTCAATATATTCAGGGTGAAGCAGGATAGTCTTGTCCATGATGTTACACTCCCTTGTATCACTGTTGGCGTTGTCTGCCAATCGTGGCTCACCCACCTATTATAAAAAGTGGATGGTGGCCCTCTAAGCTTTCTCTCTCTCTCTCTCTCATTCTTTCTCTTTGAGGCTGAGGACATACCCCTTCTGGTTGCTTCACTTTGGTCAGCTTCCGGCTCCAACATTTGGGTGTTACACTGGAGTATTTGGTAACCGCATTTGAGTTGCTGCGGGTAGGTCTCTTATCAGTTCATGTCATCTCACAACGCTTAACATAATAAGGTACCTTAAACTGAGAACAGACAATCCAACAATCCAAGTTGCTTTTGGTTTCCCTATGAGTAAACATTCAGACAATGTAAGAAAATATCTAAAAGAACTAGATTCCTTGTCACAATACAGTCCAATGTGGGATAACATGTAGCTGATGCTACATTTAAAACTAGGCTTCTAAAGGTCTACACTTAAGAAAATCAAAACAATGTACTAACTAAACCCTCACAGTCATTTATTAAAAAAACTGATAACAAAGGACAGTTTTTTAAAAATGGGCATTATATCTCAATTCTGTAAAATGCTTACACCTTAGTCATTTGAGAGCTCACATATAAGCTCTGTGCTTGGAATGAAGATCTGGAAACTGAGAGCAGCGAACACAACTACATGTGAGATTATTTCAAAAAGAATTTCATTGGACCCTAAGTTGTTTCTATTTGGTCTCTATGCACAAGAACACAACAATAACAAAAATGAACAATTACTGATGATCCTCAGAACTCTAAGTGCTACAAAGGTGATGGGAAGGGGACTCATAGACAAACTAGTGCACACTGAATGGGACAAAGGTCAAATGTTCTGCCAGAGAAAATCACCTAATTATAAAAGGATAAACACAAATATAAGGAAGTGTGGGACCTTCATGGACTTTGTGATGAGCCATGCAGGACTCTGTGGAGAGTATGTCCAGATAACAAGCATGAGATGAAGAGTGAGGACTGTCATCTGTTGGTTAAGGCCATTTATGATGCTACCACTCATCATGAAAGCATCAAACAAAGCCAGTATCACACTACCTATCACTAACATTCTATGTTATGTTACACCACATGGCACTGTTTTTCTACTGTTTTTTTTTTTTTAAAAGAATGGAGACTACTTGAATTAAATTCAGAATCAAAAGGAAATGAAACATTTATTCAACACAGTGCATTACAAAAACATAACGAGACTTTTTCACTGCTAATGCACGACCAAGTCACAAAGACAGAGCTCATCCAATCCATATTACATCAGAAAAACTGTCTGTCTGTAGCAGCTGTAATTTCTTTCATTCTCATTGACATCAACTTGTGGTTCTGTGGTTGCCATCTTGCCATCATTCAACTGCAGTACCACCTAGAACACATAAAAACATAAAAATCACTAACATTTCATGACTAGGTGATTTAGTACAGGTATTTACTACTTGCATAAATCCATGTAACAGCTGTTTCATAGATTTTTTGTTGGTCTTCTGGAATACGACAGGATCAAAAATATACATACATACAGCAAAGCTAATATTTGATTAAATGTCCCCTGGTCATTTTCGCAGCAGCAAAGTGCTCTTGGGAGCCATCCACAAGCTTCTTGCAGACTGCCGGTTGTATCTTTGACCACCCCTCTTGACAAAATTCTTGCAGTTAAACTAAACTTGGCTAAAGCTCACTTTCTGACATAGAGCTGTTTCTCCAGCCTAGCCCACAGATTCTCAATGGGGTTTAAGTCACAACTTCGGGAAGGCCAATCTAATCTTAATTCTAGCCTGATTTATCCATTTCTTTATCACTTTTGATGTGGGTTTGGGGGTCACGGTCTTGTTCAGAAAATCCAGCTGCATCCAAGACCCAGGTTTCTTTGTTCAACCTCTCAGCCCAGAGTAATGTAAAAAAAAATCACTTGACTGCAGACACCCTTGTTTGAAGTAGCTTTTAATTTATTGCAGGCCTGTTTTTTTGTGTGATTTTTGGTTGACTCTTGACCATCCTAACCTATGTCTCTCAGCAGCACATGGTAGTTGTGTTTTCTTCCTGATTGTGGAGTGACACAGCGTACCATGCATTTTATACTTAAAACAATGTTTGCACAAATGGTTTTGGGATCTGTAGGTGCTTTGAAATGGCTCCAAGTGACTCCTTAGATTACAATTGTTGCGTTCGTGCCTGACCCTCATGAGCGTATGAAATAAGCCCTATTTAAATTGGCTCAGAGGAGCCAGCAGCTGTAGTCAACCCTAATCACTCACAAGAAGTTAAGAAGTCATGTCACGAAGAAAAGTTTATCAACACAACTTTCTACATCACCAACACTTACAATTGTGTTATATTTCCAGAAGATCTATGACAAAACTATGAAAGAACCAAAATGCATGATTTTTTTACGACAGACATTTATGTTTCAATGACTCCATCATAAAAAGTAAGAGTTATAACAGTCATTGTAAATGCAAGACTGCCATGATGCCCAGTTTGTTCAGAGTTCTGGCCATCCCAGCCATCCCAGTCTCACAGGGTTGCCTTGTCTGTGAGACTGCGCCAATCAGGTCATCATGGTCAAATAGCTGCTAAGGAACCATTTCTAAATCAAAGCAACAAGTAGATGAGATATGTTTGGGTCAAGAAAGACAAGGCATGGATTTTAGACCAGTGGAAATCTGTTCTTTGTTCTGATGAGTCCAAATTTGAGATCTTTGTTCCACCCGCCGTGTCGTTGTGTGATGCAGAAAAAGTGAACGGATGGTCTCTACATGCATGGTTTCCACCACGAAGCATGGAGGAGGAGGTGTGATGGTGTGGGGGTGCTTTTCTGGTGACACTGTTGGGTAGTTATTCAAAACTGAAGGCACACCGGCATGGCTACCACGGCATCCTGCAGCAACATGCCATCCCAGCTTTTGAAACTTAAATTTTATCAGCTGACAAAAGCATGCTTGAGTTTAAGATCCCCTACAAGTTGTGTGGGGCTTGGAGTTACAATGAAATGGATTTAGCAGACATCTGCAGTGACATTCTTGAGACAGCAGGTGAGCTACTATAGCACAGCATAATTTCTGACTGCACTATTGGTGGTTGAGTGTGGGTATTGTAGGTGACAGGTGTTACAGAACAATACTTTGACAAAGGTAATATTTCTGATGTATTTAGTTTGTGTCCACCTTATTGGCAGCCTCTAGTGAGCCGATTAGCTTGCTTAGCTCCTCTCTGTTCAACTCCATGGTGACAGGCTGGAGGGCTCCGTTCTCTCTCACATCCAGACTGAGACTCAGCAGTGGTGTGTGAAGAGATGATATCTTGTCACTGGACAGCGCTAACTGAAGAATGAGAACAGAAGACAACAGCAAAAAATAGAAGTGGTTAAATTTGGACAAACCAGAAAAAAAACTATTTATGGTGTAATTCAAAATGCGTCTGGTTATTGAGACAATCTGAAGTTTAGTATGATGTTTCTTGCCTGGGCAGCCATCATACTCATGGTGTAGAAAGCCAAAATACACATATCTTGTAGTTTCAGTATATTTCTACCACCTGGAGCAAGTTTCCTCATTGACTACCAACCTCATTCAGGGAAAATAATTACCAAATGGATTTTTCTGGTTGTGTTGGTTGTACTCTTTTAACCCTTGACATTTAGGCACTAAATAAACCTGACATGACAGATTGGTATCCACTGTTTTTTATGGTGCTGTGCCTCATGGCATTTAGATATTGATACTCTTAATACATAATTTATTAAAGCATTTACAAGGTTTAGGTGTACATTTATATTCAAGAACTTTGATTGTTTTCTTCCCCAAGTACGGTCACAAAACAATTAAAAACTGATAACTTCCCTCTCATTGGACTTCCCACAGGAAAGGAATGCCAAGAGTTTCCTCTGCTGCAGAGAAGCTCATTAGACTTCCCAGCCTCGCAAATCAACAACAGCAGCTGAGATTAGAGCCACTTCAAGGCTCTCAGAATTTAAGTAGCAGACATTTTTTTTAAACATCTCCTATAGACCCTTTATTTATTTACAAACATCGTGACGTTTTTGTGGGCGGGGCTTATGCTGGAGGCTAAAGCGGAGCGAGAAGTCAAGCGGGACTGGGAGTATATAGTTTTCACTGCAAACTCGAGCATTTTTAACCCTATAAACTTCAGTGTACCATCGGCGGTACACTTACTAATTTGCATAGGAATTTAAAGAATGTCCGAAGGCTGCAAACGCGATTATATAGACACTATACGCCGATGGAAAGCTTAGATCTCATGAATCCACCGGTATAAACCACTTTCAGATGTGATTACCACAGCGGGTAATATAAACACATTTGTCCGACAAACAACGAATATCCATCCATCCTTTCTCTGTACACGGCTTTAACGTACACAGCGCGACTCACATTTCCGGGTTCATTATTGCACACAGATGAAAATATTCCACAAAAAACGGCCATAATCCAAGACGACACAAGCCAGTAAAGTATTTTGTCCAAAACATGTCTTGAAGTCGTATATAATCCACGAATCGGTCGTTTTCAAGGAAATGCACCTCGCGATGCGCGTCCCTGTATTTCTCGTCATATTTAACGGGTTATTGTTTTGATTGTATTTTTTTCTGTGTCTTCTTGTGTCCTTGTTCTTATGGTGTGCGTATTGGACCCAGTGTCTGGAATAAAGCTGAACTGAATTGAATTGAATTCAATATTTTTATTTACAAATAGAATATTAGCGATTTTTTGTACTGAAAATGGCTGGAATTGGCTGCAGCTGATCGTCTCTGTCCAGTCTTTTCGCCTCAGTGCATTTAACCACAACTTCCTATCAAGTTTGTGTGTCTATTTAGTGTGTTCACATGATTATGTGCAGCTAATGTGGTCAATGTTACCATCACATTTGACTGTATGCCACAAGTCAGATTTCTGTGTTATAAAGCTGAGGGACATTGTGAACAGTGGGAAACTTTGAGACTGATTTGAAACCAATAAACCATGGGATTTACTGGGTTTTCTTTGGTCTTCTTGTGTTTTATCTGTTAGTGTCACTCCTGCTCCCTGTGCTTGCATATATTGTACAAATACAACCCATTTTTAGTACGGCTTTCCATTTACATATTTCTGTTTCTGTTGTCAGACAATGGAACAAATAGGAAACAGAGACTGTAACACAACTTATTTGTATTAGAATGAAGCAGCTCATTGAGAACATCTGTAAAAACAGGGGTTGTGCAGTGATAGTAAAATTATTAACACAGTGCAGTATTTTGAGCTGAAAATTAGTAAGTCACACCGTGGGACATGTGTGATCTGTATTCATTTGCTGAAAAGGGGGCACAACGTGGGACTTTTAAGGGTCAAATACATCTGTGAGCATTAGTGAGCACTTGCCTAGAACTTCCAAGCAGCATCTGTGGATATGGACACTGTGGTGATGATGTACTATGACACATGTTTCTTGTTCAGTTGCATTCAGCAATTACAATGTACAATAAACTTTTTCCAAAATGCTCAGGTTTGTCTTCATTCTTATCTTCTTTCTTGTCTTTTATTACTGCTATCAACACCATATATTAGAATGGCAAACAACAAAAGTCTGAAAAACTATTTAACAAAATAAAAGCAAGCTAAAATCAGGCCAGTAAATTTGAGGAGAACAATTGAGATGATATTATTGTACTGTAAGCTGTCTTGTAACATGTAAAAAGCATGGTGGGCCATAAATTAACATGATTATAATATTTGAAATGTTAAGAATAAAGAACAAGAAAGAAGACATAGTGAAGACAAATCAGAAGAACACGGATTGAAAATAGACTGTATTTCTTAGATTCTGCCTTCTAACATGAACATCAGTCAAAACATTATTTTAAAAATATATTTACACTAAATCCATCTCATTTTATTTATTACTCGGTAGTCCTTTTGAAATAGGTATAGGGGACTCATATTGCAGGTGTGCAGAGTTTCCTTCATTCAGGACATAAAACTGCTACAATTGTGAGGAGTGCAGTCAGGAACCCTGCATTGATGTAGACTTGGTGTTGAATGGTTTGTAATCCTTTCACACCTAAAATAGTTGGTTTGTTATGGTAGTGTAGCTCCACACGACTGAGCAAACAGAGTGGGACTGTGTAGGAGCAGATAAAGTGACCAGAATATAATTTGGCCTATATTAATCACATCAAGTATACCACTAATGAGGAAGACCAATAATAAGAACACCTCTTTGACCCAAGAACTCGAAGTGGAAAACTAGATTTTGGTTTATTGAGTCCAGATTGAGTTTTTTTTTTTCTTTGGCCAACTTGTATTTTCTGAGACACAAGGAAGGCTAATATCTGAAAGTATTTAAACCAGAATGGCTGCTGCAGTTGTCTTCAGCATTACACTATCCTATCTGTTTTGTGCTTCATGGAACATCAATTGTTTCCAAGAGGCCAAAGAGCCAAAGAACACCTTCAAGCTCTGAAATGATTGTTTGAACAACAAGCAGAGTGATGTGGTCCTTCATCAGATCGCCTAGCATCTGCAGTCATGAACCTGAAAGCACCTGAAATGGTTTGGCTTGAGTTGGACAGTTAAGTGAAGGAGATGACAAGTCTACAACAGCAAACACGTGCTCAGCATACGCAGGAACTCCATCATGTTGAAAAGACATTTCTGAAGTGGGTTGTAAGTTTAGTGTGCAACGCTCTGATTGAACAAAAATATGTAGCTTCAATGAAGAATCTGACATATGAAACTTTAGACTTTTTGGCTTCCTGCATTATATTATTTCATTTTAAATATCTTTTAGCATAGCTCTACACTGTAGAAGGAAGTTAAGATGAAGAAAATCTGAAAGAGAAGGTATCCAGACATTTGACCGGTACTATAGGTATTTAATTCACATCTGCTTTCATTTCTTTACATTGACCTCAATGTATAATGCTTGGTTATTATATTTACATCCAAAAGATATTTAAAAAAAAGAGGAAAAGCCCATTAACCACTGAAGAACAAAGCTTTAAGTCACCTAAGCTGCCACTCAAAGTCCTGGAGAAGTAGCAGAGGAGATAGAGTTGGTTCTGTCCAGCCAGAGCATGGCGGATCTCCTCTGTCTGCTTCTCAGCACACTCAGCACGGCCTCTGCATGGCGGCTACCGACATCTGACAACATGGCCAACACCTGTACACAGCCGGCAGGGAGAACCTGAAAACCTGAACTGATAGCTACTGACCATTACGGTTGTATGAATGCATATATATACTAATAAAACTGTTAAGAACATGCAGCATCCAAAGTCTCAATGTAGTAACAAGTTGTGTGGCCAAAGGGGTGGTGCACACTGGACCCATAATCTTGTTTATAATAAGTAAATGTAATACCTTAGCTAAAGCAAGCTGTCCTGGCCTTTTTTCATTGACCACCCTCTTCATCTGAGCTTGCTGCTCTTCACTGGCCAGGCAGAAACAGGGCTCTCAGGGAGTGAGAAGCTCCAGCCACTCCTGCAGGCTCCAGGTGTTGCTGTAATCATCCCTGAGGGGAGGCTCTCGTCCACAGATTCCATCCACTACCCTGTGACATAGCTTAGCACCAGACAACATCATGAGGAGGATGGCATTTGGTGACAGAAACAAGATTGTGTAGGAATTTACAGTATTATGTAAAGGTTTTAGGCACTTTAGATGTTTCCATTCTTAACTGCCTATCATTTAGTAGTACCAGGGAGGCATCTGATTAGGCTCTAATTGTTCGGGCTGCAGGACAACAACCCCAAACATCCAGTCCGAGCTGCACAGAACTGGCCTCAAAGCAGCTCTGACCTCAGTGTGAGGTAGAATGTAGACTGCAACAGCCGAGATGGCCACAATCCTACTTGCAAAGTAACTTGGAAGGCTGCATACTTGGAGAATTGGAAGAGCCACTGCTGTTTTCTGTAGCTGCACTTGTGTAAAGTTAACTGATAAAATTAAAGCTACTCACAGCATTTCCTTCCAAATGCATCCTCATTTTAGTTGCCTAAAACTTGCAGTACCATATAGCACACAACCATTGTACCTCTGGTGTACTGTTATATGTCTTAGCAGCTGCAGTACAGCATCAGAGCCCTAAATTGAGCTTCTTGTCGCTTCTGTAAGTTTTCAGTGTTGATACCATTTACATCAAATTATGTATTTAAAGAAAAAGTACATTAGGTGATTCTCAGATCAAGTCTATTATTATTCGGTAGTTCAAAAAAGTCTTTCTCCTGACTGAATAAGGGTGATCGCTCACATCTTCTCGTTGTTGTACGGACTACGCGACAGAAAGGCAATCATTCCTAGGATACACAAAGTGTCCCTCATGAGGGAAAGAAAACAATTCTAAACGGCGGTGATCATCGATGGACGATACCTTGCAGTAATAATAACGAGCTCTTACTAAGGAACTGTAAGTCATTACGTTCATTGTCTTTATGTTTTACAAGATGCAGGGGATACATTTTTCAGTTACACTTTCACGAATTTCTACCACTGCTGTAGAACACATGTCTTTGGGACTTACGTTCAGGCAGTCTGTGTCCAGCAGTCTGCTCAGCAGATCCACCATGGTTTCATTTGCTTCCGCCTGCTGTTGCTGATCAGCTGATGTCAGTCACGTGATAGGATCAGCTGCGTTCACATCGCCTGGAAAAAACAAAGTCCATCTTCACTGACGTTGTCTCCGTTCGATTGTTAGGAGATAAGAAATGCAGGATATACTCAACAATTCCGGCCTTATACCTAGCTCGCAATGACCTTCTCGTGTGCTACTGCTGGCACGACACATTTTTTATTTTGACAATTTGGTGCGGTGAATGCATTGAGGCACGCTCCTGTTGGGTTGGTTTAGTGTTCTTTGGAGAAATGTCCGTGGCAACAGTCAGATAATTCAGCCACATCCTAATAAAGACAGACATTCCTCAGCAAAGTGTTTATCAGCAGCATTACCAATAATCAAGACGATAAAATGCAGGTTTTGGTGCGGCACACTTCCTAGCAGGCAGACTGCTTGACAGCATCCAGGAAGTGTGAAGAGCTCGGGTTCCTCCAATTCTCCTTCTGAAGTTACTGAGAAGCGAAACATTTCACATCCTGCTCAGTGTTCCTCTGAGGCCGTGTTAAGCTGTCGCGGCCACAGTAAAGCGAGTAAAAGACTAAGTTGCTGCGATATTAAACCGACACCGTATGGACGTAAACAGACGGGTAAGTGTTTATGAATGAAGGCAGTTCGTGGACACTTGTTCAGTCATTACAATAACTGTGTGCAGAGGGTGGACAGCAAACTTAGGCCTCTTATTTCCTGCTAAGTTGCTGTACGACAGTATTGAACTAAGACACTTTCATTCTTAATTGGTCCAGTATCGATACATTCATTTTATTTGCACACAGCAATAAAACTGTTGCATACAACAATTATCCCAGCTTCAAGTATCAACATAGCAATGTCTTTACAGCCTCTCCCTCATTAAGTAAGCTGGGTAAACAGGCGTGGTTTCAGGCTGTACAGTGTTGCAGTCTGTACGCTGAGTTTTGTAATATATGGAGGTTATCTTTTATGGAAGCAGATTCCATTAAAATATGCATGTAGTTGCGTATTCTTTGGCATAAAATCATACCAGAATGTTGTCATGCTATGTGCTGTATGAAACCCAGCTGGTAAATAAGGACACACTGGTTCGATCCTCTGTAAAAAGGATGAATGATATTGGGAGATCAGACAAGACATGCATGAAACTATGGGGCATAACAAGTGTTCTTGTGTTGGAGGCTGTTATTTATGCTACTGTAAAGCATTTCTTCCAGATGACAGTGCTTGCATACACAAAGGCATCTCTATAAGAAGCGTTTATCTCTGGTCCATTCAACACCACCGCCATAAACCACCAGACTTTGGCATCCAGTATGTCATGCATGCTGTTGTGCTTTGCAGTGGAAATACTGAAAGAGGAAGAGTGAGGGCTGTTATGTGTATGCCATCATAATCATGTGCATAAGTATGAATTTTATGTTCAGCAATTGCATATGTATTGACCAGACCCTCCTAATATCAAGGAGCAGGCTACTCTCAGACAAACCACTGTACGCTACCAGCCCTGCTCAACAGCATTCAGACGGGGGTTTACCACTATAGGCCCTTTGAATATGAGGATCAAAGAATTCCTATATAACAGTCCTGCAAGGGCGTAGGTTTGCATAGGGACGGTAGGGACATAACACTACCAACTTTTCAAGAGGGTCAAATTGTCCCCACCAACTTTTAAGCAACCTTATTTGCATTTTATAATGAGTTCAGTTATATAGGTAATTTTGATTGTCTTCACATATGTTGTAAGGATATTAAGTGAATTATTTTCATTATATTCAGACCAGGTTCAGACTTACATTTACCCCTTTTCACTTGCTGAATGTGTCGGTCCAATCAAACGTGCGTTTGATTGGCTGATGACTTGACCCCCACCCCGCTACCCACACGCACACTCACACAGCCCCGACAGAAATACACAAGAAATAAACATGCCGCCTTCTCCGCCCCCTTCGAAGAGGAGGGATATTAGAAGTTTTTTTTTCGGCCAGCAGCAGCAGCAGACGACACTGTAAGTAATGTAAAAAGACGTCAATGTTGTGGACGTGGGGAACACACCACTAATGCTGCTACTGAAAGTCCGACCTGCATCAGAGTTAGCATAACATTAAACTGTGTGAACTTGCTAACCTGCAAAACTCGAGTAGGAAGCTGCTTAGAGAGAATTGTCCTCCTGTATGTGTTTTCTACTGTTAACGTTAATTAAACTGTGAGAAATGTAGTGAACTCTGCTGGAAAATATAGAACCAGAAAAACGTGAGCAAGAAGCTGCTTAGAGAGCAGTCCCAGTCTGTGTTTCACAGGAAAGTGTTGACAGTCTAAAAAAAACAAAAACAAAACAAAACACATGCTGCTGCTTTTCTTCTTGTAAACGGCCTGGTTTAGAAGGAAAGAAGGCTACAGCATGTTGTGACTTTACACTTTTGAAACCAAATACCTATTAGTGCATTTATTTATTAATTGAAATGTATTTAAGTACTATCACCTGAACCAATACACATGAAAGTTAGTATAAGTCAATACAGATTTATTTTGCATTGATCATTTAGCTTATCAATTAATTAGGTTCATATTCATGAGAAATGTAGCCCTGACCCCTGTTCACCCAATCTGTTTGGTCTTATTAATGTCTCGTCCCCAGCAAAAAGTGTACATGCAGGTTATGCTGTTATATCGTCCCTACCAATGTTGAGACCAAACCTACGCCCTTGCAGTCCTGCATTACATAGTTACATAGTGTCCTCGGTAAGCTTCTCTGTAATTCTTCAATGATTAGTTTCTGCTAAGTTTTTGTTGATCCACTGACATAACCTGACATACTACCGCTGTCAATAAATCATGGCGTCTAAAACATTAAAGGTTGTACATCGATCTGAGAAACCTTCAGAAATAAAACAAAGAGGCAAGACTGTGTTGCATTTATGTCAGTCAGCAATTTGAAAATTCTAACTAAAAATCACATTAAAATCCCCCCAAAATTGCCCAATTATATTTTTTAGTGGCGATTTTTTTTTCTGACAAATTAATTTTTTAATGACAACCTATACTGTCTCTGTTTTAGCTCCATACCCATACAGCCAGAATAGCTAATAAGGGAAATATACCAGCTTAAATAAAATGAAAATATCCTTTAATTCAAACTCTTGCCAGACAGATAACGATGGAGAACATGTTACCTTGTGTTTTAGTTTTTCAAAAATTGTCTCAAGGTGCTGTGCTTCACTTCATACCAGTCTAAATGATCAGATAAATTGTCATACTTTTACACACAACCCAGTTTTTTAAAGTTTACTAAATTGCTGCTGATTGAAGGTCAACTAAATTGTTGACTTTCTGACAAGCTTTATGTCTCAGCACACAGGTTCTTAAAGGGGACGAGGTCAGGAATTTAGGAAGGCTATTCTAAAACCTTAATTCTAGCTGGATTTAGATATATAACTGTATGGAAGAAAGAGAGTAGAGTAGAGGAGCTAAGTGCATCATGGGAATCCCCCTGTGGTGTAAACCAATAGCAACATAGCTAAGTGACGTCTCAGGTGATTCTGAGCAGCTCTAACTATAAGCTTTATCAAAGAGGAAAGTTTTGAACCCAATCTTAAAAGTAGAGAATGTGTTTGTGCCCAGGTAGCTCAACATCTGGATCGGCAGTTTGTGGGTCAGAAGGGAATTGGCATGAGGAATGAGATCCAGGTGTGGATCAGGTCTGAGCACGAGGCAGAGGTTAAACCAGAACTGGATACAAACAGAGCAAAAAGACTTGGCCTGAGCTGACTGACTAATCAGTACAATGGCCCAGCATCACATGGTGTAATGAGGCAGAGTTTTATGGTAACAGGTGAACCACTCCCTGATGAAGGTGTCCTCAGTCAGCTTATTGCACTGTGGAGTAGTGCAATAAGCTGGGTGGGTCAGTGAAGTGCATCGTATACAGTATGCAGTATGGTACCTACAGTATGTCACAGTATGGACAGAGGCTATAGTTGTCATCAGGCATTTCTCGTTTGCAGTGCTTGCAAAATACCACACTGTTGCTCTCAGGCTATTGTTAACAAATTGTTCTTGTAAGGAGTGAGGGTTCTTAGCTGTAGTTTGTTCTACAGGACCAGTCATGCTTTGACTGAGCACAGGTAATTTTTTACGATGGATTGTTGGGATAATTAATGATGTTATTACACTGCCAAATCACTGCAGTCCAACTGTAGTCACTAACTGCTGTGTAATGTTTATCTTTCCAATCTGCTTAACCGAATGACTTCAAGCTCAGCACAACACTTCTGTGGTGCCCCAGCAACAGACATACAGAGAATGATTGATTTAATAGTGAGATGCCATGCACCTGTTTTTGTCTATGTGCAAAGTTGTGCTTCTGATTTGAATGAAGCATTTTTAGGCTTCTGTCAGGCCAACTCTTGTAGAGAGTGTGTTACTTATATTTTGTGTAGTTTTTGCCTTTTTATATCATATTTTGCACATTTCATTTATAATTTATACTATTTCTTTTATCTCAGAGCCTTCTAAGTATTTATTTAATAATTACTGTTGCAGGAAGGGAGAGTAACGCAATTTCGATTCTTGGTATGTCATGTACATATTGAAGAACTGATAATAAAGCTGACTTTGACTTTTGTCCTGTTTTTACAATTTTAGCTCATCTGAGGATCAGCCAAAATTCAGCATGTGTAGAAATTTGTCAGTGCTTCTAGAGAAGGTTTGTACTCTTCTAGCCCCCAGCTAAGCAACGCTGTGTCGTAATTCTTAGCAGCAAACGAGAAGGTGACCTCTTTGCTATTGTGTGTCACCAAGGGGAAAGCTCTAGTTATTATCAATACATACATGTTCAGAGTACTCAGCCTTCTTTGAGTCTTTGGTTGGTATCCTGGGAGGGTTCCCATTGAGGGCTCCATATTTTTACAGTGGGACTTCAATGCTCACAGAGGCAATAATGGAGAAACCGGAACATTTGGTAGAACAGCATGTCTATTAACATAATAAACATAACCTCTATGCTCACGGCCTAAGATTGCTCACAGGTGTACTTCTGTTTGCTATGCTAAGATATAGTGGAATAATGACATCCTGAGCAGAGGGTGATGCCACACTGTGTTTGTGTTGTAAACTTAGCTTCTCTGCTTTATGTTTTGTCAGTCTTATGTGCATGTCAGAGTATGTGAGTCCTTACATTTGAAACTGTTGGACCTCCTTTTGTTTCTAAACAGATCAAGACTTCTCTCAACACACTGCCCGCTGCAGTATTCAGCTAGTGCCTCAAAAACCATAGAATTTTTAGTCAACAATATGTATTTTGTTTATGTTATTACTCTAATGTATGTGCACTTGTTTCATTTGAACTGAGTGTGAGAGTTGCTACTGCTGTTTTGATGTTCGACTTTGCTCTCCATTTCACCATGCCTGTGTGTGTTTTACTGTACTTGTCTGTTTCATTTTATGTGTATCTCATCGACTGTGTGCCATGGTGAAACAGAGACACACAGAGGGAAGGACAGAAAGGTCACGTTACAATAGATTTTGTGATATTTCTTGACTTCACAAAAACTCACTATGGCTCATCAGTGTAGTTAGCAATGCTAGCATGGGCTTATGGTTGTGACTGCTTTATTTTTTGTTGACTGTCATATTCAAAACCTTTGTGGTTTAAGTGAAAGTAAAGCATAGGTGGAAGTAACCATTTCTTTTGATATTCATATAATTTTGTGTTTTTCCTGCTCTAGGATGAGTTCATTGTGAAAGTTCAGTGTGAAGCACGCTGTAACCGACATCCTCAAAAGGAGGGAAGGTAGGCACACTCAGCTAGAGCTTCAGCTGCATTGATGGAGCGGTTCCACTGGTTGCAGCATCGCTGTCAACAACTGCTGGCAGGAGACTCTGGGCATGGCTGGTACTCTGCGCCTGATGGACTTCCAAACAAAAGCTCCCTGGACACCCACAACTCCCAGCACAGATTCAGAGAGAAGCGGAGAACGGTGTTCGCCTGCCATGGACCCCACCAACAAGAATTCAAAGCTTTATCCAAAAACTACAAAGGAAATGCAATTCGCACTACTAAATACAGCTTGCTGACTTTCATCCCCATGAACCTGTTCCAGCAGTTTCACAGGTTAGATTTTTACTTTTGCAAGAAGCAGAACTTTTCTATGAGGTTGGGCCATCTGTGGTGAAAGCCCTTCTTTAACTGGAGGAATTCTTCTCTTTCTTCTTCTTGTAAATGCATCACATTTTTGAGGTTGCTCAGAAACTCATAAAACTTTGCACAGGAATCTGAGATAATAGATTCTATGTTTTATTGGTCTTGGGAATGGATGTTTAAAAAATGGCTCATTGGTGCCCCTACAAAACTTAGAATAACGAGACGTTTGTATTTGTACACCAACATTTTTTCTCTTTTGTTTTCATTTATACAAAGATTTTGCCATTTTCAGGCGGTAGTATTTCATGCACTCTCTCAAGAAAATGAAATGCAGTAATTTCAAATGTGACCTGTTATTAGAAGACCTTTGCAATGCAAAGTTATTGCCATGGCAGTGCAGTGATTTCAATGTTGTGTCATTACAAAGAACAGTTTTGTACCTCAATTGTATATTATCCAGTGTAAGCAGCTAGTTATCAGCACTTTATCACTGCTTGCCTCTTTAGTTTTATCTGTTAATGTTTGTAGAGATCTGCCTAAAATGATTTTCTTTTACATACTAATTTACTGCTCTGATTTTGTCTTTGCAGGGCTGCCAACCTCTATTTCCTTTTCCTGGCATTGCTAAACTGGGTGCCAGTTGTTGAAGCATTTCAGAAGGAAATTACTATGATTCCTTTGCTGGTGGTTCTCACCGTTATTGCCATCAAAGATGCCCTGGAAGACTACAGGCGGCACTTGTTCGACAAAAAGGTCAACAACAGTGTTGTGCAAGTGTTCTGTGGGTGAGTGAACCTCTCTGCGCTTTAGAGCCAATTCAGGGGCAAATGCAGCTTTCTAGCATTATCTATGGCTATTAGACAGTATGGCTATAAAGTGGTATGAAATTACATTGACGTCATGATTCAATTTGTGAGGTACATTTAACAACATGCAGAATTTGTACATGGTTAGCTGGAGGGGGAGTGGTAATTAATGCCAGCAATAGGGTCGTTCAATCTCAATGTGCAATTTTTAGAAGGTGAAACGTAGATATACGTGTCAAAATTTTCTGTGAAATTATAGTATGATATATCAAATACTTTCTGAGATAAACATTTTCTGAAATTGACAGGTGAACCAGTCTCAGCACATTTATTCTTGCATTAAAATTTGAACGACAGCATCTCAGGAACGATGAAAGCCCGGAGTTTTTATTTTTCTTTCTCATGGTGCTGTGGATTCACAGTTAAATGTGAAAAAAACTGAAGCATGAACATGGCACATTCCATGTTTAGTCATACATTAACAAAAATCTTAATAATGCAGAAGTGAAGTAGTGATATTTTCTGAACCATACATAGTTGCATGTCATAATGAAAATGAAAGTAAAAGTTTTTGGGGTTTGACTTTGACTTTGATATACATGTCCAATATTGCAGATTCATAATCAATAGAATGATGGCAAATACCTGAAAACATCCCAGGCTTTTATATTTAGTAGTTCCTGAGATATTGTAATAGCCTCAAATTTGAATGTATGACAAAATGTCCTGTTGGATTGACAGGTGATTAAAAAAAATTACATTTTCGGAGGGTACTTGATATATCAATCAAAAAATTTAGAGATACTATTTTAAATCCTCATCAGGGATGGTTGAGCAGAAGTCACCTGGTTTTTTGAGATGGAATAACCTAGTACTATTGTCCCTCCTGAGTCAAAGGGAGAAGATTATATATATCGAGTAAAGTACATACCAAAGTATAACTGGTATGTTACTGACTGCTTTAGTACACAACCATGATTATAGAAGGGCACTTTGGAAATGTTGAGGAGAGGAATATGATGTGTCAAAGTACCTGTAAAACTTGAGTTGAATAGCCCAAAACCCACTGAAAGGCTTTGTTTTGTAGCTAATTGTAATGACTGAAGCAATACATACTAATAGTGTTTCTGTGTCGCTTATTAGGCTATAGGGGAAACTAAACTGTGAAGATAAAAGAGCAAGAAACTCAGTGAAAAGTTTGCTGAAAAGTATAAGTCAGGGGATGAATACAAAAACAAGTAATCCAAAATTCAGACACCTAATATCACTTGGACTACTGTTGGATTCGATAAATAAAATGGAAAGAATATGTAACATGTAAATTGGCATTGAGCAGGTTGCCTTCAAAATTTGACACACCGTACAAGAAAGAGACTTGTGAGTGAGGCCACCAAGATACCACGACTTTTGAGTATCATGAGTTATAGGTATCTTGGTTACAAGCTTCAGCTGCTGAGATGGGAGAGGCTGTGAATACAACAACTGCTACATTTCTTTACCGGTCAAAGCTTTATGGGAGAGAGGCAAAGAGAAAGCCAAAATTGAAAACGGCTCAGATAAAGCCTTGACTAGAACTTGCCAGAAGATATGTAAGAGACTCTAAAGTCAACTGGAAGAAGGTTAGTTGGAACGATGATACTAAGATTAAGCCTTTTTGGCCATCACAGTAGCCACTATGTTGGCAGCTGGCCCTGCATAGGTTGTAAAGGTAGAGGGTAAAATGAATGCAGCATAGTAAGATCCTGAATAATGACCTGATACAGGATACAGGTTCTCGAGTGGCTGAATTAAAGCCGAGACCTAAATCCAATGGAGAATTTGTGACTTGCGACTTGAAAAAGACTTCCAATCCCCATGCAACGTGCCAGAGCTTGAGCAGTTTTGCAAGGAAAAATGGGATAAAATTGCCATGTCCAGATGTGCAAGACCTATCCAAACAGGCTTAATGCTGTTTCTGTGATCAAAGGTGCATCTGCTTAATACTGACTTAAAGGGGTTGGATACTTTTTTTTTTATTACTTTTTTTGTTTAATTAATCAACATTACATTGTAGAAACCTCTTATTCTATAGCTGCAGAATGAGTTTGCAAATCACCATAGTTATAACCAAATGCACAACATGAATCAAAGTCTCTATCCACATGTGGGACACAAGAGGCAAACTGTATCACTGGTCCTTTGCATTTACTCCCACCATCCACCTTGACCACCTCCTACAGTTACACTCAAAATTATTCAACTCCCTGAACAGAATCTCATATAAGAGCACTTACTTGCAAATCAGGAGACGTCTGAAGCACACCTGACATCACTAATCATGGACCTTCATTAGTGGCATTTGAAAGTTGCCAGTAATTCAGGCAGCAGTCCTCTAAAACACTTAAAAAAAAACATGCAGCAGTGCAGACTGATTCGATACTGTTGTGACTCAGTCTGCCTGCTAAAGGTCAGTGATGATCAGACAGCTTTGTCAAACATGAAGTTAAAAATCAATTCTGGATCAAAAGTTGGAGTCTTCAAAAAAAATTTCAAGAAAAAGTCTTCAAGCAGTCTTCAGGGTCTGATGAGAATAATGTTTATTCAATACAGAAGCTATAAGAACAAACATGAGCAAAATCTCTAGATTTTAACTGACTTCACAAAGCATTACATAATCTTATATACTCATGCAAACTTCTCCTAAACACTCCTCTTCTTTTCTGGGAAGCCACCACCCATCATCTTAAGACCCAATAAGGATGTGAATAATCTAATTGTATCAAAAGTTTAACCACCTCCTGTTTTTTATTACTGCATGACCTTGGTTTCAACTCATGAGTGCAGATAAAGGAGAGAGCTTGCACTTTGGGGCATAGTTGTCTTATATGTAGTTCCGGTGGGTTGTGTCTTACAGAGGTGTCCAGTGGGTTGTAGTTTTTCACAGGATTATTTAGTGCAGTGGTTCTCAACCCTGTTCCTCAGGACCCCATGTCCTGCATGTTTTAGATGCTTCCCTGCTCCAACACACCTGACTCAAATGATCAGCTCGTTATCAGGCTTCTGCAGAGGCTTGATAACGAGCTGATCATTTGAATCAGGTGTGTTGGAGCAGGGAAGCATCTAAAACATGCAGAACATGGGGTCCTGAAGAACAGGGTTGAGAACCACTGATTTAGTGTATACATAAATTTGGTTGACACGTTAGATTTTGTACTCTCATCATTATTTGTACTAAAATCTGATTTAAACATCCTGTTTGCCTAGTTTCAACATTTGTTCAATCTTAAAATGCAACAACAATACTTTGTACCAAATCAATGGAAAATTCTGAGTAAGTGATTATATTATCTGTCATAGATAACAACTTGTAGGTGGAAATTTCTCTACAATAGTGTTGGGAAATGAAGGTGAACAATACACCCCAGGTAAAGTGAAGGGATGTGACAGACATCCCACCAACAACAACTGTACAACAGGCTTTAGTTTGTTTCATCTCACATGCATAATGTGAAGCCTTGTTGGTGCTGCTGTGTGGCTGTCTTTCCTGTTATCTAGTAACACAATCTCCCTTTCCAGACAGCAATAAAACTTGAACCTTGAGTTTGTTTACAGCAGAAATGCTCTTTAGAGGAGTGGCAATGATTTCCATTACCAAGGTTGTTAACTGTCCACTCCTCCCTCCCCTTCCCACCTTGCCTGGCATATCCGGGCTTTACTTTAGCATGATCGGGAAATCGGAATGACTGATGAATACATTTGAAGAAAGGACAGTATGAAAGTAAGGGAATTGCTGAGATTCGAACTATAGTGTAGTTGCTGGGAACTAAGGCTTCTAAGTGGACATATTAACTCGCGGGGAGAATTCACTGGAGAAGTGGACTTATGTATAGCTTTGAGCGATGGCTGCGCCTTCGTTCTGGCAAGGAGCACCTGCGGAAGAAGAGGATAGTTGTTCCTCACTCCACAGAAGATGAGGAACTAAGTGGGCTCCTGAAGTTGTATAAAGGCAACAAGATCCGGACCACAAAATATTCTCTCTTATCCTTCTTGCCCAAGAATCTGTTTGAGCAACTTCATCGCTTTGCCAATGTTTACTTCATCTTCCTTGCTGCCCTAAACTTTGTTCCTGTTGTGGAGGCCTTCCAGCCAGAGATTTCTCTGATTCCTATTGTAATGGTGCTGTCAGTGACCGCTGTTAAGGATATTTGGGAGGACTACAGTCGGTTTAAGCTGGATCATCTGATCAACAGGCTTCTGTGTCAGGTTTACTGCAGGTAGAGTAAATGCTGTTTTTGTATGTCTGTATATTCTCCTTGGCTTTAAAAGGCTTGGTCTAACCTGTAGTTTTTAGAGGGATAGAAATCCCCTGTTTGAACTCAGACACAAACAGCTAACTTGCTTAAGTTGGCTGTGATATACTATATAATATGCTGTGTGTTACACTGGAATGAATTATAACAAAACATTTGACCACAACAACAACAACAAAATCAACTTATAAGATATCCTCTAAAGATGTTCAAATGATAGTAGATTTTTAGAATACATTTAGAAAGTGGGTCGTGTATTGCACATTTTTTACACTAATCACAATTTTCAAGGTCAGAAGTCAATGGTCAGTTTAAAATACAAAGAACAAGACTTTATCTTAAACTTGAAAGTAGCCTACAATGAAATTACACAGAAAGTTATAAAGAACATTTATTTTCCTTTTACTGTCTTCTTTGCTTTTAAACCATGGTCAAAGCTGACCAAAATATGCAGGTCAGGACTTCTAGTAAAGCTGCTCCAAAGCAATGACGGAGAACTTCAAAAAGCCAATGGGACAATGAATTTATTTTTTTTTTTACAAGTGACTATAAATCGTCTGGCAATTTGCTACACATATTTGCTTCACAAAACCTTCCCAATGACTTCTTACATTGTGCCCTTTTATAAAGACTACAATGTTGACAGTAGTTATGATAACATTCTTTTTTTATTGTCAGGTAAAAGGCCTTTCTTTGATGACGTTTTATGATGAAACAAACTATTAAACAAAAAGGATCATTTCACCTTTGACACAGGATACATTCAAGTGTAACTTTTGAGCAAACTTGCACTCATGTTTTGTGTTTAAACATCACATTTTTCCTAAATAAGTTCCGTTAGAACCCACTACTAATATCTAACAAGATCAGTTCATGTATAGCTTTATGTGAAAATGCGACGTGATGTTCTAGAATCATAGCTTAGATATCCATGTCTCTGTCTGGGTGTGCACCTGAAGAAGAAACATCACATTGACCCACAAGGTTTTCAGTTCACATTAAAATTACAACAAAGTAAATATTAACAAATCCACATGTTCTTAGTGCATAGCAAAGTGCCACTACCCAACTAATGTTACCACTGCACCAAGCTGCTGACTGCAGAGAGTTTCAAACAATGATGTCAATAAATGATAGAGAGGGATATGGATCAATTTTGCGATTTTCCATTAAATCGCTACCTTCACCCAGATCAGCGCATTTTAGCGAAATTCGCTGGATTTTGGTTGATTTTTTTTTCTGAATGTTCTGAAAGAAAATATTAGAAGTTTTACTGATATATGTGGAATCACTTTAGATATTTTTAGGATTTTTTTGGAAGATTTTTATTCATTTTTTGAAAATATTTACTTTTTTTTGTTTTTTGAATTTTTATTTCTTGCCAAATTAGAGGATTTTTTTAAATGACACTTTTGCAAGTTTTTTTTTTTATAAATTTGGGGAATTTTTTGCTGAGTTTTTTTTTTTTTCCAGACAAGGAAACAATATATTTTGGTGCCGTAAATGAGAACAAGAGGAGGATTAAGACACCTCAACGTGACAATCCTGGTAAAATAAAGTATAAAATAAGTTTCCTCAGCTAATTTTACGATCTCATTATTCTAAATATCATCTTTTATTTCAAGAAATCTTACAAAGCGACAAAACAATGGACTAAAAATGACAAAAGCGAGAAAAAATATGTCAAAAAATAGACTAAAATCACAAGTTAGACAAAAAGGAAATACACAACGTCAAAAAAAAGACAAAAACAAGGCGAAATATTACAAAAATGAGACGCAAAATGACACAAGAACAAAGAGCCATATAATATTCTCCTTTTTGATCAAAACAGCTTGTCATGGTGTGGAAATTATTTATAGTTTTACAGAAATCGTCTGTGTCCCAAAGTCGACCCTCTGAAGGGCCGGTGTTGGCCCACGGGCCGCATGTTTGACTCCCCTGGACTAAAGTATCTGCAGTCCTCGCATGCCAAATTCTACCAGGTTGTAATCAGTTTTCAGGTGCCTGTTGTTCTGTCATTTATAATGCTGTCCCTTCAGGCGTTCCAGACAGACTTTAGGATAAAAAGACACCAGAATGCATTCACATAGGACAGTAACTGACAGCTTTAACTGTAGTTTAGAGCGCTGCTATACTGGCACCGACATAATAACGCTGCAAAAACTCGAAATCTTACCTAGTCTATTTGTCTTATTTTTCATCAAAATGTCTCATCACACTGGATTTAAGATAAACTCACTTAACAAATGACATTTCAGCAAGATAGAGGGACTTGTTTTAAGACAACACATCTTAAATAACTTGTTAAGTCAAACAATCTTGAAATTATCTTGTGTCGTCCTGTGGGTCAAAGTGACCTGTTGTAAAGTTTAAAAATGTGGGGGGAAAAAAAATCTGATTTTCACAGTGAAAACTTACACATTTTCAAAGTTTTTGGGGAAATTTTTTATAAACATTTTTGATGGGGAAAAAGAAATGTTAAAAACAAATATTCCTTTAAGAACATTCAGAAAAAAAAATCAACCAAAATCCAGCGAATTTTGCTGGATTTTGGTTGATTTTTTTCTTGAATGTTCTTAAAGAAAATAGTAGAAGTTTTACTGATAAATATGTAATCACTTTAGATATTTTTTAGGATTTTTTTAGGGAGATTTTTCTTCATTTTTTTGGGAAAATATTTACAATTTTCATGTTTTTTTATTTTATTTCTTGCCAAATTTGGGGATTTAAAAAAACAAAACAAAACTATTTTTAAGGGAAACTTTTAAGGAACTTTCTTCCTAAAGATTTTGCAAATTTTTTATAAATTTGGGGGATTTTTTGGCTGCATTTTTGGATTTTTTCAGACAAGGTAACAATATTTTTGGTGCCGTAGATGAGGACAACGGGAGGGTTAAGACACCTAAGTTTGACAATCCTGGTAAAATAAAGCTTAAAATAAGTTTTCCCAGCTGATTTTAAGTGTTCTAAATATCACATCTTATTTCAAGAAATCTTACCAAGTCATTTTTCTCTTGTTCTATTGGCAGATTTTTTCACTTATTTCAAAGGTAAAAAATTCTTTGAAATATTTTTTTTTCTTGTTTTGAGAGGGGCATTTTTTCCAGTGTTTAGCCCCTCAGAAATGCAATTCATTTCTCTAAATAATAGTTTAAAAAAATATTGAAGCTACAAATAGCGCTGATCAGACCTTTGAACCTTACTGCACATACGGTTTTCTGGCAGGATGTCAATTGACCCGAGTACACCCTTTTGTAATCATTGCTTACTGTGTAAACAAGCAAGTTTTTATGCTCTGCTGATCATTGTGGCAGTGGGCATGATTTAATGCAGGTTTTGTATCAATTCCTATGCCCGCTGTGTGGTGTGAGGGACCCCAAAACAAACATGCAATTGAATATATTGTTGTACACACCATGTAAATTTAATGTGGGTCAGAAGGCTGACTTCCTGTGCCCAGTGTTTTCGTGTTCAGAATGTTTTGGGAAGATTGAACATTGGATATTTAAGTTACAACAACTTTGATTGGTTAGGCGAAACGTCATATTTGACATACTCCCAGGGAAACATCGATAAATGAAAGCTCATAATTTTACAAATAAAGCATCATCAAGGTGCTATAGATATTCTGACCATGTGTAAGGTTGATGTGGTGGGCAGTCAAGTTGCTAGAAAGGGATTATAACAGTACAGAGCATGTTATTTCTTGTTACCAGGTTATTTATTGTTACCAGATGTGAGCAATTTTCTGTTGATATGTTTTTGCTGGGACTCTGAAGTCTGAGGCACATGGGTCACAATACATTTGAGTTATAAGCACATTCTGTCTTTGCCATGCTGGAAAGAATACACTGTATAATGAAAACTCATAATTAAGACTGTTTGGGTTGCAGTGACCTCATATGACGCCGATCTGCAAATCATTAGGAGTGGACAACGCAGTGTCTGTAAATGTGGAAAGTTTTGCCAAAAATGGACAGTGTTTTCAAAGTGGCTCACTATTGGGTTTTTTGGCCATGGCTTCAAGAGGCTTTTTCTGTATGTCTCGTGATGTCAGATATGATTTTGTATTTGTGGGGAAAACAGAGCCACAAGGGCAGCTTTGTTGAGGACTTTAAGCTATTTTGCCACAGCAAGTTTTGAAATCCCATCCATCCATCCATTCTCTATACACCGCTTTATACTCACTAGGGTCGCGGGGGGTGCTGGAGTCTATCCCAGCTGACTCGAGTGAAGGCAGGGGACACCCTGGACAGGTCACCAGTCTGTCACAGGGCTACATATACAGACATTTACATGTCATCCAATAAAAACTTTGTGAAGGTCTTTTAGAGTAGACTAACCAAATATGATGTTGATCTGATTAATTCTGTAGGAAGAGTTTGTCAAAGTGCAATACCTGTAAATGGCGAAAGTGCAGCAAAATTGCTGGCTTGACTTCTCGTGACTCAAGATTTTCATACATAGAGATGAACTGTACTGTGAGGGCTACTTCATAAAAATTTAGTTGGACTGCTACTGAGCCATTTTGCCAGCACTTGTGCAAGATACATAAAACATTCATCCAAGGCTTCACGACTTTTGACACATTTAAGTTTGGGTTTTCAAGCACCTCTATGTCCCCAATAAATAATGATAGTGATAATGAAAATGCACCCTATTGTTCACATGGAAATGTTGGAAAGCACCCTAGATCCTTTGGCCTTGTTATTGTGTTCCCTTTTACTGTAAGCTCAAAAGAAAGATCATAAAACCAAAAATGCACTGATGTTTCTTGTTTTTGTCAGTGCTCAAACATTTGACTGATATGCTCTTAATCTTCTCTCTCTTCCATTGTCTCAGCACACAGAAAACCTATATTGACAAGTGCTGGATGGATGTGCGAGTTGGAGACTTTGTCCGTTTGTCCTGTAATGAAATCATCCCTGCTGACATGCTGCTGCTGTATTCCTCTGACCCTCGTGGGGTTTGTTACATTGAAACTGCCAATTTGGATGGAGAAACCAACCTGAAACAGAGAGAGGTGGTTTCAGGCCTCCCTCTACAGGTAATACGTGAAATGGATTATGTCTTATAGATAGGTAGATAGATACTTTACTAATCCAGAGGAAAATTCAAGTTTGTTTTTTTTAGATAGGTACCCTCAAATTGTACATTTATAGCTCTAATGAGTAAGTCTTTTCCACCTCTAAGGATTGAAAAACTTTACAGCATTCCCTTTTTAAAATGATACATTTCTTAAAATGCAGTTCTTCTACTTTCTACATAATTTTACAATAGTTTAAACCAGGGGTTTCCAACAAGCTATCGACCAGTTGTTCACAATCGACCTGACTATCACGAAGGTAGTATTGGTAGATTGTATGCCAATCAAAAAAAATTGATGTTAGTTGTTATCATTCATCCTCCCTACGGCATTTGCCACTAGATTGACGTACAGGGCAGCCAGTCTGAGATCTCATTTTTTCTCTGACACACGAATCACCTCGCATATGCAGTCAACACTCAAAGTAGTGCAAATTCCAGTGAGCTAACTAGCGATTTAGCCTTTCAAACTATTTCTACAAAAGAAAGCATAAAAAATGAGTGCGGGGGCTGAATCAAGTTATGAACTGAAAACTTACCACTTCCATCTGGAATGGGAGGAAGACTTTTTTTCCACAATGTCATATTCAGAGTGCATTTGCTTGATATATCAATTGACCATTGCTAGTCTGAAGAAGGGAAATGTGGAGTGGCACTTTCAGACTGTTCTTAAAAGCTACAACACAAGCTTCCCTCCAAAATGCGAGCTGAGAAAGAGAAAAGCGAAGGCACTAAAATCACAGTTGTCAGGACAGAAGTCATTTTTCTTGGGACTGACTTCAAAAGTGAAGGCAGCTTCCGAAGCCTCATTTGAAAAGTAGCTCCCAAGGTGAAAAAATGTGGGCACCCCTGGTTTAAACTATCCTGCTAATTCCAAAAAAATATGAAAAATGGTAAATCCATCACCAACAATATCAGCAAACAATTTAACCAAAGTTAATTACACGTTTTAAATGGAATTTTAAAAATGCAGTTTATACACTAACATACACTAGCTGTAAACCGTCTGCTTCATGTTGTTCTGTGTCCCTATGGCTGCCATAACTGCTGTAGCTTATTGAGCCACAGACCATTGAGGGGTTTCCTGTTTGTCCTGTTTCCATCCTGGCAGTTTTAACCCTTTAAGCTTCAGTGTACCGCCGGCGGTACACCTACTAATTTGCATAGGAATTTCAAGAATGTCCGACGGGTGCAAACGCGATTATACAAACACTATACACCGATGGAAAGCTTAGATTCTCATGAATCCGCCGGTATAAACCACTTTCAGATGCGATTACCACAGCGGGTGAGAAAAACACATTTGTCCGACAAAAACAAATATTCATCCATCCGTTCTCTATACACGGCTTCAACGCACACAGCGCGACTCACATTTCCAGGTTTATTATTACACACAAAAAAAAAGATTCCACAAAAAACGGCCATAATCCAACCTTTTACATCCAGATGACACAAGCCAGTAAACTATTTTGTCCAAAACATGTCCTGAAGTCGTATAAAATCCTCGAATCGGTCGTTTTCAAGGAAATGCACCTCCCGATGCACGTCCAATATTCCCCGTATTTTTCGTAATTTTTTTTATTTAAAAATAGAATATTAGCGATTTTTTGTACTGAAAACGGCTGGAAATGACTGAAGCTTAAAGGGTTAAATGCCTGGACTAGTTTTCAACATCACTTTGACACAGGATGTTTCTGATTTTGACAATATTACATAGATGAAAGAATGTTGTCCTACAGATTTGCTTTATATGTATGTTGGAGGACATATTCTTCAAGGTTCTTTACAGTAGAATTGGAGACCAGGGCAGTAACTATCTGGTTAGATAGCGTGTTTCTGAAATTTTAGGGTCAAATGCAAAAACTCCAGTTTTGTCAGAAATTAAATTGAGAAGAGCTATGAGCCACGATCACAAAAACTATACCAAAAAATGGCCTGAAATATTTCACTTCATTTGTAATGAATATAGGATAGATAAAAATGTCACTTTCTTAAATAGCTGATAGAAAATTTCAACTTTTCACAATGTTCACATTTTTCTTGATGCGCTCGTGTATGTAGATTTATCTCCAGTTTTGGTTACATTTTTATTCTGTGTGTGTGTTTTGCAGGGAGTAGAGTTCACCCCTGAGAGCTTCTGCAGTCGCATTGAGTGTGAAAACCCCAAGAATGACCTCAGCAAGTTCAGAGGTTACATGTGAGTTTCTTTTCCTCTTTAGGTGATCTAACACAGGGATCTTGGAACAGTTTCTGCTCAATGTATCAAGTACTTACTGAGATATGTATTTTATTTTTCAAGATTTGAGGCCATCTTTGAACAACAATATCTCAGGGACTATTTAATGAATAATGATACAATGAATACTATGTTCAGAAAAAACAGAGAAAATGATTTGCTACTGCTCCAAGTAGAGTATGTGTCAGACTTTGACACTGTCACAAACATTCTTTCAGTTGTCCTCCGACTGTACTTGTTATCTGTTTTGTATCACAGAGAGCATTCCAGTGGAGTTCGCGTCGGCCTCCAGAGCAGCAACCTCCTGCTTAGGAGCTGTACCATTCGCAACACTGAGACTGTGATAGGCATTGTGGTTTATGCTGGTAAGAGGACAGTTTTGTTTTTAACATGTTATCAAATGCCAGTTACATTGGCTTTTTTTTCCCCAACCATATTTGAAAGATATGGTCTGTTTTTGTTTTCAAAATCCTGTTGATGTTTTAACATAAAATTTGACTCTCTTAAATCTGTCCTCCAAAACACTCATTGTAACGACTGAACTAAAGAGACACAAAATTCACTAGACAAAAAATTTAATTTCTGTTATTTTGCTCTTTTATCTTTCCTTTCCCTTTTTCTGTCTATCTTCATGAATTTGAGTCAGCTTTAAAAACCACTGCCCCATGTGCTTTGGAGAACTGGTGATGATTTACATGTATAGGGTGGACAGACGAATTATTGTATAACATATTAATATTTGTATATAATGCGCTTCATACTAAGTTGTTTTTGTGAATACAGAAATTTGTTCATGACACTATTTATGAAAGCATTTTTACTTAAATTTTAGTGCCCTAAGCATTTGTGCAGTATTCTGTATTTGCTTTGCTTTTATACGAACTCCATCTGCATATTCAGCCTGAACACACGTGTGTAGGGATTCCACACCTGACCTGTTATGATTCAATTCAAATAGAGGTTTGGGTTTTGGGGGTGTCTGAAAGCTGTCAGTCAAATCTTGGACTGGTTCAAAGTTTGTGATATCAGAACAGCAGAAGAACCACCATTTTTCCATCCATCCATCCATCCATCCATCCATCCATCCATCCATCCATCCATCCATCCATCCATCCATCCATCCATCCATCCAATACTCAGCCTGCTTTCCAGCTCCTCTGGAGATGAGATATGTATTCTCTGCAGTGAATTCTGGGTCTGCCCTGGAATCTCCTTACAGTTGTATTTGCCCAGAAAATCCCGAAAAGGAAGCCACCCAAGAAGCATCCTAATAAGATGCCCGTACCACCTCAGCTGGTTTCTTGCAATGTGTTTGAGCTGCAACTCTGCTCTGAGCTCCCTCCAGATGTCTATGGCGTTCACCCCATCTGTAAGGCTGAGCCCTGCTACCTTACAAAAAGAAAAATACATATGCATTTAGAGCACTTTTATCTGTGATCTCATTCTTTCCAATACTACCCAGAACTCATGACAGTAGGTAAGGATTGGAACGTTGATGGTTTCGTACAACACTCGCATTACTGCTGACATCACACTAATCCACCTGTTCAGCTCATGCTCCATTTTTCTGTCACTCAAGAACAAGATTGTGAGACACTTAGACCCTTTCAGTTGACTTTGACTCTCACCCCAGCCACTTCATGCTCACCTGCAAACTGTCATAGACTGATGACATTGTAGACTGACCATAGGAATGCAATTTTAACATAAATTCTCAAACTTATGTTTTAGTTGGGCATGCACACGAAGGCACCCAGATAGCAAACTATGGGTGAATCAATGTTGAATCTATGTTGAGAATTAACGTCGAAATTATACAGAAAGCGCAAGGTTGATAAAATGTTGAGTCAACGTTTGCTTACATAGATTACATGTTGGCAAACATAGATTCAACATTAATTAAACATTGACCTGTCAAACATTTTAATTAAACCAAAATACAATGTAGATTCAATGTCATCTTTTAAACACAAACTTCAATGTTGACAAAATGTTGTTGAATCAATGTTGATCCAACCATCAATCTTCAACCGTAACCACAATTCAACCTTCTTAACCCTAATTCAACATTGATTTAACATCTTTTGCTATCTGGGTAAAGTGTGATTTATGGTTGAAAAGCAAACGTTGACTCAACATTTTATCAACCTTGCGCTTTCTGTATAATTTCTACGTTAGGTCTCAACATAGATTCAACATTGATTCACCCATAGTTAGCTATCTGGGCAAGCACATCACACAACTTGACATGTCATGTTCATGGTGGCTGTCACTGTTACTGTAACTAAGTGCTGGAAGTTGATGTCTTTAGGCCAAGACTCTGAAAGAAATTTCTAAAGTTTGGGTTTAAACACTGTTCCTTTCAGTTACAACTCACGATGGTAATAAATCAATCAACTGCCATAAATAATTTAACTCTCAATTCAGTTTAATTGAGAGTTTCACTAGTGACATGCCACCACAAGAACACCTCCTTTCACACTTAATGCTGACCTTCAAAATGTACAGCTATACTTTTCTTCCATATCCTTTTGTTAGAAATATTTGTTATTCTAATGACCAGACTTAAGCTGTATGAGATGGGCAAAAGCATCACACTGGAAAAAATGCCCCTCTCAAAACAAGAAAAAAAAAACGTATTTCAAAGAATTTTTTAACTTGAAATAAGTGAAAAAATCTGCCAATAGAACAAGTGAAAAATGACTTGGTAAGATTTCTTGAAATAAGATGTGATATTTAGAACACTTAAAATCAGCTGGGAAGACTTATTTTAAGCTCTATTTTACCAGGATTGTCAAACTTAGGTGTCTTAACCCTCCCGTTATCCTCATCTACGGCACCAAAACTATTGTTACCTTGTCTGAAAAAATCCAAAAATGCAGCCAAAAAATCCCCCAAATTTATAAAAAATTTGCAAAATCTTTAGGAAGAAAGTTCCTTAAAAGTTTCCCTTAAAAATAGTTTTGTTTTTTTTTAAATCCCCAAATTTGGCAAGAAATTAAATAAAAAAACATGAAAATTGTAAATATTTTCCCAAAAAAATGAAGAAAAATCTCCCTAAAAAAATCCTAAAAAATATCTAAAGTGATTACATATTTATCAGTAAAACTTCTAATATTTTCTTTAAGAACATTCAGGAAAAAAATCAACCAAAATCCAGCGAAATTCGCTGGATTTTGGTTGATTTTTTTTTCTGAATGTTGTTAAAGGAATATTTGTTTTTAACATTTCTTTTTCCCCATCAAAAATGTTTTTAAAAAATTTCCACCAAAATTTTGAAAATGTGTAAGTTTTCACTGTGAAAATCAGATTTTTTCCCCCCACATTTTTAAACTTTAAAACGGGTCACTTTGACCCACAGGACGACACAAGGTAAACAAGATAATTTCAAGATTGTTTGACTTAACAAGCTATTTAAGATGTGTTGTCTTAAAACAAGTCCCTCTATCTTGCTGAAATGTCACTTGTTAAGTGAATTTATCTTAAATCTAGTGGGATGAGACATTTTGACGAAAAATAAGACAAATAGACTTGGTAAGATTTCGAGTTTTTGCAGTGAGTCTCTGTGACAGCAACACAGAGAACAGGTTTGTTGTAAAAGCACATAAATTTAAAAGTAACTATTATAAACAGGAATTAATGGAAGTTGCAGCTGTGTACAATGTGTTACAATGACTGAAAGATAAAACTATAGTGCTAAGTGCTAAAACTAGAAAGAAGGAATGAACGAATTTAGGATTCCTGAGTTGTGTAACCTTCTGCTTAACATTCAGCTTTGCTATTGTACTTTCTGTAGAAAATACGGTTATATATTTGAACATGGCTGCAGTATGTTTTTCTTTTTCTGTGTCCCAGGTCATGAGACTAAAGCTATGATGAACAACAGTGGGCCGAGGTATAAGCGTAGCCTGCTGGAGAAGCGTCTGAACACAGACATCCTGTGGTGTGTGGCCCTCCTCATCATCATGTGCCTGACTGGTGCTATAGGTTTGTACCGATGCTTACACACCACGTCATTTCAAAGAGCAGCACTGAACTGCAGCAGTTTCTTTCAAGTATATACAGTGTAAAACAGCACACAAAAGCAGTAGAAAGCCAGTATTTCCATGGAAACCACTGTGTCTAGCCTCCCGAAAAGTGGAAAAATTACAATAATTTCTCCTGAGATTGAGGAATTCAGCCATGTACATATTGTGTTTCAGGTCATGGCCTCTGGCTGAAGAACCTCAAAGACCCCATCTTTCAGGTTGATACGGAGACATCTCCTGCTTTGGCTGGATTTTATGTGTTCTGGACTATGATCATTGTGCTGCAGGTGTGTTACATAGTTTCTGTCGGAGGCCAAAAATAGCATTTTGCACTGTAAATCACTTCTATTATAATCCCAAGTTATAAATCCCTCAAACAATCTCTTTTTAAAATGAAGAAATGTTTAAATAGATTGTATACACGTAGAGATTTGTGTTTCCATAGATTTCAGAAGGTTTCAAATATGACACGTCAGCAGTGGGCTGGCTATCTAACGTCAAACCTGTAATGACAAATCTGCTAAATCTGATGAATGTAATGTTAAACAATAACATTCATATTATTTACTATAATATTATAGTTAATAATAATATAATATACATAAGTTTATTTATTTGTGTGTGTGTGTGTATATATATATATATATATATATATATATATACACACACACACACATATTAGTAGTGAAACGCGACTAAAAAATAATCTTATTACAGACTTTGTAATTAATTAATCACAATTATTCACATTTTTGTCAAACAGTTGAAACAATGATTAGACATATATGTGTGTATAATTTAAAATTTATAAAATTAGTAGAATTTTAAAGTGGGACATATAGAAAAAAAAGTGATTTGGATGATTTAAAGCCTAGATTTAGATTGTTTTTCCACTTTATGGCTATAACAAAAGCATAAGTAGTTCAAGAACTTTCAACAAGTAGAAAATCCAGAGATGAGAGATATTTTTCTGAATCCTCAGTTGGTTTTCCAGAAATTCCCTGATGCCAACCAAAAATTCTTCTCCATAGCCTTCCTGAGCTCCTCCCGCTCCCAAACTTTTGCTTTTGTGATTGCCACAGTTACAGCTCTACGAATATTTTTATGGAGGTGGGAGTTGAGGGTCTCACAGACAGGGACCTTGACCCAGTGTTCCCAGTTCATCCTCACTACTCCTTGAGTTACCATGTCCATCTGGCAGTCCTCCTTACCATTAGATCCAACTCACCCTTAACTGGCTACCAGCTCTGCTATGCTTCCCATCTAAGTGGCCAAGATGCTCCAGATCTAATGTTTAATTTGATCACAAAGTTTTGTGGCCAGTTCATGCTTTTTACAAAAATACAGTAACAATCTGATTCAGATCCGGCAAGCTGTTCTTTGCAATGACCCTCCTCCAGGTTTCTCCATCATTGCCTATGTTAGAGTTTAACTATCATCATACCACCAACATACCACTTGTAATGCATCATACCAAAGGAGTAATTAATTTCTGTCCAATAGGTGCTGATCCCCGTTTCTCTGTACGTGTCCATTGAGGTTGTGAAACTGGGTCAAATCTATTTCATTCACAATGATTTAGCCCTGTACAATGAACAACTGGACTCCAGGATCCAGTGTCGGGCTCTCAACATCACTGAAGACCTGGGTCGGATCCAGTACCTGTTCTCTGATAAGACAGGAACATTAACAGAGAATAAGATGGTGTTTCGCCGCTGCAGTATCTATGGGGTTGAATATCCTCATGAAGAAAATGGTAAGAAACAATAATATTATTGCTCATGTGCTTTAAAATCGATGTACCTCTGTTGGTGTCATATTTTCAACATATTAAACAGTTCTGTAATCAGATCAGTAATCCAAGGACACCAGTGAGAGGGTAAACAAACAAATTGTTTGTGTGCTTAATTTGCTAAACAGTAAGCTTTTTCTTCTGTAAATGTTGATTTTACACTGCCACTTTTTCTGGATTATCATTTTGGCAAAATGAAAAAAACTCTGTGTAATCTATACACAAAACAAGAATATGTTGGGATTGTACAGAGTAAGCATAACTTAAACTTCAAAAGTGGAGGCTGTGGTAGAGCGGGTCGTCCAATGATCGAAGGGTCGGCGGTTCGATTCCCACTCTGACCTAGTCATGTGCTGTTGTGTCCTTGGGCAAGACACTTTACCCGCCTTGCCTCCAGTGCTGCTCTCACGCTGGTGTATGGATGCGTGGATTGACTTCCGTCAGTCTGTCCCAGGGCAGCTGTGGTTTACCACACCAGAGTGAGAATGTGTGAGTGAATGAATAATGGATCCATTGTACACGCTTTGAGTGCCCAAAAAAAGCGCTATATAAATCTAATCCATTATTATTATTAAAATTAAAATGTAGTGATAGTGGTGCTGTTTTAACTTGGAATCTCTGTGTCACATTTCACCTGTTTTCTGAGCAGAAAATCAGTTTGACAACATATCTGATATGTTTAAAGACATATCAGAATATTAATAATTGATGAGTTACTACTAGTATGTAATGTGTGTAAATTGCACACAGTCATCTTCCAATGTGGAGACATATACATCAGTCGTGTTGTGATGTGTTCTTCACAAATTTTTAATACGTATCAAAGGATCAAATTCATATTCTAATTTTTTTTTGGTCAGCTTGAGCAACTATCTGAAAGCAGATGTGTAAACAATGTGAAAATGCTACGTTCAGAGGTATCATTCACAGCAAAACATTGTGGTGTCCAGTTGTCATTGACGAATGGAATTCTTGGAATGATGGAATTTTCTTTGCAGCTGACAAAATCTCTCTTTATTAGCAATGGAGGTTTATGTGATCACATGACTCTGACACATACAGCACTGTTTTAAACCTGGACTTAACATTAAACTGCAATGGGGTAGGAAAGCGTTAGCCCCCATGGTCCTGTAAATGTGCTTTTATGAGTCTGTGTTGCTCTGTGTGGTAGGTCGGAGGCTGGAGGTGTATGAGGCAGAGAAGAATGAAGCAGCTGGTCAGTCTGTCACTCTGAGGTCAGGCCGCAGTGGGAAGTCTCTGAGCCGTCGCTCCGTTAGCTGCAACCGCAGTTCTGTGTCTCTGCACACACTCACTGATGAGTCAGCGGAGGAGGACGAACAAGTGTTCAGTCATGTCCAGTCCAGGACCAATGCCTTCTGCAGCCGCATGGTAAAAATCTCACACACCACACATACATCAGTATCTGTGTGTTTGCTTTACAAAATTAAGAATCAGTTCAAGTTCATGCAGTGTAATTTGTCCTTTGTACTGTGTTCAAATCAGTGACAATTGATATGTTTTTGCTTGTCTTCAGTATTTAAAGATAAGTCACATAAAAAGGTAAATAAGAAATAATTTTTAAATAAATATATATTTTGTAACACAGCCATTTTGCAATTTGGCCATTTGTTGACTGCTGTAATAATTAGAAGATCATACATACAGTGGCTTGCATAAATATTCATACCCCTTGAACGTTTCCACATTTTGTCACGTTACGACTGCAAACATAAATATATTTTATTGGAATTTTATGTGAAAGATCAACACAAAGTTGCATTTAATTGTGGAGTAGAAAGAAAATTATACATGATTTTATTTTATTTTTTAACAAATGAAAAACTGAAAATTGTGGTGTGCAAAAGTATTCAGCCTCCTTTTCTCTGAGTGCATCCAGTTGCCTTCAGAAGGTGCCTGATGATTGCTGGATGATCGAATGTTGACCTAATGACTAAATAGAGTCCACCTGTGTGTAATTTAATCTCAGTACAAATATAGCTGTTCTGTGACGGCCTCAGTGGTTTGTTAAGAGAATATTGGGGAGAAAACAGCATCATGAAGTCCAAGGAACACACCAGACAGGTCAGGGATAAAGCTGTGGAGAAATTTAAAGCAGGGTTAGGCTATAAAAAGATTTCCCTAGCTTTGAACATCTCACGGAGCAATGTTCAGTCCATCATCCAGAAATGGAAAGAGTATGGCACAACTGAAAACCTACCAAGACACGGTCGTCCACCTAAACTTACAGGCCGGACAATGACAGCACTGATCAGAGATGCAGCCAAGAGGCCCATGGTGACTCTGGATGAACTCTGCAGAGATCTACAGCTGAGGTGGGAGAGTCTGTCCACAGGACAACTATAAGTTGTGCACTGCACAAATCTGGCCTTTATGGAAGAGTGGCAAGAAGAAAGCAATTGTTAAAAGAAAACCACAAGAAGTCCCATTTGCAGTTTGCCAGAAGCCATGTGAGGGACACAACAAGCATGTGGAAGAAGATACTCTGGTCAGATGAGACCAAAATGGAACTTTTTGGCCTAAATGCAAAACGCTATGTGTGGCGGAAAACTAACACTGCACATCCTCTGAACACACCATCCCCACTGTCAAACATGGTGGTGGCAGCATCATGCTCTGGGGGTGCTTCTCTTCAGCAGGGACAGGGAAGATGGTCAGAGTTGATGGGAAGATGGATGGAGCCAAATACAGGTCAATTTTGGAAGAAAACCTGTTGGAGTCTGCAAAAGACCTGAGACTGGAGTGGAGATTCACCTTCCGGCAGGACAATGACCCTAAACATAAAGCCAGGGCTACAGTGGAATGGTTAAAACGCAACATATTTGTGTGATAGAATGGCCCAGTTAAAGTCCAGACCTAAATCCAATCAAGAATCTGTGGCAAGATCTGAAAACTGCCGTTCACGAACACTCTCCATCTAATCTGACTGAACTTGAGCTGTTTTGCAAAGAAGAATGGGCAAAAATTTCAGTCTCTAGATGTGCAAAGCTGGTAGAGACATTCTCCAAGTGACTTGCAGCTGTAATTGCAGCAAAAGGTGGTTCCACACAGTATTGACTCAGGGGGGCTGAATACTTTTGCACACCGCACTTTTCAGTTTTTTATTTATAAAAAAAATAAAAAATCATGTATAAATTTCTTTCTACTTCACAGTTGTATGCTACTTTGTGTTGGTCTTTCATATGAAATTCCAATAAAATACATTTATGTTTGTGGTCATAATGTGACAAAATATGGAAAAGTTCAAGGGGTATGAATACTTATGCAAGCCACTGTATTTACTCTGGAGGAGGAAGTGGACTGGGGGGAAAGTGGACAGAGAAAGGACTGATGGGCCATGGGGAGATTAAACTGGGAAGCAAAGTTACACAGATTTCTGTGGGGAAAACACTATAGCACAATCAAGAATAATGCTCAGGAAACAGAAAATGCAGAAACTCTGGAAGCCTATGAGTAATAATTCACTGAGGGTTGCTGTAATTTGGAAGACAGTTCAGAATTAATCAGAAGAATATGATTTGAGTATGAGACAGGGAACTGACCAGAACCAAGTAGGACAAGACTAGCATAGCATAGCATAGTATAGCATAGCATAGTTTTCAGTATTATTCAGTATGACAATAAATAAATGAATAGTTTTGCCCAGTCTTTTGAATGGCACTGTGTGTTAAACATCCTCTGTCCTGCCTTCACCAAATGCACTTTACACTAAATTGGAGTATTCCGAATAGAAAAACTTTTGAGAGTGGCAAATGTTTTCTCTTTTTAAAGACAAAGGAGGTGACACCAGACCCTCAGCTGGTGAGGAAATTGAATTTACTTCGCTCTCCTGTGGTGCACATGAGTGACTGCTCATCTGAGAGCACTTCCACCCTGGAGCTTACCTACATCGCTGACTTCTTCCTGGCTCTGGCGATCTGTAATAGTGTGGTAGTCTCTTCGCCTAGCCAGTCTCCACATAAGGTGAGCACATGACATGACAGGTATTTCATTTCTGCTTTGTACATTATTCATTTATTGACATTGTGAATTTTAAAAATGATTTATTACGTAGATGAGTTTTGCTTTTATCACTGATTTACTGACCTTCCATTGTGTATAGTATATTTATAAAATCAGGCATCCTAAGTTGCTTATATAACTTAACCAGACTGTAAAATGTTGGCTTAACTACCAACTTTGTTCTTGTTTTCTGTGACATATTGTCATATTCAGAAATCTATTAATATGAAAACTACTTCAATTTGTTGAAGATCAGACTAGGAATTAAACGCTGGTTGCCTGAATTTGCAGATCAGATTCTGTGTACAGCGTGATGTTTCAGTCATGGTGAAGGGAGCTGATTTTTATAAAAAGCCCTCATCTGGAGCTAGAATGGGAACGACCTGGCTCCAGGACAGCACTCGGTGTTTTTTTGTTCTTGGACCTATGAGCATTGGTGATAATATTTCAGGACATTAATTTACATATTACAGGAAGAAGGAAGTACTGCAATGTCAAGATGTAGACAGAAAAATTGCCTTCATTATCCATTACTTCATCTTCTCTTTTTGATGTGTTGACTTTTCTATGTCTGCCAAGAATCTTTTTAGCATATTATTATATTCTTTCATTTCCACTTAGTCATTTTATTGACAAAAACAGATTTAACACAATCTAATTAAGTTTCCCATGTTGTGCAACTGTACATTTAGCATACAGTAGCTAAAGCTAGGAATACCATATTAAAATTACTAGTTGACAGCAGGAAATCTAACTTTAAGGACTGTATGCTAAATTGCTAATATACAGCTATTATATACTGCTGTACAGCCATTTCAGAAAATATCCCAGCCCCTTCACTTTATGCACACTTTTATTGGTAATTACATTTTTAAATTGATTATTTTGGCATTTTTGCAATCAAACTCCACTAAATAATGCATTGAATGCATTGTATAAGCTGCTGTTGCAACAGTAACAGTGTTTCTTGTGTAAGAGGCTGCAGACTGAGATGTGCACTTTATCCCATCTTCCTGCGAACTCTGTCAAACTTCACCAGGCTGGCTTGTCCATGCACAGAGAAGTCAGAGATTTGGAACGAAAGCACTTCTGTCAAAGAAATTCGACAGTAACAATGATAGTCCTTATTCAAGATTTGCTGTAGTGAGGTGTTTTATTGATATTCTGGTATACTGTTAATAATAATGTAGAGTGTGAGTCTGTGAAGCAAGCCAACCAGAACATTGGCAGAATACAACATTTTATACAGTTGGTCAAAAAGTTGGGCTAGAAACTGTTTGTAAATACAGAAAAGAATAATGTATGGTTTGCACTCAATTGGTAATGAATAACAAAGGGTGGTGGACTCAAGAGGTCTGGTAGATAACAAGAGTTAAAAGGGTTATCATTAGCAAAGGTGGTGGAGTCAAGAGATCTGGCAGACAGCAGAAGATAAGAAAGCTATCAATTAAAATGGGTGATGGAATTAAAGATTGACACTGAGGGGGTGTCTCCAGACATATCCTGCTCATTTGCATCACATGTAGCAACTGGATGTACTATTTATTCATCACTACACTATCATGCTGGTAATCAAACTGATCGCACAGATCGCATGCACTGCAGACCAGGTTTTCTTCACAGACCTGCCTGTATTTGACTGCGTTCATTCCTCCTTCAGTTCTGGTCTCCCTGTTTCTGCCACTGATAAGCACCCCCGCTGCATGAAACAACCACCCCATTCTTCACAATAGGGATGCTATTAGCTGCCGATCAGTGAATGGTTTTGTACAGTCAAAGTGTTTGGAGTTCTGCCTAAATAGTTCAGTATGTGCCTCATCAAATGAGAGAATATCTGTCCTTATGCACTCAGTCTTTCAAATTCTATTTGATAAACTTCTAGAAGGCCTTATACTCAGAGAGGGTTCTGCCTAATTACTGCACTCTCTTCATCAAGGACCTGAACAAGTCACTAGTTACTCAGTCTGGCATACAGACTGTCTGGCATACATATAAATATATATTTGTATGTATGCATGTAAGTATGTATGTGTGTGTGTATGCCACAGATGGAGTCAGGTCAGGTTCTAGACATTGTATTGGACCACAATTTGGAGTGCACAGTAAAGGTCAGAATACTTTTGTGAAGGAGAGATTTTGGCTTTTGATTTTGAAAAAAAATGTAAAAAATGTTTTTACTTTGTCATTATGGATTCACATGTGTAGATGGGAAACGTGTGCATTTTATGAACTTTGAATCAAGCTGTATGATCTCGAAAAGTGAAGGGACTTGAATACTTTGTGGGGTGTGTTTTGAGCTATTCAACTTTGAGTCCACTCGTTGATATTAATGTGGTGTTGTCTATTTCTGACAGGCGTCTGAAATACGAAAAACTCTCAAGTCCTTGGAGGAAATTAAGCTGATGTTCCAGCGCTTGAACTTCTCTCCTTTCTCAGCCATCACCTCCAACTCCTCTCCTCAGATCAAAGACAGCCCTAAAAGCCGTGTCAGCAGGCTGTTTACACGAGGGAAAACTGTCTCCCTCGCTTTCTCTACACCCCCTAAGAACTCCATGGACAGTTCAGATTCAGGCCAAGAAAGTGAACATGAAATTGCTAGCCTTAACGATGAGCTGGATTCATCTGACAGAAGGGAGAGCGAAGATGTTGTACAGATGGAGGATAATTTCTGGGACACAAAAACAAACTCTGACATGGCTGGGCAGGATGTGGAGAACCTGAACAGAGAAATAGACTCTGACGATGACACTCACAGTGAGCTGCTGTATGAGGCGGAGAGTCCTGATGAGGCAGCTTTGGTCCATGCAGCTCAGGCATATTCTTGCACCCTGAGGGGCCGCTCTGCAGAGAGTGTGCTGGTGGATCTGCCAGGACTCGGCTCTCTGGATGTCCCGTTGCTACACATTTTGCCTTTTGACTCTAACAGAAAGAGGATGTCAGTGGTAGTCCGACACCCACTAACAGGACAGGTAGTGGTTTACACCAAGGGAGCGGACTCTGTAATTATGGACCTGGCTGAGACTCCTAAGGGTAATTACTTACTCACCACTATTTGTTGTACGCTCAGGTCTGCCTTGACCCCTAATGAAGCAATCATTGGGATATTCTTAAAATCTGAGATATTCTTGGCCAACTTCTTTCATATTTAGGGATCTATGCCCATCAACAGTATGGGAATCTACTGACTTTACTTCCAGTTGTCTGTTGTCAGAGTCTATACTAAACTAATCAAAAGGGTGTTTAAATACAGTGCCACAGATGATTAAAGTGAGTTGCAAAATCGCCTGATTCTAAAGGACTGTATTGACTTGAAGGCCAAGAGAAGGATTATGGATTAGGGCCCTAAATACAGCCCCGACTAAAGAACGTTTTCTTGAGACTGATCTAAACACAAATTACAATTGTATTTATAGTAATATCTTTCTGTGTCACTGTATTTCTGTATGCCCTTTTTCCAGGTGCAGAGTATGCTCAGGAGATCTACAGTCACATCAGAGAACAAACCCAAAAACATCTGGATTCCTATGCCAGAGAAGGCCTCCGCACACTCTGCATTGCTAAAAAGGTATCACTTCTGGAAGGCAAAGCAAAATAGTATTGTATGGGTGGCCTTGGTAGTTCACTGGGTAGAATGCACACACTATGTACTAAGAGTACTTAGCTCAGTGATACTGGTTTGAGGTCTGCCCAGGCCCCTTGCTGGATGTCACCTTTCTTTACCTCCTTTCCTGTCTGTTCTTTGGAAGCCAATAACTGTCTTCAATAAATAGCTGTGTTCATAATTTTTCATGATTTTACTTTGATGACACAGTATTACAATCATTAAGTCCTTCAGCTTGAATCAATCCAGTTGTCAAGAATTTAAATTAGAGATGAGCAGTGCACCCTAAGATTTCACCATGTGAGGCACAGCCTTTGAACACACTGATATATTTTCATTAATGTAACACAGATTGTGATAGCAGGTTACAGAGAGTCCCTGTTTCTGATTTTCACCCAAAACTTTGGGACTCTATAATGAGTCGATGAAAGGTTTAGATGTTTTGTATTGGCTTTCTCAAAGCTGCAGTACGAGTTCGGCACCCGGCTTACATCTTATGCCCTAGAGACTGCCACCCATGTCACCTGTTCCCAGGCTGACTCAGCACTGTGTCATTCATGGAAGAGAAGGGAACTCTCAGTGGGCAGTTAGCCCAATGAGCTGGAAAACCTGACTGTACAGTAAACTGGCGTATCAGTAGTGCTAGCTTCTCAGTGTTCAAGTCCAGTCAAAATAATGCAGCTCAACTGGCATATCTTGCTCTTCATGCGTAAAATACAGTAGCTCTGGATGAGAGGGATGCTGACAGTGAATCTTCTGCTTTATGTGTACAGGGAATATGGAACAGTTGTGACAGTTTCTATAGTATCAACTATAATCACACAAGCAAGCTAAGTTTCGCCTACTGTCAAGCTACAGACAACAAATTTAGTCTTAAAGTGTCTCGTTCTGCTTGCAGTAATATTCTCATATGCCACTTTTACTTTCATGGTTTAATGTTACCACTGGTTCACACTCACCGTTGATGTGGGATTTTCACTTTACAAATGTTCGGTGAAAACTTGAAAAGAGCAGTTTTCTAATTTTTGGGTTGACAAAAAAAATGATAAATTAGTTTACATCAAATCAAATGAAAATAAATCAAATAAAGAAACAACATGCTTTTTTTTTTTGCTTTGTGTATGTAGTTTAAATTGTATAACAATTAAAAACACATATTTTATTTTTTGTTTTTAATAAATTACTGGATTTCTGTGCTACATTAAAAATACACAGTAAACACTAAGGAGGTGTGTTGCACCTCAGTGTCGTACAGAAGAGAGCAGCATAGACCTGGCAAGATTTAAAGCACTGCCATTGTTCATGAGGAGGTACAAGGAGGTTTCACTTTTTTCTTTATGAGATGCAAACATCATAATAAAGAGCGGTAAAGTGTTCATTTACTGCTTGGAGGACTTGACAAGATTCAATCAAGACATGCCAAGCGTGTGCATAACTGATCAGCAGTAACCGGCATGCAATGTGTGCTGATCAGATTTCTCTTAACTTAATCATGTTGCTTTGAAGTCTAAACACAGACAAAAACATCATTATTGTACATTTGATGATACCAGATTACAACTCATGAAATCCCCCCAAAATCTATGTGAAAATATTATAATATTTCAAAAGATAAGCAAAGATAAATTTCAAAAGTATTTAGAATGCAGAAATATCCAAACTCTGAAAAGTATGGTCATATATGCTCTTTGAATACTTGATCAGGGCTCCCTGCTTGAACTACTGCAGCAGTACAGCATTGCATGGAGGCAGTCTGCTCAGGGGTGAAGGAAGCCCAGGTTGCCTTGATAGATTGTTGGGTCTGGTTTGTCACATTCTCCTCTTGACAATACGCCACAGATTTTCCATGGGGCTCAGATCTGATGAGTTGGCTGGCCGATCTAGCACTGTAATGCCCTGGTCAGTGAACCATTCCGAGTGGTTTTAGCAGTGTGGAGAGATGCCAGGTCCTGCTGGAAGATAACATCTGCATCTCTGAAAAGCTCCTCAGCATACGGAAGCATGGAGAGCTCCAAAATTTGGCTGTATTGATTTTGGATTTGATTATGCATGGTGAAACAACACTAGCAGATGACATGGCACTAAGTCATGATGACTGTGGAAACTTCACACTGGATTTCAAGCAACTGTAATCCTGTGGCTCTCCACCCTTCCTCTACACTCTGAGACCTTCATTTCCAAAAGAAATACAAAATTTACTTTCATCTGAAAAAAAGACTTTGGACCACTGAACAACAATCCAGTTCTTTCTCTGCTTAACCCTGGCAAGATGCTTCTGACATAGCTCAGGAGTGGCTGGACAACAGGAATTTGATACTTGCATACGATTTCTCAGACACGTCTGAGTGTGGTGGCTCTGGATGCACTGGGTCTAGCCTCAGTCCACTGCTTCTGTGTCTCTCCTACATTCTTTAATTTGCTTTTCTCGACCATCATCTCAAGTCATCCCTTTTGCTTGTGAGCCTTCTTCAAACTTCACTTTTTCCTTGCAGTTCACTTTCCATTGCTATGCTTCGATACAGCATTCTGTGGACAGTCAGCCCTTTCAGCAATGTGTTTTTGAGTCAATGATTGTCTTCTGGACGACTGTCAACTCAGCAATTGTCCCCATAATTGTGGTTGTGTGGACTGAACTAGACTGAGACATTAAAGGCTTTTTTCAGGTTTTGAGTTAATTAGCTGATTATTTCGACCTCTTCTTAGGACTCTGTGAGAATCCTAAAAAGATGGCATTGTTTTTGTTGGGGTTTCATGAGCTGTACGTCATTATCATCAACATTGACACAAATGAATTCTTGAAATATTTCTATTACTGTGTAATGAGTCTATGATATATACAATTTTTAGTCTGAGCAATGTCTGACAAAAAATATTGAACCTTTTCTACCATTTTCTAATTATATGAGATGCATCTGTAGATCAAAAATGAAAGCTGCTGTCCTGTGTTTCTGCTTTCCTGTTCCTGTGTATTTTAAGTATTGAGTCATGTCTTAAATTACTTTGTTTTGAGAAGGAAAGTCTATCAATCAATTTTGATCAGTTGATTTGCAGTATATACAACATTTGCTTTGCAGTTTTAAGTGATGGATTATTTCTGTTGGAAACTGTACAAAGAGACGCTCAGAGGGATTGAGTCTTGATAAACACTCACAGGTAATTAGTGCCTGTAACAATGCATAGCTGATTTTTAAACTTAGTGGTTAGTTTTCAGCATTTTCTCCATTTGTTCTTGTCTGTGCATCTCCATTTTTGACTTCTTATTCATAAAGTGGAGTCATACAGCCATAAGAGCATTGTCCAGTCACATTCTCAGTTCCATTAAATGCATTCAGACTTGCTGGAACTCTTCATGGACTACAGTCTACTCTGTAGTAAATACACTTCTGCATGTAAGCATATGTGTGTTGTGCTGATAACCTGTGTGTTTTTTGTCTGGAGCAGTGTCTAGATGAGGAAGAGTATAATGTATGGCTGAAGGACCAGCTGCTGGCAGAGAGGAGCATAGAGAACAGAGAGGAGCTGCTCCTGGCGTCAGCTGAGAGATTGGAAACCAACCTCACTCTGCTGGGTAGGACAGCTGCTCAGTGGAACACACACACACACACACACACACACACACACACACACACACACACACACACACACACACACACACAGAGACCACCACTCCTGTATCAGAACTGGAGGCAGTAGTACCTAATGTGCTTTCTCTGCATATGTTTGAGTTCAGGTACCACAGGGATTGTTGACAGACTGCAGGAGGAAGTCCCAGAGACCATTGAAACACTTCAGAGGGCTGGGATTAAAGTCTGGGTTCTCACTGGAGACAAACAGGAGACTGCCATCAACATCGCCTATGCCTGCAAACTTCTCCTTGAAAATGACCAGTTGCTGACAGCCAACTGTGGAAGCAAGGTCAGTGAATGCAGGATAGTAGCACTGTTGTGGGGCTAGCTGGGAAAAGTTTAGATGCTTATCTCCAGCTGCTCTTTTGGTGTCGCACTGCCTGTGTATGTATAAACTTCCTACACATGCTGTAAACAGATGTTTTTGTCTTGGGACTTTTTTCTTTGTGGGGTAGTCACAGAATAATTAGGACTTAGCCTCCTAGGTAAATGAAAAAAATGTAAAAGTAATTTCATGGAAATTGTGCCATTATTTTTATGTGAAATACTAGCAAATAATCAAGTATGAATTTTATTCCGATCTGCTGAAGAAATGTCAGGAGTTTTAGAGAAAAATGAGGACTCACATATGCTGATACTGTATTTCATTTAAATTCACCAATTAGTCTTTAAATTTTCTTTTCAAAAATAGTTGCATGGCCCACAAGACTAACAGTTGATACTTTCTTCAAACAAAAAAAATACTCAGTACACTTGCAGCAAAAACATTGTGATGACTGCATTTGTTTTAAGCACTATGTGACAGTTCTTACACCTTCTTTTCCTTCAGAGTGCGTGTGCAGCTTTACTTGAGGAGCTCAAACTGGAAGTCCAGTGTGGTGAAGGTAGAATTACTGACCTGACTCCAAGAGTGGACTCCTCCTCAGGCAGTGTGGCTGGATTTATTCTGGTCATAGATGGCCGGACTCTTCACTGGGCCCTGCAGGAGGAGCTGAAGAGCAGTTTTCTGGAGCTGACCTGTAGATGCAAGGCAGTCATTTGCTGCCGGTCCACTCCACTGCAGAAGAGCGAAGTTGTTCAGCTGATTCGGGACGAGCTTCGTGTCATGACCCTCGCTGTGGGTAAGGATGCAGCCTCGAGGAAAACTGCTTGAAAGTTTCTTGTTCAGGTTTATGAGTTTAATATTTTTCTGATAAATGTTTAATTGAAGAAACCTCTTGAATGAGAGGTGAAACATCTCCAAGAACCAGTAGAAATGTCTAGTTGTCGTCTACTGAAGCTGTTATGTTTTAAATGAAGCGCTAAATATTCAGTAGAAAAGTTAATCTTTTTGTTTAGGTCACATTTGCATTCTCAGAAAAGAGTATGGTAGATGTTAAGATTCAAACAACTGCCTGAAATACTTTGTACAAACCTGTTAAGATAGAGGACACTTAAACATTTTTGTCTATTTAGGTGATGGAGCCAATGATGTAAGCATGATTCAGGTGGCAGATGTGGGCATTGGGATATCTGGTCAGGAGGGAATGCAGGTATTGACACTAACAAAACAGTAATAAAATGACACATGTTTATGCAAATAATGTGATGGTATCCTTTGTTAGTAAATGTGTAATTCAGCTGTTACTGCGGAAACAGTCACAGAGCAAGCGCTTAAATGTCAAAGGCTTTCGAACACCCCAATTTTTCCAGTTTTTATTGGAAATTATGCATGTTAATGTCTAATGTAATTGTATTCTGAAATGAAAGCATAGAACAAATAAACAAATGAAGATTTAAAAGAAAATCTATTTAGAAACCAAGATGTATTCTAAACATTTGACTCATCAAAGTATCCACCTCAATCAGATATAACAGCTGAACACATTCATGGCATTCTTTCCGCTATGGAAATCAAATACTCTTCAGAACGTTCTTCCCAACTCTGTTGCAGAAGTTCCCATAAATGTGTGGCACTTGTAGGTTGCTTTGCTTCACTCTTCTGTCCAGGTCATCCCAAACCAGCTTGATGGGCTTTCACTCTGGAGGCTGTGCTGCCACTCCATGTTTTCAAGCCTACCATCTTGTTATTTGCATAGCTTGGACTTATGTTTTGGGTCATTATCTTGCTGTAGGATGAACCTCTGACCAACTAGAACATACCAGAGGGTTCTGCATGTCACTGCAGAATGCTGTGGTAGCCATTTTGGTTCAGGGTTCCTCTCACTCTGTACAAGTCACCAACCCTAGATCCAGTAAAACAACCCCAGACCATCACACTTCTTCCTCCATGTTTGACAGTTGATGTCTCACAATGAGGAACCATCCTTTTGCCTACTCAATGTTATACAAATGATGAACCAAAAATGTCAAATTTTGATTCATCAGTCCATAATACCTTCTTCCAGTCTTCAGTAGTCCATTTATGGAGTTTCATGGCCCAGACAAGCCTTTTTTTCTTATTCTGACATCTGAGCAATGGCTTTCTTGCTGCAACTCCACCTGTCAAACCTTCAACTTGAAGTCTTATCTGTACAGTGATAACTGAGACTTCTTACTACGATCACTATTAAGCTGTGCTTGAAGCTGTTGACCTGTGAGCAGCCTATCACCAAGCTGTTGAGTCTCAGAAACTTGTATTTTGATTCTGTTGTGAGTTTGGGTCTTCCAGATCTCTTCGTGTCAGAGTTTCTCCGAGTTTTGCCTTTTGATGGTGAAGAAAGCTGGACTCAGTGACACCTTGACTTTCTTCACAATTTCTCTGTAGGAAAAACCTAAATTTTTAAGCGTTATGATGGTCTGTCTCTCTTTTATTGTTAATTGCCTTTTCCTCACCATTTTATAGCAACAAATTACTTTCTGCAATACAATACTGTTCAAATAATGCTCTCAAGGGTATGGTGCCACGTTGTGTTCCAACACTACTTTTATGCAGACAGAGGAGATTGTAAATAATCAACAAAATTTGGGTCACCTGTAGGATTTGGTAGCACCAACTTTCAAGCCTTAATCAACCTCCATTGCTGCAGAACAGCTTTAAGTTGTAAACACATTTCTTGTTCCCTGACAAAGGGATTTTTGTATAATTTTGTAAAATGTTTCAGTTTTGGGTAACCTTAACATTTTCTTATCTCTGTCAGTTCACCACTTACCTTTGTACCATTTCAGGCTATTCATTGGACTTGAAATACTTGAATTTCAATTTTTAAAAAAAAATGGAAACACATGAGGTGTTCTTAAATTTTTACCTTATATTTTCCTATATCTCTAAGTATGTCAGGATTAGTATTACAATAAAGACGTCACATATCTGCCCCCAGCCATGACATATTAAAGAAAAGAATAACATAGAAAAAAAAACTATCTTTGAAAGATGTTTGGGCCACTACATGCCACCAGAGCAGCTTCAGTGCCCCTTGGTGTTGACTGTATGAGTCTGGAGCTCTACCAGAGAGATGGGACTCAATATTCCAAAAGATATTCCCTTATTTGGTGCTCTTCATTATGGTGATTGAGAGCACTCTTTCAAAGTTGAGTTAAAAATCTCCCATAGAGGTTCAGTTGGGTGGAGATGTGGTGACTGTGAAGGACATCTCATGTAATTCACATCATCCTCGGACCCATCAGATTCAGTGTCATCCTGGAAGACACGATTCCCATCAGGATTGAACTGTTTCATTTAAGGATAAAAGATGATCACTTAGAACAACTTTTGTACTGCGTTGCATAAACCCATCTATCAGGACAAAGACCCAAACCATACCAGCAAATCACTCCCCAGAGCATAACATTGCTACCAAATCCACTCACAGTAGGGTCAAGGGTTCAGATTTTTTCCATATATGCTATATACACACATGGACAAAATTGTTGGTACCCCTCAGTTAAAGAAGGAAAAACCCACACTTCTCACTGAAATCACTTGAAACTCACAAAAGTAACAGTAAATAAAAATTTGTTGAAAATTAAATAATCAAAATCAGCCATCACTTTTGAATTGTTGATTAACATAATTATTTAAAAAAACAAACTAATGAAATAGGGCTGGACAAAAATGATGGTACCCATAACTTAATATTTTGTTGCACAACCTTTTGAGGCAATCACTGCAATTAAACGATTTCTGTATTTGTCAATGAGCGTTCTGCAGCTGTCAACAGGTATTTTGGCCCACTCCTCATGAGCAAACAGCTCCAGTTGTCTCAGGTTTGATGGGTGTCTTCTCCAAATGGCATGTTTCAGCTCCTTCCACATATGTTCAATGGGATTCAGATCTGGGCTCATAGAAGGCCACTTTAGAATAGTCCAACGCTTTTCTCTCAGCCATTCTTGGGTGTTTTTGGCTGTGTGTTTTGGATCGTTGTCCTGTTGGAAGACCCATGACCTGCGACTGAGACCAAGCTTTCTGACACTAGGCAGCACATTTCTCTCCAGAATGCCTTGATAGTCTTCAGATTTCATCGTACCTTGCACACTTTCAAGACACCCTGTGCCAGATGCAGCAAAGCAGCCCCAAAACATTACTGAGCCTCCTCCATGTTTCACCGTAGGGACAGTGTTCTTTTCTTCGTATGCTTGGTTTTTGAGTCTATGAACATAAGAGTTGATGTGCCTTACCAAAAAGCTCCAGTTTGGTCTCATCTGTCCAAAGGACATTCTCCCAGAAGCTTTGTGGCTTGTCAACATGCATTTTTGCAAATTCCAGTCTGGCTTTTTTATGAGTTTTTTTCAGCAGTGGTGTCCTCCTTGGTCGTCTCCCATGAAGTCCACTTTGGCTCAAACAACGACGAATGGTGCGATCTGACACTGATGTACCTTGGCCTTGGAGTTCACCTTTAATTTCTTTGGAGGTTGCTCTGGGCTCTTTGGATACAATTCCAACGATCCGTCTCTTCAATTTGTCATCAATTTTCCTCTTGCGGCCACGTCCAGGGAGGTTGGCTACTGTCCCGTGGGTCTTGAACTTCTGAATAATATGAGCCACTGTTGTCACAGGAACTTCAAGCTGTTTAGAGATGGTCTTATAGCCTTTACCTTTAAGATGTTTGTCTATCATTTTTTTTCGGATGTCCTGGGACAATTCTCTCCTTCGCTTTCTGTTGTCCATGTTCAGTGTGGTACACACCTTTTCACCAAACAGCAGGGTGACTACTTGTCTCCCTTTAAATAGGCAGACTGACTGATTATGAGTTTGGAAACACCTGTGATGTCAATTAAATGACACACCTGAGTTAATCATGTCACTCTGGTCAAATAGTTTTCAATCTTTTATAGAGGTACCATCATTTTTGTCCAGGCCTGTTTCATTAGTTTGTTTTTTTAAATAATTATGTTAATCAACAATTCAAAAGTGATGGCTGTTTTTGATTATTTAATTTTCAATAAATTTTTATTTATTGTTACTTTTGTGAGTTTCAAGTGATTTCAGTGAGAATTGTGGGTTTTTCCTTCTTTAACTGAGGGGTACCAACAATTTTGTCCACGTGTGTATGTGATATTACAGTTGTCAGTATTTTTTAATTTTCCCTTGCTAGTAGGAGCTTCCGGAGGTAAATGCATTTTGCCTTTGTTGTAATATTTTTGTCACTGTGCATCATTCCTCAGGCTGTCATGTCCAGCGATTTCGCCATTTCCAGGTTTAAACACCTTAGTAAGCTGCTGCTGGTTCATGGACACTGGTGTTACTCTCGTCTTGCCAACATGATCCTCTACTTCATCTACAAAAATGTGGTGAGAGTTCTTTATAAGCTTTGGAAAAATCTTTGTAAAATAGCTGTTCACTGGAAAGGCCTCCAGGTTCTACAATTCAATTCTCCTGCATCAAATCAAATTTGGTTGTTCAGTTTGCTCTTATAATTTTGCAGTTGTTTCTCATTAGATGTAGAAATTCCAAACACTAGCCTAGGGCCTAAGGGGTTAAAGTGTCCATTGAAAGCAATTTTTAGTCCCAAAGAACATCTTAAAACTATTTGATCAAATTCTCAAAAACATAGCAAGCCCATGTACTTGCTCATCCGATTTTTACCACTACACTTCTTGTGATTCTTTTGACTTGCTTAAAACAAATTTATAGTCTGCTACAGATTGCGACCAAGATTTTATCAAACCTATATCATATAGTGTCACTTGATTATTCAAGATTCCCCTCATTGCAGTGTTTGCCCTGAGCAGATGGAAGAAGCTGAACAAATAAACAAAACGAAAAGTCAAATGTATTTGATTTTTTTAATTGATTATATTATCAGTGTAGTCATGTGCAAATTGGCATCTGTGTTTTCTACAAACTTTGTCAGTTATCATGCACAAAAACCATTATTCTCAAGCAATTGTGCAGCTGTTCTACAGTACCTTGTTGAAAAAGCACTACAAATTACACTTCAGATAAAAACAAATCAATATGCTGTCTGTCTGTGTCTACAGATGTATGTGAACTTGCTGTTCTGGTATCAGTTTTTCTGTGGTTTCTCTGGGAGTGTCATGACCAACTCTTGGGTGCTCATCTTCTTCAACCTGATCTTCACTTCCATTCCTCCCCTCATCTATGGCGTCCTTGACAAAGATACACCTGCAGACACTCTGATGGAGGTGCCTGAGCTCTACCAGGCTACACACACTTCAAAGGTGACTGCACACACAAGAGACTCCACACGCAAACAAGCAATTTCAAAACATTGTAATCACCACTGCTAGTTCATTTAATAAGGTCAGTGTTTCTAAAAAGACGATGTTTTATGGAAAGGGACATAACAAGTTTTGAAACAGTAATACTAGTAACATCAAATTCATTTTATGTCGATGACTTCTCATCAACAGATGTATACCAGATATGTAATTAATAAAATGAGTCAGGATATATCATAAGTGGTAACAAAGTGCTTCTCCAGACAAGAAACACTGGATTTATGTGTGTGTTAATAATGATGTGAAATCTTAATTAGCCTGTGCTTATATACAAATCTACTCTGCTTCAACACCAAACTGTTTGTCCTCCACTCTGGCTGATCCTTTGCATTTGCCAAATTTCTCACATCTGTGCTCTTGAATCTCTGGGAAGCAACCCTGTTTAAAGTACACCAGTCAAGGGCATCCCAGTAGCTCAGCTCCTTGAGGAGGTAACTCATGAATCATTCCTGCCTAACTTCTTAGAGGAGTTAAGCAGGAATAATTTCCTGTGGCATTCTGTGGTGCATCTTGGTGGGGTGAGTCTATGACTTGTTGCAGACCAACAAGTCATGGAATGGGAAGGAGACAGTCTCCAAGATGATTTGCAACTTACACAGCATCCTCCTCTCAGACACCACTGTCAGAGTCCAGCTCCACACCCATAACGCCACTGGCCTTATGGATCAGTTTGTTTAATCTGTTGGTTTCCACTACACTCAGCCTACTGCTCCAGCACACAGCAGCATAAAGAATGGCTCTGGCCACCACAGACTCATAGAACACTGAGCATAGTCCTGCAGATGTGACCTCAGCCAGCTCTCACAGGATGATGAAACGCTGTGAGGAGGGGAAGGGAAGGAGAGTGGAGTAGGTGATGGCTGTTACAATCAGATAGCAGTGGCATTGATGGAGATGTAGGGGATGCAGAATCAGAGCTGTTTAAAAAACAGACTGAGCTCATTGGTCTTGTCCACACTGCCTTCAACTCCTCTATGGCTAGCTGGCCTGAAAACAGTGATGGTCCTCATACATCTCCAGCCCTGTCTCGTGTTGTTCTGCTGGAATTTCCATTCCAGCTTCCTCCTGTATCTTTCCTTACCCTCTCCGATTTTCACCTTTTAAACAAGGAACAGAGAACCCAACAATCCAAAGTTGCCTTTGGACTCCGTCTGAATAAACGGTCGGCAGAACCAGGCTGAGCGTTCGGTTCTTTTGGGTTGAAGTTAAAATATAGCACTGCAATTTATAAATGTTAGATATGTGGTTAAAAACAATAATAACAGTGAAATGTAAAGGTATATAATTCTTTTGAAGTATTTTATAATAATTTAAAAATGGATTTATTTTGTTTCGTTATGGGTTTATACATATGCTCATCAGGCGTGAACTAACCGTGACGTCACCCGTTGGTTTCAACGCCGAGAAAAAGAAGCCCGGATTTTGCTACTTCCTGGTCACCGTTTTGGATTTTTTGGAGCCAGTGACGTAAAAAGCGTCATCAAACAGGCTGGACCGGAGAGCAACTAGGGGCAGGATTGGCTGAGGATTCTCTTATCCCGCCCACATTTTACCACAGAGGCTTCTGTTGTTGTCTATCAAGTATAGCCACGCCCCCTGGCTCCGCCAACTTTAACGATTTATTTAATATTCAGTATTGATTTATTTTAAGATCGGCCACCTGATCTCTCATTTTGACCATGAAAACTAACGGGAAAAAAATCCTGAGCTGTAGAAAATCAGTCTATCAAATTTTATTTTTTTCCAAAAATGAATTGGGGTCTATGGAGCAAAAGCTTTTTGGAGCCAACCCTAGCGGACAGCGTGATATTGCAAGTTTTTGACACTTCCGGGTGGGCTTCAATTTTGGAGCCAGATGCTACGTCCACTTTATATACAGTCTATGATGCTCATGTGCAGTTGTATTCCATACCTTTATTAGGTGTTTTGTGTATCGTTAGTCATTTCATCACAGTCCATCGTCAGGAACACACAGCCTGTTGGTAGGTAGAAATTGTAACCCTGTGAAATATGTCATAAGCCTCTGTTTACTGTTTTGCCTTACTTAAAGAATATTAAAAGTCATGTGCTGGCGCAATTGGTAAGATTATACCGGTAAGCACGTAGTTAAGCGCGTAGTTAGTAGCACGCACGAGGTAGCGTGCATAGCATTTAGCGAGTGCTCTCAGTCTTGCATTGTGTCAGTGCTAAATAACTGGTGTATTATCGAGAAAACTAAACAAGCAGATGGTTGTAAAAATTAAAATAAAACGACTAAAGAAGTGACAAACACGAGTCATACCAGGTGTGCTGCCTGTCAAAGCCCGTTCGGAGGGCTAGAATTTTAAAATGTCTGAACACTGAGGGAAAGGGGTCATCTGCCTTGACCGGCTGGGGTGAGAGTGGGGATGGCAGGAGGTGTTGGGGTGAAGATGGCATTATAACAGATGGAGAACAGACAATGAGCATTTTGGAGGTCAGTGAGGCCTGTGGCTGCAGATCAGAGGTGGTCGATACACAACAACTAACACAACTAGTTTTTGTATTTTCCAATTCAAGGCTTTCAAATGAATTATAGCTAAGTTTTGGTCTCTGGTTGATTAATAAGTGTGAGTAGAAGATTACTGCCAGTCCTCCTCCTCTGCCTGTATTTCTGGGAATGTGAAAATTAATATGACAGGAGGGAGTCAATTAATTTAGACTGACATATTCTTCATGCTGCTGCCAGATTTCTATCAGACCCACTCAATATGATGATCTGTCATCAGATCATTAACTGAAGAGATTTAGAAGACAGAGATCTAATATTTAATAATCTGCTTTTAGCGGTCCTGTTTTTGGTTTTGATGAAGCCATAGGAATTCAGATATGGTTGTTATAAACAGCTAGCCTAGCCGCGCTAGACAACCCACGGCAACGAATTTAATTCTCTGCCAGGATGGGTCTAGTTACCCTCCATAAGGCTTGAGGCTGGATGCTCCTAAAACTGGCCGGACCAATCACCATGAAGTGTAGAGTCAGAAGGCGGGCGTAACTAAGTGACGACAGAGGCGCGACGATTCTGACAGAAACAACCGGCGCACAATAAACAGTTATCTTTTGACTCGGCTTTGGCCACAGCCCTTAAAGATTTGAAGCTAAAATTCAACTTGAAAGATAAACAAAGGACGGCACTGAAGTGTTTCATTGAGAAGAAAGACGTATTTGGACTTATGCCGACGGGATATGGCAAATCCTTAATATACCAGTTGGCTCCGCTGGTTGGGAAGCTAATGGGACTTAGCCACAATCTGGCGCTCTGGGAACTACGTCAGCCTACTCGTTGCACTGATTGGTTGTATACCTACCCAATTGCTGCAGAGTGATTTGAAAGACAACCTTTTAGCCCGCCTCCCTCCCTGTCGAGCGGTCCTAGACCCTTGCGTCTTCAGAACATGGGTCTAGCGCGGCTAGGCTAATAAACAGCCCCTCTTCTCCTAAATTTAGATTTAGAGTCTAGGTGGTTGGGGGGCAGACAGTCTCTATGGGATGTTGGGAGGGTGGCAGCCACAGGGAAGCAATAGAGAAGTGCATAAGTCTGCAACTCTGCTTTCTGGTCTTACCTCTGGACTGTCAGGGGTTTGGTTTTCTAATAAATTCCTCCATATTCCTGGATAGGAGAGCTACACCATCCAAAGTGGGATGTATGCAGTCTCTTCTAATAAGACCAAAAAAAATTCAATTATCTATTAAGCCTCATTGTTTTCTGGACACCTCCTCAACAGCCAGCGGTTGAATAATGACGTTCAGCTATAAATGTCATCACCGATCAATTATCAGTGTCTCCTTGCAGATGCACTGATCCTTTTCACATTGACCCTTACCAGGGGTTACTGTCTAACCTGATCTGTCTATTTGCACCTCATTTTCTTTCCCAACGTTTGGAATCAGTACATATACCACTGTCTGTATTAAAACATGTACAGTGTCTGTTTTTATTTTCAAAGCTACATATAATCAGTCCCCTATAGCACATCGACTATAAAATTAGGTTAAATTTTAACAGTATATCTTGTAGACGATCACAGTTTAATAGCATTCAGCAGATAACTGGAAGCATGGATCATCCAAATCAAGGAATTCAGATACTACCTCAGATACTATATTTAAATGATACCTTCATATTCTTCAAATTTATTTGCTAATGGCATTTTTGTGGAATGGGCCACAAAAGTCAACATTCAAATATCCTGTGGTGAGTTGCCTGATAGTGGCAACTTTATCAGAGAAAAAATGAAGGAAATTTTTGCAAGTCTTGACTGAAGCATCAGCTACAACAGAGGTGCATGGGTTAGCAACAGAGTTAACTGTGTTGAACAGAATTCTGGGGCGATGACTGTTGCTGGAGATGACGTTGGAACAGTATTTTAGGGTACATCTGAGTGCAGACAGATTTGCAACCGAGGGGCTATTTGAGAGAGACGGCAAAGTTTTGAGGGAAAGCATTACAAAGTCTGACTACAAACTGCAGAAATAATGCTTTCGGACAGAAACTTCATGCTCTAGATTAAACAAAGGAAAATAACTGCTGTCAAAAGAAATTCTCGCAAAAATGTTTAAATCATATTGTCAGTAAAGTACATGGTTGCCAGAGTGTGTGTTTGGTACAAAATAGTGGGATATTAACCAGTTTGAGCATTCTTTTTGACTAGAAACCTTGAAACACAGAACTCATCCATTTTCATAAAGGAGGAAAGCTTGTATGAAGTCAGTGGTACTGATATTTGATTATTGTCATGCCTGTTGACACTGTGTTCACAAAGAGTAACAGTCTGTTTCCTCTCCAGGCCTATTATACCAGTCTGTTCTGGATCACAGTCCTGGATGCTTTCTACCAAAGCCTCGTTTGCTTCTTCGTGCCTTACTGTGTAAGTACTCTGCAAATCACTGAGGTTTGTCAGATAGTTGTTTTTTTTTCCATTGTGTGGTGACCAGCTAACTTCTTTGCTCTTTTACTATTATGTGCTGCTTTCTACTCAACTAATAAAGATTATTTTCTTGATAACGCTTCATTTGAAGGCCTTAAAGCTGATAGCAGGGAATCATAGTATTATGACATAATACTTCACACTTATCATACAGTTATAATCCCATCTGAGATTATTCTAATGTGTGTCTCAGGCATTTGCAGGATCAGACATTGGACAGTTGTCCTTTGGTTCGCCAATCAATGCCTCAGCGCTCCTCATCATTCTGCTGCACCAAGTCATCGAGAGCAAAACTCTGGTCAGAACTGCTTCCACACTGAAACCTGTTTGATGTCATTTCAGTTCAAATTTGGTTTTGTCTCTGTTGTTTTTGTCATGAAATGTGCGACCTTAATGTTATGCATATTTTTATTAAAAAAAAGTGTATAGTCTACAAAAATGTCATAACAGTCCAAAAGCGACAATAATACCTGATTTAGAAAAAGATTCAAGAACAGCTTTGTTTCTATAATCCTGTGTCTTTTTTGTAGACATGGATTCATATACTCGTGTTGGTGCTCAGCGCTGGTTCCTACTTTGGCTTTGTGCTGCTCTTTAGTGTGTTCTGTGTGACGTGCAATCCCCCTACCAACCCACTGGGAGTAGAAACACTCCAGATGTCCCAGCCTCTCTTCTACATCATATGTACCCTCACTACTGTGACGGCTCTGCTACCCAGGTACGCACAAACACACATCCTAGCATACAATAACCCAAATTCACACACATGTAATGTACAAACATATGTACACATGTCAACATACACAAGTCTGCATTTCAGAGCAGACTACTTTGCATTTCTAATCAGAGTATGTGTTGAAATGTCATCAAGTCAAGACTGTTTCAATTAAGACTGGGTGGTCACTGCTGGTGTATCCTGTCCTGCAACATCAAACATGTGTAACTTGTTCATTTTGCATGCAAGGGATTTTCATGATGGATATACTCAATGTTTTTCTTTCTTGAAACATTTTTTGCATTAACACTAATGAGTGGCTAAAGTCAGCTCTGTGTATTTAACTGTCTTGTGACCATGCTGTATTTAACAGCTTTTTCCTCCTGCTATTTGTCCCATTGTGGTAAAAACATCACAATATCTGAACCAACTATCAATCCCTGGCAGTGTGCAAATAAAGGAAGCTAGTCATAACACATTGACATAGTGTTCATCACAACATAAACAATATTAAAGACAGAATTACCAGACCATACTCATTTAGGACTGACTGATGTGTTCCCCTCTGCAGGATATTGTTGCGAGCTCTACACAACACCTTACACCCCTCTGCTGCGTTGAAATCAGATCAGAAGGACAAAATATATGCAGAAAGGTACCGCAGGAGAATGCACTCCTGGACCCGAAGCAATTCAAGAGGCAGCAGACTGTCGGTGTGTGCTGACAATCCTGGCCTGGAGCCCAGTGTGGCCGAAGTGGTGTCCTGACCTCCCTACAGAAACGCACACACATATACACACAGGCAAAGAGATACACTCCAGACGTATACAAGTGTATGACCTGGTCAGGGAGAGAAAGACCTGAGGGTTAAGAAAATTACTGACATGCTGGATTAAATGTGTGTCGCTGGCAGAAAAGATTTTTTTGATACAAAAAAGGGTTCCTTTTCTGTCACACTACTCCCCAGCTTTATAAATTCTGCTGAAATACTGCTGATTTTGCTACACGTAAACAGTCAAAGAACTGTAAGAATAAACTGCTGTGAAGAATACAATGTTTTAACTGGACACCTATTATTTATGGAATAAAGCAGACTAAGGTGTATCTGCTGAAATACCTCACCGAGGATTTTTGGAAGCAATAGCTTTGAAACCTCAACATCATCTAAAGCAGTGAATAGGACCAGTTATTGTAATTTCTAGCTCTATTTTTAATACTGTGACTCCTGAAAAGTAACTGTGAATGAGTCACAGTTCAAAGAATCCTTTTATCTTGTACTGGCCCATTATGCATCCTCTATAATGAGGAGCTTTGACTCCTATCTCTTTAAGGACCTATTCTCTAAAAGCTCACCTTCTTCTCAGAGGTGAACTACAAGCCAGCACACAGTGCTCATGAGTTGTGCTTGGGGTGGATGACCATGTAAAGAAATCCATAGTCAGCATGAAGGAAAGGCATAGTAGGTCCCCTTTAAAGACGTTCTATGTATCATTTGAACATTATGGAATCATCCACTTTTTAATATTTTGACATTAGTCCTGGTAGAGGAAACACCAGCCTCTGCCAGACTTCAGTTTGAGCAACAGTGTCTATTGTGATTTCCATTGGGAACTCTGCTGGAATGTGCACCAGCGAGGCTACATGGACATAGGAAGTGAAAGTGATCAAATCAGATTTTGTTTCTCGTGTGGGATTAGGTTTTCAATCATAACTTGTGGGAAGTGGTACGCAGTTGTCATAGTGGTAGTGGATTCAGGAAAAGAGACGAGTTGCCATCTAGTCTTATCGTGATTATTATTATTTTGGAATTTTGCATTGTGAAAGTAGCTAAAGAGATTTCTTGGTGACACAAACAGGAAAGAGTTGTTGTTCTTCCAGCAGAAATAAGGTGAGCAGGATCAGAATGTAATTATTACTCAGATGCATAGCGTACCAGTATCACTTGTGTGTGTGATCGTTGGTTAATGTCAACTACTGTATACCAGGTTACCTTCACTCAATCATGTTGTGGTGTATTTAACTCTGGTAATCTTTACACAATGTGATGATGAACAAAGACAATTGTATGCTGCTTGGAATGTGTTTACAGACCTGTAAGCTGTGGGTGGTGTGCAAAGACAGATCATACCATGAGTGGCCCGTTTTTGTTTACCTGCTCAGCTGCTGTCTTTGTAGTGGTAGTAGCAGCTTGGGTAAATGAAGGATTAATCAGACTCATACTGACTTAAGTTTATTTTTACACTATATTGCTGTGGCCAACATTCAACATGGGACTCAACAAGCATCTATACGAGAAAGATCTAGAACAAAAACTGACGCCGAGGTGCTTCTCAAGGTAGATCAATGCATCTGTATGAGTCATAGTTCATTTGCAGGCCTCCACCAACATGAATTTACATAGACCAGCTTTAATCGAAATTGAAAGGTAATTCTGTTCAGCAACCCCCATTTGTAGTATTTCAAGGTCATTGTTTTTATATTACTAATGTTTGATGCCTGGAATTATAACGCATACATTTTTTTTAAAACAACAGCATGGTTTCAAAGGGTTTACAGGGAGCCACCAGTATCACTTGGTGTATTTTGGTATTTGAAGAGTTCAGACTGCAATGCCTTGCATGATAGTCCATACACCACCAATGTGTGTGTGCATCAAGGTGGAAAAGCACTCTGTTAGTGCAGAACATTTGATAAAGTAATATTTTTTTATTTTTGTAATAATTCTGTTCATACTTGTGTTTTTATTATTGTTAATGAAATTTAAACTTTAAGTTTCCACTTCTTTTCCTTTCACTGCTATCCAGACAGCAAATGTGTTCATATCCAATATTCTGCTTGTCATAGACAATTATATCCAAGTGATCAAGGGCGTAGGTTTGCATAGGGACGGTAGGGACATAACACTACCAACTTTTCAAGAGGGTCAAATTGTCCCCACCAACTTTTAAGCAACCTTATTTGCATTTTATAATGAGTTCAGTTATATAGGTAATTTTGATTGTCTTCATCTATGTTGTAAGGATAGAATTGACCCTACCATTATTAAGTGAATTATTTTCATTATATTCAGACCAGGTTCAGACTTACATTTACCCCTTTTCACTTGCTGAATGTGTCGGTCCAATCACACGTGCGTTTGATTGGCTGATGACTTGACCCCCACCCCGCCACCCACACGGACACTCACACAGCCCCGACAGAAATACACAAGAAATAAACATGCCGCCTTCTCCGCCCCTTCGAAGAGGAGGGATATTAGAAGTTTTTTTTCGGCCAGCAGCAGCAGCAGACGACACTGTAAGTAATGTAAAAAGACGTCAATGTTGTGGACGTGGGGAACACACCACTAATGTTGCTACTGAAAGTCCGACCTGCATCAGAGTTAGCATAACATTAAACTGTGTGAACTTGCTAACCTGCAAAACTCGAGTAGGAAGCTGCTTAGAGAGAATTGTCCTCCTGTATGTGTTTTCTACTGTTAACGTTAATTAAACTGTGAGAAATGTAGTGAACTCTGCTGGAAAATATAGAACCAGAAAAACGTGAGCAAGAAGCTGCTTAGAGAGAGAGGTCCCAGTCTGTGTTTCACAGGAAAGTGTTGACAGTAAAAAACAAAAAAACAAAACAAAACACATGCTGCTGCTTTTCTTCTTGTAAACGGCCTGGTTTAGAAGGAAAGAAGGCTAGAGCATGTTGTGACTTTACACTTTTGAAACCAAATACCTATTAGTGCATTAATTAAAATCTATTTAAGTACTATCACCTGAACCAATACACATGAAAGTTAGTATAAGTCAATACAGATTTATTTTGCATTGATCATTTAGCTTATCAATTAATTAGGTTCATATTCGTGAGAAATGTAGCCCTGACCCCTGTTCACCCAATCTGTTTGGTCTTATTAATGTCCCGTCCCCAGCAAAAAGTGTACATGCAGGTTATGCTGTTATATCGTCCCTACCAATGTTGAGACCAAACCTACGCCCTTGCAAGTGATATGTTCATCGGGGATTTTTGTGTTAAATGCCATAAGTTTTGCAATAATGTTTGTAACAGTATCATCTTGGTTTGTGAATAGGACAGCCAAATTAAACAAAAAAAAATAGTCGTTTGGTCCTGATCAGCCCTATAAATCAAATTTTATTTTGTTTTCACTGATACAGGATGGGAGAAGAAACGTTGTGCTGCCAGGTGTCCCAACTGTCTCAATGTACATCACATTTTGACCTTTTTACTTCTTAAAAGCCTTACAGATTAAACTGTAGTGACTGATGACAATTTCTGTACCATATAATAATTCAGTTGTTTCAATGAATATGACTGAACTGTTTCAGGTATTGCAATAAAGAGAATGTTGTTCAGACTTTGTGTAGCCTGTGCAATATATGCTGAAATTACCTAAGCAGTGGGTGGATTAATGAAATGGAATTTATGTCATAGTGAAGTTCATACAGTAGATTGATTAGTGTTTTTAGATAGCTTTAAATATGAAACAAATGTAATTATTTGTACAGCATGAGCCCCGACATTAAAGCCCCATGCTTATTGTATAAATGGGTTGTGGGGTTGTGCCTCTTCAGATGAATGATCAAACTAGACCAAACTACCAGCTACAGTGTATTCATGGAGCCATTTTGGATGTTCTTGGTCTGTAACTAAATGTGATAAATTCACATGCTTGTGAAAAAATTCACATAGATGCCTACAGACAACGGAATACCGTTTCACATTTTAAATGTAATATTTCTCTTGTCATGTATACTTGTAGGTTGTCAAAAGTTTAAAAAAAGGGAATAATTAATTAGCTTATAGCTTTTGAATTTGATTTTTAGGGAGCTTAGGGCTTTGAAAAATCACTTCACTTTCATGCTGGCAAAATAATAATGATAATAAAATTACAAAAAGTTAAGGATTAGGTGATAGCAGACCTCAGAACAGCCTTATGAAAGTAAGGTTACAGTCCACCTTCATGGCTTTTAGGAGCTGTTTCTCTTCATGAGTTAATTTCTGTCCTCTGATCAGTCTCAGAACTTATTTCCTCACAGTCTGACTCATTGGATGTAGTATATTGGTACAAATAACCTATCATTTCAGTTGGCTTTGTTCTACCTCCTGCTCGCTGTCCCTTTATCCCAAACCACTTCATGCATTTTCAGATCGTCTGCCCGCTGCATCCCTCCAGCAGAGAGCAGAGTGGAGGAGGCTGAATGAGCCAGCAGTGTGCTTCAGCTCCTCCATGTTCTGAAGAATGGGCTGGCAAAACGACACTTATTTCCTCTTAGGCGTGTGTGATTGAAGCCACCAGCTTTCACTTCTCTTTGTAGCTGTTGATGTTTGGATGATCCCAACACCACTGAGGTGACTGAACACAGGTGGAGGGATGAGTTTCTCCAGCGGTGCGTCTGTTGAGTACGTGAGCGACGAGCTGGAGACTTTGGGGTAAGACCGTTTATTTCTACTGTGTTGTGGCTTTCTCTTGCCTTTTACCTGTCAAAAAATATCAAACTGTAGAGTCCCCAATATATACTGTACCAAAATTGCGATGCTAAGTATTTCTTCACAAACACAGACGCTGTTTAGAGCACAGTTTAGAGAACCAGTCCTTCCTAAACTGATACTAAAAGCTCCAAGTGGCTTGAAGCTAAGTGACAAATTCTGATCACGTTTCCAGTTGCTTCCTTTGCTTTGGATTACACGGTTTTGAGGAAGGAACTACAATAAAGTTTTGCTGTTTGAAATTTACTTCATGTAGCTTCACTGGGGGAAAAAAAGATATTCAATTTGTTGAAAGTTCAATGAAATGATTTGTTACTAGATGTCAAACAGCCAAGTTCCTGGTCAGAAGGAACGATAAGCTGCTTCTGTGTTTATGGAACTATGTATGCAAGTCCAACGTCTGTCAGCGCCAATCCAATAAAATAGCTCAGCTGTGAAGTTTATGAAATTTGTAATGTTATTTCTTAGTTGAAATGTGCCTCATGTTCTGCCAACTTAGGTATGTAGGTGTAGATTTCAGTTGATGGTGGTGGGGAGGGGGATACGTTCCCCTCAGTATTGAGAGCTAGGTCTCATAACTCTCCTATTTTTCCTGATATTTTGCCATATTACTCTCCTCTGCCACTGCTCTGCTGTTGAAAAATTGCCTTGTACTGTAATCCTTTGGTTAAAAAGATAAATTAAATTTTAAAAATAACAAAAAAATCACCAATCACAAACATGGACAGGTCTAGAGCCTCATATCTCTCTCTCTCTCTCTCTCTCTCTCTCTCTCTCTCTCTCTCTCTCTCTCTCTCTCTCTCTCTCTCTCTCTCAAAAAAAAAAATAGAATCCTGAACCAGGGACTTAAAAAATGTAATACAATCTAAAAGTAATACAGTTGCTGCAGCCAAAGCTGAAATGAAAGCCCACAAAAAAATTGTATTGACTGCACATGTTTAGAAACAGATGGCAGGATGTCCGTCTGCACGCTCTCTTCACCAGGTGCACAGAGCCCCGCCACACTCTCATGAGAGTCATTATTCAAAACTCAATGAGAGGATGAAAGACAAACTACCCTTCTGATGTCAGCAAATAATACTTCCATTAAAAGTGCTGTATACAAGATTTTGGACATTATTAATATAGCAGCAAACAACTACTTGTGGACACTAACAATACTGGCAAGGAAAATCCTGCAATAAATTTATGGTCAAAGGTGAAGAATGAACAAGGTTTCATAAGCACAATGCGCTGACATTTAACTAATACACTACCAGTCAAAAGTTTGGACACATATTCTCATTTAATAGTTTTCCTTATTTTCATGACTATTTACATTGTAGATTCTCACTGAAGGCATCAAAACTATGAATAAACACATATGGAATTATGCAATTAACAAAAAAGCTTGAAATAAGTCAAAACATTTTTTATCTTTTAGATTCTTCCAAAAAGGAAACCCTTTGCTTTGATCACTGCTTTGCACACTCTTAGCATTCTCTCGATGAGCTTCATGAGGTCGTCGTCGGAAATGGTTTTCCAACAGTCTTGAAGGAGTTCCCAGAGATGCTGAGCACTTTTTGACCCTTTTGCCTTCACTCTGTGGTCCATCTCATTCCAAACCATCTGGATTGGGTTTAGGTCAGGTGACTGTGGAGGTCAGCTCATCTGATGCAGCACTCCATCACTCTCCTTCTTGGTCAAATAGTCCTTACTCAGCCTGGAGGTGTGTTTGTGGTCATTGTCCTGTTGAAAAATAAATGATGATACAACTAAAAGCAAACCAGATGGCATGACATGTCGCTGCAGGATGCTGTGGTATCCATGCTGGTTCTGTGTGCCTCCAATTTTGAGTAAATCTCCAACTGTGTCACCAGCAAAGCACCCCAACACCATCACACCTCCTCCTCCATGCTTCACAGTGAGGACCATGCATGCAGAGACCATCATGTCCCACCACTAAGAATAATATCACTAAGTGGGGAGACAGAAACTGAGGTTGGATAACAGAGGAGGGGGTAAACTAACCTGGGACTAACCAAACTTAGTACAGAAAACAGCAAAATTACAAAAAGGTAAGGAACAACACTCACTAACAAATGTAATAGGAGCTAAGGCAATCAGATAAGAATGAACTGAAACTAGACCAACCAAATGGGGGACTCACGAAACAAGGAGAACTAAACTAAAGGGGGCAGGCAGGCTCTGGGAATCCGGGGTTCAGTCTGTGTGACCGTCTATGGATTGGCAGCGAGTGGATGACTGAACTCGGCCGTAACTACTCCGGTCTGATGTATAGAAGGCTACGCATCATACAGATGTCTTTTAACGTTTATTTTTCTCTCCAGTCAGTCAACACTGTGAAACCTATGAAAATAAAAACATACAAACATGTCAAATATATACAAAGTTTCACAAATGTGTCTCTAATTAGACAGATTCCAAAAGTCTTTCAAACTAGCTTCCTGTCGTTGGGCGAGTCCCATATGCTAGCTTGCAACGACACTGTACCAAACTGTCCAAACAGAGCACTTCTACAGATGATAGCAACAGATATGAAACAAACAAATCTTACAAGTCACATCACCATGTGCGCCTCTCAGAACATGCAGAATAGTTAGATTTTATTGGCCATGTCCTTCCCTCTGTAGCAATGATAGTATTTCCCTCTGTAGCCGTACTGCACCTGACATACAGTCCACATGTGTGACCCTGAACTAAGCAGTGATCATGTGACCTGTTCATATTACATCAAATCAGCATTGGAAAACAGTGTTAAATTTCAAGTCAAACATAAGTTCCAAAAGTGTACCTTTACCTTTGTTAACATCTTAGTTGTTGCATTTTTAATTAGTTTTAATAATTATATAAATTCAAACATTCAAATAAAATAAAGCGACCTTTATTCTGTCTTAATGTGTTTGATTTGTTTCTCTTTAATAAAAAAAAAAAAAATTAAAAAATGCCATTAAGATTACCGTTAAAGTACTGGACTGATAAGCAGTATCGATAAAAAGTAGTAGTACCGTTAGCATCCCACCCCACAGGTTTGATCTGGTCTCACACTGAACTGTTCAACAGACGCAGAGCAGAACAGACACAAGAGGAGAGAAGGAGTGACAGGCACAGTTAAGACAATGTTACACAAGTTAGCAGCAATTCATAATTACCATCAGGTGTATTTTACAGTGTTAGTATAGGCTAATTGCTTGAAGCCCCTTCCAGGGCTGTTCTGTGACTTGGTGACTGACAGAAGTGAGAACAACATTTTAAAGCAGTAGTAGAATTGTAGAAGAAGCCCTGGGGTAGCAGGTATAACTGTGTGGCAGTTGTAAATGGCTCGTGATAAGGTAGGAGGGCAAAGTTTTACTTCAGGTCCTGAGAGGTCAGTAGTTGCTCTGGAACTAGATATCCAATCATTGATGCTCTGATACTTCAAGGAGTTGTATAGTGTTGATTTTAGATATTCTGTGAATACCTTTGTTTACATGTGAGAAGTATGGGAACAGTGTTCTGTGTGGTTATTTTCTAATCCCATTCTTGACAGGTATGTTTAAGATGTGAATTTGTCTCCCTTCACTAAAACAATGAAGAAGCAGAGGACTTATTTTTTAAAAGCTGCTACGTATTAGACCACAGACACAACAAACTATTAGTGAGCAGGAATCTGGCCTCATACAACCACTGAATGTTTTTTGGCAAACAAAGTTATCACACACAGTGTTGGGATCTTATTGAGCAGCAGCAGCACACACTAGTAGGATAGTAGGTCCCACCTTGCAACTCACAGGACCCACAGAATTCACTGCCACCATCCCGGTGCCCCAGGACATCCTCAGAGGTCAGAGGTTCTGTGACCATGCCCCGCTGGGTCAGAGGAGTTTTAACAGCATAAAGGGACCAACACAATGTTAGGCAAGTGGTCATAATGTTATGCCTGATTGGTGTATAAGGCATCATAACCAGTAATATAAACTCGCATTGTTAGCTGTGTTGAGACACTATGCTGTTACCAGTATACACCAAGAGGTCAACACTATATTGACTATTTTAAACAATCTGTATTTTTAAATTGGATTCATGAAATTCTATGGTCTTGTTGTAACTATTTAATGTTTAAATAAATGCAGTAAGAAAAGAAGAAAAAGCTTTACATCAAGACAAGTCACTCCAAATCTTAAAGTAACTGTGATGAACAATTTCTTGTCCCATTGTGACCTCTAATCTAAATTCACCTGTTTTCCCACAAGGTGTCTTAATTGCAACAATCTGGTTTGTCACTCTCTGAAACTAGAAGGTTGAACACAGAAGCTGCTGGTTCTCTCAGCTACTCCTAAATAGGAATTAACGGAAGGTGTGGTCACACTGTACCACTGACTGAAGTTAGAGTTGAAGTTGTGGCAACATAACTGTCTTATACCGTGTGATAACTTTAAACCTTCAGAAACAGTAGACACATTGATACACTCCAGTTTGAAGTCCTGGTTTTGTTCGGGCTTCAGACTGTTTCTGCTATAAAAGGTGAACAGATAAATCTGTACCTGACTAAAAATATGATAAATACTTTTTGAATATTGTGTTTGTTACTCTTGAACTATAGTGTTCTTTATCCCAGTCTCAAACCACCCCGTGACCCCCAATTCAATCTACAGTCTGACACCGCTAGCCTAGCCGCGCTAGACAACCCATGGCAATGAATTTAATTCTCTGCCAGGGTGGGTCTAGTTACCCTCCATAAGGCTCGAGGCTGGATGCTCCTAAAACTGGCCGGACAAATCACCATGAAGTGTAGAGTCAGAAGGCGGGCGTAACTAAGTGATGACAGAGGCGCGCCGATTCTGACAGAAACAACCGGAAACAACTAGCCTAGCTGCGCTAGACAACCCACGGCAGCTAATTTAATTCTCTGCCAGGGTCGACAACAAAAACGACAACAGTCGTTGAACTCCATTAGCACCGACTCTGAATAATCTTTCTGTTAACATGTCTGTAATATACTTGAGCTTCACCCATTGACTGTATAAATAAGGCTTCACCGAACTACCGCATCCTCTGATTTCCGGCGCTCTAGGAGCCTATTCGTTGCGCTGATTGGTTGTATACCCTCCACATTTGCTGCAGAGGGATTTGATAGACAACCTTTTAGCCCGCCTCCCTCCCTGTCGAGCGTTCCTAGACCCTTGTGCCTTCAGAAACATGGGTCTAGCGTGGCGAGGCTATGACACCGCCACACAGAGACTGAAATGCCTCTTGGGGGAAATAGTCATGCCATGCACAATATTGTACCAATATCTGACCTGAAAAGCAAAACATGTATAACTAATATGTTAGAATGTGAAGGTTTCTCATCATAAATGTATGTATGTATATTAAGTGAACTGTTTTTAAACATGTGAAATGATTCTTCTCAGCTTATATTATTATTTGTTGAAGGTGGTACCATGGCAACCTGTCCCGCCATGCTGCAGAAGCCCTTCTCTTGTCCAATGGCACAGATGGTAGTTACCTCCTGAGAAACAGTAATGAGGGACCTGACTGCTTTGCCCTGTCAGTGAGGTCAGTCTCAATAGGTTTGATTAGTTTAACAGTGGTAACACCAGAAACAGTGGATCACTGGCACTTGGATTGGTATGCTCGTTTTCCATATCTCATGTATTAGACACCCAAATTGTGTGATCATTTTTATTTGTTTGCGTTGTACACCAGCCACAGTGGAAAGTTCTGAAGAAACAGTCTTTGCCGTTTGTTGCAGGAGAACCGTCTGTTATGACATTTACACTGACCATTTCCAAGATAAGAAACACATTTTAAGCTAAATCTCAAGACTGTCATTCAGCTCACTTTGAAGAATAAAAAAGAACATGCACAAATGTGAAAAGTTTACTGTATTTCTACAGACTTTAAAAGTGCAACTTTAAATGTTTGTTTTTCATTTGACACATAGGGCAAAGGATTCAGTAAAGCATTTTCAGGTGACACGCAGAGACAACGGTTATGCATTTGGGTTTAATGAGTTTGCAACCCTTCAAGATTTTGTCAACCACTTTGCTAACCAGCCCCTGTTGGGCAGTGACACAGGTATGTAGAACTTGAACTTTACTGGCAACTGCATGTTACCAGCTTATAAAGTAATATGTTTGTTTGTTTTTTTCTTTCTTTGTTATGATATATGTATGAGATATCAAAAGATGTGCAAATTTTTGCTTCAGAATCCTGTGTTTTTGACACCATGTTTACACAGAAGGCATAGTGTGAGCAACATGCTAGCAAAAATAGTTAACAGAACAGCAGCACCTCTGATACGCCATCTGTGTTTATGGAGGAGACATCCAGTTCACCCGTTCTCAGAGCCCAGCATACAGCCTCTTATGTAAGGGTGTAGGTTTGTCTCTATCTTTGACGGGGACCTTTTTGGCTAGTGGTCGTTATGCACAGCTGTGTATATCTGCACATGCTCTTTTTTATCTTTCATATGCACACAGATGTGTGTACATACACACTCATTCAAGCATTCATTTAATATAGATGTGCTCATATGATTTGGGGAAATGAAGGTTAACAGATAGAGAAAATAAACACTGTGGAAGCTGGCGAGGCCACAAACTGCAGATCAGAGATGTGTTGCTCCAGATCCAAAGATACTTGCAGAGATATATTAAAAAAAAACACGGCAAAAAAACAAGAAGATAAACTACAGTAGAGAGAAGACACAAAGTTAGTGACATAAACTACAAGAAAAACTGCAGACTGGAAGCAAAGCGCTCTGTTAAAACAATATGGCACATATGGTCATTAAAGAGCTTTGTATTTAAGAGGAAGGATTTTACATTCTGTTCTGGATTTTGCAGGGAGACAATGAAGAGTCGCTAACATGAGAGAAATATGATATATCTTGCTGAAACCAGTTAGAACTCTGGCTGCAGAATTGTGGATTAGCTGAAGATTTTTAAGAATGTTTTTGGGACATCCTGATAATAGGGAATTACAATAGTCCAGCCTAAGAATTGCATGGAACAGTTGTTCAGCAGCTTTATCAAACTCACTCAAACGCCTCTTTGTTGTTCTCCTTCTGTTTACTGTTAGACAAAATCTGCAAGTTGTCAAGACAGACACAGTTTTGAGTGGCAACCGAATTAAAATCCACAATGTATTTTCCAGTATTTACAGGCTGCTTTAAATGCTGAAGGTTCCAGTTCAGAAATGAAAGCTGATTTGCTTGCTTGGTATATTGATCAGTGATTACACGCTTTTGAAATGTCAGATTGTTACATAATTTCAGACATCCAGGTCAATGCAGCCAAATCTAATGTAAATCAACAGAGGGGTCTATAAATTATTTGCATACTGATCTGGCAGTCTGATTGCCATGTAAGAATTGCCATGCATGTGTTTTGGTAGAATACAAGCAACGCACCATCTAAGAGCAGGAACATAATTCTATAGTGAAAGCAACATGTCACTGTATTAGAAGTGGAAACCATTAACCACTTCTATATCAGTGTCACTCAGAAATTGGCTTGAAGTGGGCTCTGAAGAAAAAAGAATAACGCTTAGGGATTTCTTTTTTTTTTTTTACTTTATTTTTCTTTTTTTTTGTCCTCCATGGATGATGGCAGGATTTGCCAACTACTTTGTACTGCAACTGCACAATATCATTTCACAAACAAAAAATATATCTCAGACACAAGTCTTAGGTATCTTAGGTAGCTAAGCATGTTTTTGGGTTAATTAGCAGAAATCCATACAATCTGATGGTCAGCAACAGTGCCTAAGTACATGATACATGATTGTTTAAAACTCCATACTTTTTTGTTTGGATGCTGCACACATTCAGATTACCCAGCTGAAACTTTGAACCACACCCCAGCATTGTTGTGATGTCTCCCCCTGCACGTTTTCCAATTTTAAACACAACCAAAATGTATGTGTATGTGTGTGTGTTGATGGATGTTGTCTTTTCTGCTGTAATGTCATCTAATCAGGCATGTAACCTCTTTTCTGTCTCTGAACCAGGAACCCTCATTGTGCTGAAGAGCCCATACCCTTTGTGTGTGGAAGAGCCATCCATTTATGAGTCTGTGCGAGTTCACACAGCCATACAGACAGGCCGCACGGAAAATGATCTGGTGGCAAACGCACCATCGGTATGACACTTAGTGCACACGCCTGTAAACAGCTAGTGTCAAAATATATCAGAATACATCTGTGATGTGATGACACCAAAATAACCTAGACCATGGTTCATAATCAATTTTCTTTGCAAGCTAGACTTAAAAGATAATTCTGGATTACATGGTGAATATTCTCTCTATAGTTTGGCCATTATTTCTACAAGTAATGAAGATGTTAGTTATATCAGTTACAATGATTGTTTGTTAAACTCTGAAATCACTGAACAGCAACTGTCCAATCATAGGTTAGCAATCCAAACCAGACTTAGTAGGCCTGTCAAACTCTGAATTTCTCCATATGTTGAAGCGTTGTGCATAGGAATTAGAGCAGTTCTCTATCTGAAGAAAATGAAGAGCTTTTCTTCCGCCAACAATACTGGCTTGCCAACTCTCATGCTTTTGACATGGGAGTTGGCAGGCAACCCTGCATTTCACTCACTTTCAGGCTCATGCTCTCATGCTGGTCAAGCAGGTATCAAAGTTCTTCGTTATGAAAGATGTTAATAAACCAAAAGACAAGTAAAACATTTCAATCCATTTTTTTTATTAGTAGTATTGTTGTGAGCATGCTTGCTTGCTGCATGATTGGATCTTGGGCTGCTTTGTGTCCACCTATCAATCCACCTGTCAAACATTCCCAAGTTTGGTCAGATGAGAAGCCAAATTTGACCAAAGCTGTACTAAACTCCAGAGATGCTTGGCATAATTTTGAATGACATTTCCTTATCCTTATCACCAGACCAGATAGATATGAAAAACAAATATTGACTTTTTTCCACCTTATCAAAACTGAAAGGATGTACTGTCAGTATCCCAGTGCAACCAATGGACGCACCCAGTGTTCCCAGGTCCATTTCCCTATGGTTCAGAACTATTTTGGCGGCATGATGGTGACCCACACAATATTAAATAGATGGTTTACATGCTTTGATGAATCACTGTGTGAAAACAGGTCATCTTGTATATTTGAAAATAGATTTTATTGCACCAAATTATCACTACGAATCTTTATCATTCTAAACAGAATTTCTGGGGCTTTGGAAATCATTAACAAACAAGTAAAAGCACACATAGGAAATTATTATAAGTTGTTTGAAGTGTCATTGTGCTGTGCAATTTCACGTTTCAATGGGATGACATTTTTTTTCTATCAAATGAACCATGGCATCTTTTCTCTGGGTCTGCTATTTAAATTACTGCAAAAATGACCAAAAAAAATTCTCAGTAATGCATTTTGAAAACAAAAACAAAGCTAGCAGTTATCTCAGAGGAGGAGGAACAGATAATACCGATGGCCAGTGAGTTTTTGTTGTAATCCTCCATGGATTCCTGTTCAGGATTGAACAAGTTGGAAAGACAACTGCCTGGAAGGGGAGGCAGGAAGTCTAAGGCACAGTTTTAAGGGGCGGTGAGGTGGCAAGCCCAGAGTGTGATGTTTACTGATTAAAAACCTCTCACCATCAATTCATTAATGCCAAGCCTACGTGCAGCAGCTCTATTTCCTTCTTCAACAGGAAGATTGATTGCCTTTAGCTTAAAAGCTGCATCATATGCATTTCTTCATGTGTTTTCCGTGATGAGGGTGTTTGCATGAAGCGCAAAATGACCCATTTGAAGAATTTGGTGTGAGTGCATCTGATTTAATTCCAACAGTTTCATTGGTCCACTATGACCTGCTGGGTAATTTTATTGGTGCGAAGTGACGAGGCTAAATGTATTGACGACATAAAGCTCACCCGTAAAAATCTATACATTAGCCGCATGGTTGTATAAGGTGTGTGAAAAAGTAGTTTCTTATAGTCTGGAAAGTACGGTAATTAAGATAACGAATTATTTTTCCACTCAAATCAAGTCTGTCTTTTCAGCTGGGCACAAAGGAAGGCTATCTAGTGAAGCAGGGAGCAGTTGTGAAGGTAAGAGCATCTCTTTGTTTGAACCCAAATCAGCTTTTATCAGGAAATCTGTTTTCAGTTGTAAATCTCATAGCAGGACTCATTTAGAAATGTTTGGTTCAGTGTTTCAAATAACTTGAGGTGATATTAAAAATACATTAACTTTTACACCTTTTGACAGAGCTGGAAACAGAGGTGGTTCACACTCAACAGAAATGAACTTAAATACTTCAGAGACAAAATGGTGAGTCTTTTCAGGTTCGGGACATTCTGGGAAGTTTGCCTTTCACAATTTCACTTTTTAAGTATGTAGCTGGGGCAAGCATATTAATTTTTGCTGCCTTTTTTTGAACCACATAGTCAACAAGAGCATTTCACTTTGTAGTGAGCACAAGTAATCAGCTGTATTTGCCTGTTGCAGTGTGAGGAGCCCATTCGAACTCTTGATCTGAGAGCCTGCTCTGCAGTCCAGTTCGACTATTCTCAGGACAGAGTTAACTGTTTCTGGTAAGTGCCTCAACCATGTGTCTGTTTCATTCTTTACCGGAAGCTATGCTGTTTATTTAAAATCATGCAACATTTACCTATAATTGTTTTCTGTGGCTCACTTGGCCTGTTTTAAGAGCAGCCTTGGATTTATGGCATTTGATTGATTTGAATAAAGAAATAGTTGGCATTAAAACTTGACAGACATCAGACAAGCCTGATGAGCCTTTTAATTCATGACACAATTTGATTTTCTTTGGAGCACACTTCCAGCAGGCTTGGCAGGATTAATCTTTTTTGGAAATGATATGTTTAAGGAATAAAAAAATTGAAATGTAAAAATTAAAATAATGGTATGTTCTTGAAGATGTTTCACCTCTTATCAAGGGGAATCAGTTCTAGACTGGTTCACCTCAAGGATAAAACATTCGCACACAAGTGGAGCAACGCTGTATGTACAGTCCAATACAGCGAAGAATGCTTGTACATAGGGAAGACTAAATAACAGAAGACTAAATAAAAAAAGACAAAATAACAGCTTCACAAGCACATGGCTCAGCACTCAGGACAAGACTCAGCAGTCTATCTGCATGTGAAGGATAATGGCCATTCATTTGAAGACAGCAGTGTACACATTTTGAGTAGAGAGGACAGATGGTTTGAGAGAGAAGTAAAGGAAGTCATCTATGTCAAATCGGAACAGCCATCTCTAAACAGAGGAGCAACACCACTTATCAACACCTATAACGCAGTGATAAGGTCTCTCCCCAGAAAGCTTTGACATCATTTACATCTGGAGTCACTCCTGACATGGCAAATTCATAACCATGGTTGTGTAAACCTTTAGCTTCACAACCATGAGTGCCATCATCGTTGGTGGACCATCTAGTTTCATAACTATTCACACCTTGAGACATGTGAGTCCTGGTTGTTAATAGAAAATTAGCCGTGGGACCTGGAGTGACTATATATTCTGGAGCTCCCCATCAGTCAGACATGAAGAAACCTCTTGGATGAGATGTGAAACGTCTTCAGCAACCTTCAAGAGAAGTCCAGTTGATTTCTGCTGAAGCTCCTACTGTAAAGTAATTGAATGTCCACTCAGCTTTTGTGTTTTAGGACATAGCTTTACTGCTGGCTTAGCACATAGCGTAGCAGGCGGGAGTCACCACAAGTAACCAGCGCGAGTTGCCAGGGTAACAAGGCAGTTCTCATTTACGGCACAGCGTAAGTTTTGCAGCTACTGTCGTAAAGTACAGTGCATATCAGTCCTTATATGACATCTCCCCTTTTTATAACTAGTCTTCTTTTTTTTTTTAGTAACAAATAAACATATTTATCAAAATATGCAACTCGGGCATTAACCTTTTTTTTTCTCTAAAACGCTATATGAACAGTGTAATGCATACATTCTTACATGTATTAGATTCACATATTTTGAACATTTCCTTTTTTTTTTTTTTTGATCTGTGAAGGGCAGCGTTCGTCGTACACCCTTACAGATTAAGTCTATTCACGGGTCTGCTCAACCTGCCAGACCTTGTGTACAACTGTCCATCTTGCATCGGTGAAGGGCAAGCAGTGGAAACGGTCATCTGAGTGTTCATAGCGACAGCAGGCTCGGCTTGTTGGATAGCAGCTTCATGCTGTGACTGCTGCAACAGAGGACACTGTGCAGTTCCAGAAGACGCCGGCACGCGGAGCAGGTGACGACGGTTGCGTCTCAGAGTCGCCCCCTGGTCCGTAACGATGTCATAAGATCTAGGGGTAGTGCTGTCACCAGTGACAACAGCAGGTGTTCCCCAAACATTCTGATGATCCAGCTTGGTGAGGACAGAATCACCCGGTTTCAGAGGCGGCAGGGGTCTTGAACCATGACGCTGGTTGAAGTAGAAGGCCTGTTTCTGCTTCTCCTTTGCATCTTTACTCCTGACTGATTGGAGATCCGGCCATTGAGGTCGAAGGTTTGTCTCAAGTGTCGGAAGTGTTGACTTAATCCTTCTACCCATGAGTAACTCGGCTGGGCTCACACCTGTGGTGGCACACGGGGTGGAACGATAACACATGAGGGCGAGTAATGGATCTTTCTGTGCCAAAATTCTCTTTGCGATCTGTACACCCCTTTCTGCATGTCCGTTGGCCTGAGGATTGTGCGGGCTTGAGGTGATGTGTTGGAAGTCAAAGTTGCGAGCAAAGTCCTGAAACTCCGCACAGGCAAACTGAGGCCCGTTGTCCGAAACAACCTCGTCCGGACAGCCATAGCGGGCGAAAAGTGTCTTTAGCTGTAACACTACCTGTGAAGCAGTAGTTGTAGGCATGTGAAGTATCTCGATAAACCTGGAGAAGTAATCTGACACGACCAGGTAAGTGTGCTTGTTGTAATCACACAGGTCAATAGCAAGTCTCTGCCAGGGTCTGTCAGGTAGAAGGGTTGAAATGAGGGGCTCCTTCCGCTGCGCGTGCTTCATCTCGCGACAAGTTTGACAGGATTCAACTTTGTTTTTGATGTCTGTAGAGATGCCAGGCCACCACACAGATGTATTGGCCCGCTCTCTGCATTTAGTCAGACCTTGATGTCCATCATGGATCCGATCCAAGATGTCAGTTCTTAAAGTGGAAGGGATTAGTATGCGACTGCCCCTTGTGATGATCCCATCGTACTCTGACAGTTCACTTTTAACTGGATAATAGTCTCTGATGGCGATAGGGACATTTCCTACATATTCCGGCCACCCAGACCGAATGTAGTCCAGTATTGTCTGCAAGTTACCGTCGGCTGCAGTGGTGAGCCTTATTGTCTCAAATTTTTGTGGCGATGCTGGTACACTGCTGACGACGGCTGCAATGTAACACTGTACGTCTGAATGAGTGTCACTTTCCTCGAACGTGCTCTGTAATGGGCTACGTGAGAGCGTGTCAGCTACAGTGAGAGTCTTGCCTGGTGCATATTCAGCTGTAGGTTTGAACCTCATAAGTCGCATCAGGAGTCTTTGACAGCGAATTGGAACGTTATCCAGATCCTTTTTAGTCATCAGCGGCACCAAAGGTTTATGGTCGGTGACCAACTTAAAGCTCTCCAGCCCCACTAGGTACTTTTCAAATCTTTCGCACGCCCAAACGCTTGCCAGACATTCTTTTTCTATCTGGGCATATCTGGTTTCGGCGTCGGACAGGCGACGAGAACAGTAGGCAATGGGCTTCCAGTCCCCATCGTGTTGTTGTAACAGCACGCCTCCAATGCCGTAGCTGCTTGCGTCTGCTGATACAGCTGTAGGTCGGTTCACGTCGTAGAACTTGAGTACAGGAGACGTTGACAGAATGTCTTTGATCCGTTGGAAAGCCTCCTTCTGCGGATGGTCCCACGTCCATGTTGTCTTAGATCTCAACAGTTCATACAAAGGCTGGCCCACAGTTGATAGGTGTGGAATGTATTTTCCCAAGTACGTGAACATGCCCAGGACACGTTTGAGATCCTGAACATTTTGTGGTTCTGGTAGCTCTTTAATGGCTTTTACTTTGTCTGGGTCGGGTTTTACTCCAGACTTGTCGATCACCTGGCCCAGGAAGTGAAGTTGATTCTGTCTGAAGACGCACTTGTCCTTATTCAACTTCAGGCCGGTTGACTCGATTCTCTCCAGCACCTTGCTGAGACGTTCATCGTGCTGTTCTGCTGTGTTGCCGTACACAAGAATGTCATCCATATAGATAGCTACGCCATCCAGATCACTTAGGGTCTCAGCCATCTTTCTCTGGAAGATTTCTGGAGCGCTCGTAATGCCGAAAGGTAGGCGTTTGAACGCGTATCTACCGAATGGTGTAATGAACGTGGTTAACTTGCTGCTTTCAGGATGAAGAGGTATCTGCCAGAAACCTGAGGCTGCGTCCAGTGATGTAAACATGGTGGCGCCACTCAGCTTTGCAGTGATTTCTTCGGCAGTTGGAAGAACGTACCGCTCCCTCCTCACAGCCTCGTTTAACCTTTTCAGATCGACACATATGCGCACTTTGCCATTTCGTCTCGGAACTGGCACCATAGGTGCACACCAGTCTGTCGGTTCAGTCACTTTTTCAATAACTCCGTTCTCTACCATGCGCTGTATCTCCTCTTTAACTTCGTCTAAGAGTGGCAGAGGAACTCTTCGGGCGGTGTGTACTGCATATGGCTCAGTGTACTCTTTAAGTCTTATTTTGACAGGATCAGTCTTGAGAGTGCCGTGCTCTCCAAAAGCTTTGTGCACTTCCTCAACACGTTTGACTAGTCCCATTGCACACGCTGTGTCTTTGCCTAGCAAATTATTCGCCGTCTGGCTATGGATCACATACACTGGGAACGAGTAACGTTTTTCTTTGTATTTTGCATCAGCTTGGAATTTCCCCAAACAGTTGAGCTGACCACCCGGGCTGTTCATTGGTGGAATGTTCGACTGCACCAGTTTTTGCTCAGGAACTAACAGGTTAAAAGTCTCTTTCTCCATAACATTCAAATCTGCTCCTGTATCAATTTTAAATTTAACTGGTGTTGCTCCAATCACAATCTCTACAGTCCACTGATCACTCTCTCTTTTAGTATCTGTGACAGCACCCAGGAAATATGGTGTCTGTGAGACAGTCTCTGCTTCTGTCACTTCTCTGATTGACTTACTATGACACATTCTCTCCCAGTGACCCACCTTCTTGCACTTGTTGCATGATGATTTTTTTGCTGGACATTTGTCTTGGTCTCTGTGCTTCATTTTGCCACATCTTCCACATTTTGGTTCTGGTTGTTCGAAGTTGGCTTTCTTTTTATTTTTCCACTGCTGATTTCCTCTGTATGTAGATTTGCCGTGGGAAATCTCCTGCACCTCTGCGCACGCCCCTTCCTGCTGGTGCACCTGCCTCGTCACCTCCTCGGACTGGCGTACTGACTGAACAGTCTGGGATAACGTGAGCTGCGTCTCCAACTGTAGTTTGCGAGACATCTCTTTGTCATTGATCCCCACCACTATACGGTCTCTAATGTGCTCCTCTCTCTGAGCCCCCAAACTCACAATGTTCTGATAGTTCGTAAAGAGCTCTAATAAACATTTCAACTTTCTCACCGGGCCGCTGCACTCTCTGGTGGAAACATGCGCGCTCGTGAATCACATTCCTTTTGGGATAGAAATACTCGTCGTATTTTCCTAACACGACGTCAAATTTCTTTTGATCCGCTGCTTCAGCAAAAGTGAATGCTTTGAAAATGTTTTCAGCCTCCGGGCCCATGGTGTATATCAGGGAACTGACTTGGACTTCGCCATCTTCCTTGTTTAGTTTGGTCGCCACGCGAAACCGCTGGAAACGCTGCTTCCAATCTCCCCACTCTGTCGGGCGCTCGAACGGGAAACTGTCCGGAGGATTAAACTTTGCCATCTCCCCGAAGTCGTACGTCCGCCACAAGCTTCTGACACCATGTAAAGTAATTGAATGTCCACTCAGCTTTTGTGTTTTAGGACATAGCTTTACTGCTGGCTTAGCACATAGCGTAGCAGGCGGGAGTCACCACAAGTAACCAGCGCGAGTTGCCAGGGTAACAAGGCAGTTCTCATTTACGGCACAGCGTAAGTTTTGCAGCTACTGTCGTAAAGTACAGTGCATATCAGTCCTTATATGACACCTACGATTACCATGACCTGGATGACAGAGAATGTACACAGATGTAGAATAGTTGTCTGAGGCCATGGAGCATCTTCAGACTTTTGCAGCTGAAACACTGTCTGCACGCTCACCGTACTCTCTTTCAGTAAGCATGAAAGAACTCAATTTATATAATGTGCCATTTCAAAGCAGTTGAGATAGTAAGGTCAAGACATTACACTATTATAAAGATTCAGCAATTCCCCATTAAGTAGCACATGGCATCAGTAATTGAACAGAACTCCCTTTCAACAGGGAGTGTACCAAGACAGAACCACTCTCAGGGAAGGCAGCCAGTTTCATCAACCAGTTGGGATTGGAGGACAGAGGAGAGAAAAAATATTAGTACCAAAACAAACTAGCATAAATACAATGGATAAAACTAAATTAAAAAAAAAACAGAAAAACACTGAATCAAAAACACAACAAACAAACAAAAAAAAAAACCTCTGGAGGATGGGTGGCTGGCCGGGTGAAAGTGGAGGAGACTGATGATAGAGATAAAATTCATCGTGAGACCGGGGAGAAAGCCAGTGAGAACCACTGGAACCCATTGTGAGACCATGCATTAGCCCGGTGGTGGAGATAAAAGCTGAGCCCCTCTAATGGTCAAGCAGAATTCAGCAGTGAAGGCAGGACTGGGCCAAACATTGAGAGGCAGCACAGGCATGGCACACTGATGCTTCTTGTGCCCGTTGTCTGCTGAAAGCGCAGACGTTGAGCAGAGATGACACCAGCAGGAACTGACTGAACTCAACTGACATTCATGATGCTTGGCTGCAGACATGGCAGGCAGGTTGTGGAAATGTACAAACTGTAATAAAAAAAAAGAAAAAAAACTGAGGTGTGCAGGTAAAAAAAAATTAAAGAAAAGGTATCTAGTAATCCAGGTAAAATTTACTGTATATCCAAAAATAAAGAAGATTTTCCAACAAAGCTAACTCCCAAAAAATCCACAGAAATCAAAAAAACTGAAAAACATCACAAATCATAGACCCGAGGAAAAGAACTGGCAGGAGAACATGAGGGCAGCAAAATAGGATAGCAACAGTACGAAATGACAAAGACAGAGGGAGAGAAAGGTCCATTTAAGCACTGAGAACTGATTGGGGAGACAAGACACAGGTTAAACTAATAAGAGCAATCTAAAGGGAGGGAAAAGACAGACAAAGAACAGAAGAAAAGCACAAGCAACAGATGATGAAAAACATCTATCCATCCATCCATCCATTCTCTATACACCGCTTTATCCTCATTAGGGTCGCGGGGGGTGCTGGAGCCTATCTCAGCTGACTCGGGCAAAGGCAGGGGACACCGTGGACAGGTCGCCAGTCTGTCGCAGGGCTACATGTGGGTCAATATCAGTATAAAGTGCCTTTTGGACTTTGCCATTTCCCAAAAAAAATTTGCAATTTTCCACCAAATTTCATATTCATTGTATTAAGTAGATGTTATGCTTTTAGAAATGCATATTGGTCAAGCTCCCACACTTTTTATAGATTAACTGCAAGCAGAAAATGTACATACAAACAGCAAAATATGTCCCCCTGTCACGGACAATTTCAAAGTAGAATAAATAAATTGCAATTACATAGTGATTATAAAATGTACATCTTCAGAACTCTTTTTGGTCCCTTTCTCAATAATGTATTTTAGTTAATGGAAAAAGTATTTGAATAATACTGAAATTATGGCAAATCTTTTGTTCCTCTGTAAAATCTGCAAGAGTTGAACTTTATTTTCTAAATAATGTATAATAACAAAGATACTTGTTCAAACTTTTGAACAATGCTATTTGGCCCTCATATGTTTATAAAGAAATCACAGAAAATATTTTGCTTACTTGTGAAAATAATTTGTTTATTTATATCAAACATGAAATTAACAGGGTGGACAGTGGCATGACAGGGTGGACACATTGTGAACTAAATGGCCTCGTAAATGCAATAAATCTAAAGGAAATGCTTTTAAAAATGCCAGATGTCCTTTTCTCATGTACTACTATCAGCTTTTGGCCTTAACTATGCATATGACCTTCCTGTCATGAACCATGTCCACCCTGTCATGGAAGGTTCGCTGACAGGGTGGACAATGACAGGGTGGACATTTTTGGATAACGTTAGCATTTAATGAGCACATGGTGGACTTTTACTTAGTAACATGATTCAGTTAGCAACTGACTCTGTTCTGTTTAACAAATATATTTTACATTTCTGAAAGGTTTTTGTTTCAGCTGATATTTAATGATGACAGAGTGGACATGTTAAGCTTGACAACATCCAACTACACGCATTATTTGATGAAAATTACAAAACATAAGTGTAACAACTTACTCTGAAACCAGCCACCATTTCAGTCTCCAGTGAAGAAAGAAATATTGCTAGTAGTGATGCCACTGAAACCGTCAGAGGGTTTCTTAAAGGGACAGTTACCTCATAATGACAGGGTGGACAGCAATTTCAGGGACAGGTGTAAAATGTTTAAAATAATTATGAAAAAAACATGTACATGATTAAAAATATTCATTTTATCAAACAATGTCTTGTGGACAGTAAAACCATGTTAAAAAAAATATCGATTTAGCATAATTTAAACACTTTTTACACACACTGTGGTAAGCAGAGCAGTGTCTGGGACATGCCAAAATCATGTGCATCGAATTAAAGAAAATAGTATAAAATGAAGGAAAAACACTTTAAGAGACTCATTTTTGTACTGACATATGTGTAAATGTTTGTCCACTTCTAATAAGACCCCAGAGTTTCATTATTCTGCAACATTTTTGTGAAAACTGAGTGATTCTGATAAGGATGGCAAATGTACTTTATACTGATATTGACCCATATACAGACAAACAATCACACTCACATTCACACCTATGGGCAATTTAGAGTAATTAATTAACCTCAGCATATTTTTGGACTGTGGGAGGAAGCCGGAGTGCCCGGAGAAAACCCACGCATGCACAAGGAGAACATGCAAACTCCATGCAGAAAGATCCCGGGCCCAGGCTGGGATTTGAACCGGGGATCTTCTTGCTGCAAGGTGACAGTGCTAACCACTATACCGCTGTGCAGCCCATGATGAAAAACAGTGTCAAAAAAACAAAACAGGAACTAACCGAAAAGGGACATGAAACTCACACAGATAAACAAGAGACAAAAACAGACACAGGAAACACGGTAAAGGAAAACACACTAGAATGAATCACAGTAACAAAACTAGCAACCAACACTCAAGACCGTGACAGTTTTTGATAATGTCTTGTTTTTCACTGTCATATAAAGTCTTGCACGTCTAAGGAGACAGTATGAACATGACCCCAAAATGTCTTTTGTTTAACAGGACAGAGTTAGGATGTCATTAATCATTAAAAAGACAAAAGAAAAGCAAAATTTCTTTATTTCCCTATATAAAAAAATCTAATATGGAATCAGCTTGCACAATCTTTTTCCCTACAGAGGACTTGGTAAAAGATGACTCTACGTTCCATAGATGTTTTGCTGCTTAAATTTCATTAGCCAGATCTTTACTCCAGTTTAGCCAAAAGTCCCTGAATTTTTGACATTTGACACAACCTAATTCCTCATATATTTCCTGTTACGGGAACAGAATTACTTATTTTGTAGTCTGGTTCGTCCAAATGGTTTATTTAGTTGACCTTCAAAAGTATGACTACAACCACTACAGCTGATGCAGAAAATGTTTGTTGACATGAAAATAATAAGTCATTTGCATATAAGAGAAGGACCATGATCAGTCTGTGAAAACATTCAGCAAAAGTTCATCACATACAGACAGAGAAATGCTCAGTTTGATTGCTGAGCTCGTAGTTCTTCCCTCGAAGAACTTGCTCATAATTTTATTTTCACTTTCAGAGCAAAAAGCAGCAGGATGAAGTGATTTCAGGTCTGCAGACAAACTCTGTCTTACTTTATATTCACTGTTTCTCTGACGTATTGTTAGTGAAAGGCGTTCTTGAGCTGTTTTCATTCGCCAAACGTCTAAAGTCACAGTACAAATGTTGTCAAAGTCCTGCATAGTTTTATCAGCGCAATGTATCGACATTTGCTTTTGTTCCCGATTAGGCTTTTAATTCTGATTTACTTCTGGACAGTTTAGTGAAAGAGCCTGCATAATTTTGTATTTTGTCCACAGAGCTCTGATCATTCCCAGTAACACAACTGTAGTGTCTATATAAATTTTAATTTACATACAGTATGTATGAGAAAATTAAGCAATCTTTATTTTGTTCTTAATTTGTTTGTTTTTTCTCTTTAGATAGCTAAACAAACAAACACAATGAAAAAGTACCCACAAGAATACTTTTAAAGTACTGGGTCGGTAAGCAGTATTAGTAAAAGCAGTAGTACAGTTAAAATCTCTATGATACTTATCCCTAGTGTGTATGCACCTACAATGATGGACCATGAAGAAGAAAAGGAAACATTTTACCAAGATTTTGCCAAAGTGGTGTACACTGTACCAAGGGCAGACCACCTCCTCATTCTAGAGACTTTACCACAAGGATTTGTTGAGATTATAAAACAGATAAGGGCATTATTGGAAAATCTGGCAAAGGCAAGAAGAACACCAAGGTGACTGCCTCCTGAATTTCTTTGCTGAACAGAAATTGAATGTTACACACAGCGTCTTTTACAAACTCAAAAAGAACTACACCCAGATGCACCTGAGATTTTAGCGCTGCTGTCTGCAGATCTATGCTGTGTGCTGCAAGGACAACCTGCCTGAAGTGTTCTCAACAAAAGCAACGTGTTGAGCTGAATGCGCAATCAATGATCACTTGCTCCAGGTGCAGCTTAGGCTGCACCTGAAAATGAAAGTGTTGAAAATGCAAGCTCTACAATGACCAGCTATAAGAGAATTCACAAAGGAGCCTTGTACAGCTTTTAAGAAATCAAGTCCAGCATTCAGAGAAAGATCAAAAAGATGATGGACAGCTGGTGGTTTAGGATTGCTGAAAAGCTACAAGATATGGCAGACCAAAACAACCTGCATAGCCGCACAGCAGCAAGCTTTGCAGCGACCTGAAGGACATAACAGCACAACAGAAAGAGCACTTCAGTAACCTACTAAACCAATAAAGATCAGTTGACCTGAATGCCTACTAATGGCAAACAATAAAACCTGTCAGAGAGGAACTATGTGGACCAGTTGCACAAATGTTGGTATGTAATTGATACAAAAAGCGATTGTGTTCAATTTACCGTAGCATCTCTCTGCTATCCACTGCCAGAAAAGTCCTGGCAAAGATTATCCTAAACAAAATGAAGACCCCTTTGTAAGAAATACTGCTTCAAATAAAATTTAAAGCAGGCAGACTTTGAATCTATTTGATCTTCAGAGTGAGTCTGCTCCAGGAGAAAGCTGTGGAGAAGGAGCAGTCACTTTATGTGGTCTCCGTCCATTTCTCCAAAGCCTTTCATACTATGGAGATGGAGAGAAGAACTCTGTGAAAAATGCTATAAGTGTACAGATGCCCCGAGATACTTATTAACATCATCAAACTCTTCCATGATGACATGACGAGAAAAATGTCCATTGGAGAAGACCTCAGTGATGCTTTTATAATCAAGCATGGGAACAAGGCTGTGTCTCGTCACTGATACTCTTTACATTCTATCTCTCAGCAATCCTTGACACCATAGACCAGAAGAGATGGAAGCTATTCAGTCTTTCCAGACTCAAGGCTTGCACCAAAACAAAGGATGTGGTTGTGTGAGAGCTTCTCTATGCTAATGAGTTAGCCCCAGTTGCTGTTGACCTAGATGAAATACCATTGCCATTGATTTTCAATCACTTTACCACAGCTGCCACTTTGTTGGGTTCTATGTTTCCAAGACTGAACTTTTTTACCATCCTTCCACCAATCTTAGAAGTGGGTGGAAGGATGGAAGGTTAAAAATACTGGTCAGTGGCAAAGCACTCATAACCACAGAACGTTTCACTTACCTGGGCAGCACAGTAATCGATGCAAACAGCACAACCCTGGAAGTTTACTGAAGGCTCAAGTCAGTCACCAAATCCTTTGGAGCCCTCTCTGGTCAAGCCATAATGCCAAATTGCAGACAAACATCAAAGTGTATAATGCGGCTGTGTGACCGTACCTGCTCTACACCACCAAATCTATGATGCTCCATCGAAAGGGCATCAAGATGCTCACCAGGACACAGAATTGCCATCTGCGGCAATTCTTAAGCAACATATGGCAGAACAGGGTGTCTGACATAAAGGTATTAAAATGAGCTAGCACTCACAGCCCAGAAGTCATCATTATGGCTTCTCAACTATTATGGGCTGGCCACATTTGGAGAATGCCTGAAAACCCCTCACCAAAGGATGTCTTCTGCAGGGAACTTTACTCTGGTACAAAGATGTCCTAAAGCGCTACTTCAAGAAATATGCAGTGAGCCCCAGTGCAAGGGAAAGAGAGGTTCTTGAACCCAGAAGAGCACTGAAGGAAGGAATATGAGTGGAAACACAAACTAAGCCACGCCCTACCAGCTCACAACAACCAAAGGTGTACTTGAGTATGACGCTGCCACTCCAAAGCTGGCCTTGGAGCACACCTGTCAAAGTTTTTGGGAAAACTAGGAACCACAAGTAAGCCTGCAGTCTGAGAGAGAAGTGCTTTGTTTGGATAATATGGTACAATAGAAGACAGACTCAGTCATTTTGGAGTTTCAATGTGAGAAACAGAATTTTCTATTCTATTCTGAATTTTACAGGGACCCGGTGAAGCGAAGCTAATATGGCAGAAATATCATCACTGACATTCTGATAGTAATGAAATGCAATAGTCCAGCCTAGAAATAGCAAATGGATCAACTACTTTTTCAGTTTCACTCTGAGACAGCCTTCCAACTCGACGGGCTACAGCTGTTTTGTGCGGACCATGACCAGCGCTCAAGGAAGACCCGGGGTGGAGGACTGTGTGTGCATATCAACAAAGGTTGGTGTATAAACTGTGGACTGGTCAAGAGCTATTGCTCCGAGGCATTAGAGTTTATGACGGTGAAATGTTGGCCATTCTACCTGCCACAAGAGTTTACGGCCTGTTTGTCACTAGTGTTTACATCCCGCCGGATGCTAATGCTAATAACAAGACTACACGACATCATCAGCTCACTGCAGACCAAGCACCCGGAGGCTTTCTACATGGTTGCAGGGGACTTCAACCACGTAAGACTGACAGACATCCTGCCCATGTTCCACCAGCACATGGATTTTCCAACAAGGCAAAATAACACTCTGGACTGTGTATACTCCAACATTCACGGAGCATACTGAGCCCGCCCCCACCTTGGCTTCTCCGATCACATCTCCGTCCTGCTGGTACCAGCATACTGCCCCCTGCGGAGGCGGTCCAGGCCAACAAAGAGGACAGTCACTGTGTGGCCCAGCGACGCTGCGTCTGTTCTCCAGGACTGCTTCGAGTGGACAGACTGGCAGGTCTTCAAGGAGGCAGCAACATATGGAGGTGAGATGGACCTGGAGGACTACACCAGCTCGGTCCTAGGCTTCATCTCCAAGTGTGCTGATGACGTCAAGACCACCAGAACCATATCCACCTACCTCAACGACATGCCATGGCTGAATGCAGAGGTGAGAGCCCTTATGAAGGCCAGGGATGCTGCATTCAGGGTAGGTGAGGAAACAGGACTGAGAGCAGCAAGGAGAGCCCTAGTAGCTGGCATCAAAAGGGCCAAGGCCACATATGGGCAGAGAATCCAGGGTCACTTCTCATCCAGTGATCCCAGGAGAATGTGGAAAGGTGCATTACTGACTATGACGTCAGAGATGCACAATGCCCCAAGGATCCATCCTTCCCAGACAGACTCAATAAATTCTACACCCACTTTGATGATCCCAACACACCCCCTTGCTCCAGACTCACCTCCTCTCCAGATGACACAACCCTTAGTGTGACCCAAGGAGATATGACAAGGACACTCCAGAGAATCAATCCCCACAAAGCTGCAGGCCCTGACAACATCTTGGGACGAATATTAAGGGACTGTGCACATCAACTCTATGAGGTACTAGCAGACATCTTCAACACCTCACTTCAGGTAGCATCCATTCCTGCTTGCCTGAAGGCTGCCACTATCATACCGGTCCCCAAGTCTTCCAAAGTGACGGGCCTGAATGACTATCGGCCTGTAGCCCTCACACTGATAGTCATGAAGTGCTTTGAGAGCCTAGTGATGGCCCACGTCAAAAGTTCCATCGACGCCACTTTGGACCCCCACCAGTACGCCTACAAGAAAAACCCGCCCCACTGACGATGCCATCTCTTCAGTGGTGCACACAGCCCTCACCCATCTGGAGAGCAGGAATGCATGCGTCTGTGTGCTCTTCCTAGACTTCTCCTCCACCTTCAACACCATCATTCCACAGATGCTGGTGGGAAAACTATCCACCCTGGGGCTCAGTCCTATACTGGGGAACTGGGTCCTGGACTTCCTGACAGGCAGGCGCCAAACTGTCCGGATTCACAACACCACATCCTCCCCAATCATCATCAACACTGGCTCACCCCCGGGGCTGTGTGTTGAGCCCCTTCCTGTTCACCCTGCTCACGTATGACTGCTCTGCAAAACATCCGAGCAACTATATAGTGAAGTTCGCAGACTACAGAGCAGTGGTGGGATGCATCACTAACAATGATGAGTCCCACTACAGAGAGGAGGTAGAATTGCTAGTTGGCTGGTGCAGAGACAGCAACCTCTGCATCAACGTCAAGAAGACCAAGGAGATGGTGGTGGACTTCCGCAGAGCCAGACGTCCCCCCCGTCCCCTGCACATCGACGGCGCTGACGTGGAGGTGGTCTCCACCAACAGGTACCTGGGAGTACACCTGTCTGAGGACCTCACTTGGAGCCACAACAACTCCCAGCTGATTAAGAAGGCCCATCAGCACCTCTACTTCCTCAGGAAGCTGCGCCGTGCTGGTCTGGGAGGCCCGGTCCTGAAGAGCTTCTACCGAGGGGCGCTGGAGAGCATCCTCAGCACTGGCATCACTGTGTGGCATGGCAGCTGCACGGCCGCAGAAAGGAAGGGTCTGCAGAGTGTGGTGAAAGCGGCTCAGAGGACTGTAGGAGGCAGCCTACCCACCACCACTGACATTTACACCAACAGATGCAGGAGGAGGGCCACCTCCATCCTGAAGGACTTCAACCATCCTGCACACAAACACTTGAACCTTCTCCCTTCAGGGAGAAGGTTGCGCAGCATCCGGACTAGAACCACAAGACTAAGAAACAGCTCCTTACATGAAGCTGTCAGGCTGTTGAACTGTAGCAGGTCTCTGTAGACTCTGTTTTCAATCATCACCACCTCTCCCCGCAAACACACATGCATGCACACATCCCCACATACACACACAGGCATACACACATGCATACACACACACACACATGCACACATACATGCACACATGCAAACAGGCACACACATTCATACACACTCTGCACTACTGCACTAGGCTCTTTATTTATTTATCTACGGTCAACCACTACTTCGGAGCCAAAGCTCCTGTCTGTATTGCACTAACTGATGGTCTCATTGCACATCTATTTGTGTTGTAGGTTGTATATATTAGTAGTGTCTTTTTATACTTATATTGTCTTTTATGGAAGTTTTTATATTGTCTTTATGGCTGAAACTGGGAACAGGATCCAATTTGGTATTGTTGCATGTGCAAACGTGGAATGATATGACAATAAAGAACCTTTGACCTTGACCTTCTTTTTCTTTATAGAATGGTGCAGATGAAAAAAGGACCCTTGTTTTATGATGGAGTTAAAGGATACATACTAATTAAAAAATAAGTCCAAGGTTCCTCACAACAGCACTGGAGGTTAAAGCAATGTAGATTATCAATATTGGTTAAATGGTGGGTTTCTAAAGTATTTGGGACCAGGTACAAAGATTTCAATTCGTCCAAATATGTTCTGATCTCTGTAACAAAATCTGGTGTAATCAGTGGTGTAAAACGCAACACAGAGGAAAAATACAGAGATTAGCCCATAGTCTTAGCTGTAGCAACTGGACCTTGACCATTTTTAATTATTTTTTTTTTTATTTTTTTTTGCCACACATAGTGATCTCAACAGCATATGAGAAACCTTGGAAAAAAATGAATGAGACATGCATATGATATATTAAAGAGATAACAGGAAAATTATATCATGACCTGAGAGAAGAAAAAAATGTACAATATGTATTGATGACACCAATGCTATGATGACCCCAGATCAGACAACTGCAATCGGACGTGTCATAGGTGTTATTTCTGAGGCGTACTTCCCCCTGGCAGAAAATCTGACATGTGCGTGTTGTTTGAAAAAGAGGAAGTTTGAATAGTTAAAATGCGGAAGAAAGCTGAGGGAAGAGAATGAGAAATGCACATGAGCTGAAAAGCAGCAGCAGCTTGAAAAAGGAGTTACACAATGTCTGAATCTGTTAGTCAGAACAGGAAATGCTGATTTTTATTCTTTTTCTTGTCTTCTGAATTCACCAGGAGCATATTTTTTCATCAGTCAAACATGGTTCCTCCAATCTCAGACATAGTTATTCCTTTTATTGCCTGTGAAAAGTGAAGTTAGAGGTTTACAGTGTTTTTGTCATAGGACAGCAGATAAACTGAATGATCTCTTAATGGACAGTATGAACATAAAGAATGCTTACACTATTCAAAATCAGTTTTAGTGTTCATGTTACTTTTAAACAGGTTTAAGAAACGCTGGACTTACTCTTTCAAGTTGGGAAAACAGCTCAGATAAACCAAGTGGTAACCCTAAACATAAAATCACATATGCAGAAGCAAAAGATGAAATTATTTGGCCACCCTCTAAGTAAGGTCAGTTTGGCAGCAAGATCAAGACCACCACTGTACAACATCTAGTTCCAAATGAGTTGATTATTTGTGTTTGGGTTGTAATATTTACTGGTTATGTTGAGCTGACAGGTAGAGGAAAAAACAAGGATGAGCTTCCTACGGGAAACTATAAATTCTACGTTTGGCCCTTTGTGGCCGTACTTTGGATTACACACATACTGCTTTTAAGTATCGTAACACCATGAACTACTGTAATACACATCTTCCCCTTTTTTTTCACTTGAGTAATTCTTTAAATCTGTGCTTGTCCACAGCTTAGTGTTTCCTAAGCGAACATTTTATCTTTGTGCAAAGACGGGTGTGGAGGCAGATGAGTGGATCAAGATTCTGAGGTGGAAACTGGTGAGTTTTTTCAGATTGTGTGTTTTACACAGTGCTGACAGGAAGTGGGATATTTTATACTGGTAGTTGAAATAGTTTGATGTCCATAAAACACTTAAAGAACTACTGATTTTGTGTTGTTTTTTACTGGACATATGGCAGTGTCATAACTTTCAAGGAAATGAAGTAAAATGAAGGAAAGGCTTTCTGGAAAATAGATAAAATCACCGGATTAAGTTCAATTGAACAGTAAAATTCAATTCAGTTATATTTATATAGCACCAATTCACATAACCCAGATAGCAAACTATGGGTGAATCAATGTTGAATCTATGTTGAGACCTAATGTAGAAATTATACAGAAAGCGCAAGGTTGATAAAATGTTGAGTCAACGTTTGCTTACATAGATTACATGTTTGCAAACATAGATTCAACATTAATTAAACATTGACCTGTCAAACATTTTAATTAAACCAAAATACAATGTAGATTCAATGGTATCTTTTAAACACAAACTTCAATGTTGACAAAATGTTGTTGAATCAACGTTGATCCAACCATCAATCTTCAACCGTAACCACAATTCAACCTTCTTAACACTAATTCAACATTGATTTAACATCTTTTGCTATCTGGGTAAAGTGTGATTTATGGTTGAAAAGCAAACGTTGACTCAACATTTTATCAACCTTGCGCTTTCTGTATAATTTCTACGTTAGGTCTCAACATAGATTCAACATTGATTCACCCATAGTTTGCTATCTGGGAATATATCATTTCATATGACTTCCAGAGTAAGTAACCTCACAAATTTTAAACAGAGAACCCATCAATCCAAAGTTCCTTTTGGATTCTCTATGAGCAAGCAGTCTCAAGGCAGGAAGGTGGAGAGACACATTTTGTAACTCAGTACAGTATGTCTTACAATGCACTGCACTGTGTCTAATGGAGGGGTTTTGCTTTAAGCTGTTCCAGCAAGTGAAAAAAGTCATTATAGCTTGTGCAATATTATCCTACTTTCCTATTTCTGAAACATTCTATATTTCTTCAATTGCTGACCCTCCTCCGTACTTTTATTACAATATGTAGCAAAAGACAAGCGAATATTGGAACTTGTAAACCTAAAGAAACGGTTTCTGCCCTGTTAAAGTGTTGGAAAACCCTGCTGTCTTACTTACAATAATTGCTTTAAATTTAGCTGAGTTTAGAGAAAGTTCACCTGAGCGGCCTTCAATCAACAGCAGCTTAACCCTCTCAACTCCAAGAAGTTTCTGCACGTTTTTTGCAACACTGGCCTGTTTTTCACTGCAATATAAGGCTCTGTACCTCTATGGAAACAGTACAAACCTGATAAAAAAAAAAGATTTTGTGAAACCAAGCAAAGTTGTAATACCACAAATTATGAATCATTAAATGTATTTATTTCTACAAAAAAATAAGAACATTTAAAAAAAAAAAATGGAATCGTTATGTACATGTGCCCAATTGCCCGCAGGTGTTACAAATACTTGGTAATTATGATCACTATACAAACTACCGATATTTTGCTCCTTATTTGTTCCCATTCTTGACAGCTATATCTCCTCTGTGCACAGCCTGAACTTCAGCCAAGTTCAACTAAAAAAATCCCAGAATTTTTGTCATGTGACTGGTACAGCTGAGTCACTAATGGATTCTCTGTTACACTTAAGAGAGAATCTTAAGTTGGTTTTCTACAGTCTGCTTAGTGCAAATGCTGTATTTTTTGACAAATTATTGTGATTTTAACAAAATACAGTGATTTTGATGAACATCTTGATATTAACCTTCAATTGTGATAATATTTTTCAGTGAAACGGCATGTCACAGATGACTTGATGAGTCTTACTGTTTTCAGTTTGTGGCTCTGGTAATTGGTGTAATTTTTGTGACTTTTTAATGCCATTTAATTCTTTGTTTGTGGTTCAGACAGTCAACCAGAGAAGTGCTCAATAGATACTGGTTAGACTTAACCCTGGAATAAGTGGAGTCTTTGTTGTCTATACATTCACTGTATTTGTGACAAGAAATGTCCACGATCTCCCCCTCCAGTAATCATTAACCAGCGAATTCAGATTCAGAAAACTTTATTTGTCCGCAGAGGGCAATTAAAAAGGCACATAGAGCAGGCTGTGCAACAATGACGTAATAAAGAGAGGGATAAATATATATACAAATCTAGCAAGTAATACAAGAATAAAAATAAAAAAGAGAGAAATAAGACAAAAACACAGCTTGTAGCATACCAGTGCAAATATGTCATACATAGTGCAAATATGAATGAACGAAGAATGCTATTCTTGCTGCTCGTCACTTTTGACAGGAGTCATTGCTGCAACTGGGTTAATGGTCTACTCAATACATTTGTATTAATGTTATTATTGATCACCTTCACCATTTCATTTACTTTCATGACACAATACATGATTGGAGCTTGTCCCAGCAAGGCACTCCACCTAGAAGATTCAAACGTCAAAAAGTTGTTGCGGTGACATGACAGTACCACTCCTTATATATTACAAATGCTGTTATATGCTATTTACAAAAGAATGTAGTCTGCTGTCTTGTACCAAAAAGGTAAAAAAAAAAATGCCCAATATCCAAAAAACTGAAAAAAAAAAGTTCCATATAGTTACAGATCCATACTTGGTATGTACATTCAAAAGTAGATGTCAGTTCATGCTGTAACATTAGGTCGGAAGAATGGATTTTTCAGAAGTTTTTTCCCATGTGCATACTTTAAAAAAATAATTATATATATATATATATATATATATATATATATGATTGTTGTGGTTTTTCAAAAATGTATTCAGCTCAAGTCAGTTAAGATGAAAATTTGAACTCAGATGTTCTGCAGAGTAGAACATCAATTTTGGATTAACTTGGGTTAAAACTAACAAATTCATAGTATTTTAAGGATCAACTGATTTAACTAAGTTGTATTCTGAGCTTTATCAGTCAGCAGTGAGACTTTTTTTCTTGTTTACAGTCACAGATAAGAAAAGGTCGATGACGATCACTGGAGACACAGGAGACGTTAAGAAGCCCTATCTTCACTGAAGATGTCGTGATACTGGAAGACCCATCATGAACAGCACTGTTTACAACAGAAGAGGATATTAAAGTGTTAGCTTGAATAGCACTGGAGCATATGACATATCCATTCAGAATGTAAATGTATCAATGTAATGTTTATTATTAAGTCATGCTTGCATTGCTTTATTATTAAGATCAAAACCAACAATGAGTCAATCTGTCTCTCAATACCTTCAGACTTCTCTGAAGCTTCTCCAAGCTCACTGGTTTCTGCTAAAGTGGATTTTTTTAAACTAAGAGATGTAGTATAATTGTTTAAAAGAGCTATATTATTTTCATTATACCCAACTGTAGATTTAGTAAGAATTACTGACTCGAGAAAATAATGCATCAGATGAGAACTTTTTTCTGTGGCAAATCTAGAGTTTGTGCTCTTGTATTTCCTTGAAGAAGAAAGACGTTTGTTAAACTGAGTCAAAATAAACTGCAATGTGTGTGTCACCCACTACAAGAGTAACATGTTGCAGCTCACTGACGTGATTTTTTGTATTTTTTGGGGAATTGGACTTAATGACACGAAGGACGCTAGAAGATTGTTTTTCAATTACTCGTATATTAAAATACCTTTCAGTAGCGTCAGTTCATTGTTTTAATTATGATATTGAATTGACTGCTAATTTGTTCAGAAAGTCACAGAATTGACTTTAGATTAAAGTAAAGTAGGTAATTAGTAATTACAAAATAGCTTTATCAGAATGGTGCAGGGCTGCACAGTGGTACAGTGGTTAGCACTTTGGCCTTGCAGCAAGAAGATCCCTGGTTCAAATCCCGGTCTGGGCCTGGGATCTTTCTGCATGGAGTTTGCATGTTCTCCCTGTGCATACGTGGGTTTTCTCCAGGCCCTCCGGCTTCCTCCCACAGTCCAAAAATATGCTGAGGTTAATTGACAACTCTAAATTGTCCGTAGGTGTGAATGTGAGTGTGATTGTTTGTCTGTATAAGTAGCCCTGCGACAGACTGGCAACCTGTCCAGGGTGTCCCCTGCCTTCGCCCGAGTCAGCTGGGATAGGCTCCAGCACCCCCCGCAACCCTAGTGAGGATAAGGCGGTGTAGAGAATGGATGAATGGAGAATGGTGCACTGATAACAGACTGAGTACACCAGACTTGTGTTGTGCCACTGATGCGTACACATGGATGATTAATGTTGGTACATGTAGAAAATATGCAACACATCCAGCATCAAAACCCATATATGACTCTTAGTGGTGACACCTGTAACAGCACCAAGGTCCAGCAGGGGTTGACTATAGTTGACCACTCGACTTCATGTTTATAACTTTGTCTGATTTCAGTATAAGTTCTACAATGCCTCGGTGGTTGTCACTGTCACCTCACAGCTCGAAGATCTCCAGTTCATGTCCCAGCCTGGGCCTACATGGAGTTTGCATGTTCTCCCTGTTCATGCGTGGGTTTTCTCTGGGTACTCCAGCTTCCTCCCACAGTCCAAAAACATGCTGACATTAACTGATAATTCTAAGTTGTCCATAGGTATGAGTGAGTGTGCTTGTTTGTCTTTCTGTGGTGACCTGTCCAGGGTGTCCCCTGCCTTCGCCCAAGTCAGCTGGGACGGGCTCCAGCACCCCCCGCAACCCTAGTGAGGATAAAGCGGTGTATAGAGAATGGATGGATGGATGGAAGGAAGGAAAAGTTTAGCAATGAAGAGCAAAATGTAAATAGATTGAACGGAAATATCCAATGTAGAGCTTTCTTTTTGTGATGCTATGTTTACACGTCTTGGAAGATTTACAAATATAAATAAGGTTTGTGCAGTGGATTAAAATTCTCGTATTGAATATTTGTAAATAAACTAAATTAACTTTTGTACAACTGAGTGCACAACTTCACACTTAAAAGTACAACTCGTAAATTTGCCCTTGAGCAGGGGCAGTAACCCTGTCTGCTCAAGGGGGGCTGGAGTGTGGCTGCGCTCCGACCCCAGCTTTCTAACAAGGCCAGATACACACGTGGACAAAATTGTTGGTACCCCTCAGTTACAGAAGGAAAAACCCACAATTCTCACTGAAATCACTTGAAACTCACAAAAGTAACAATAAATAAAAATTTATTGAAAATTAAATAATCAAAAACAGCCATTACTATTGAATTGTTGATTAACATAATTATTTAAAAAAACAAACTAATGAAACAGGCCTGGACAAAAATGATGGTACCTCTATAAAAGATTGAAAACTATTTGACCAGAGTGACATGATTAACTCAGGTGTGTCATTTAATTGACATCACAGGTGTTTCCAAACTCATAATCAGTCAGTCTGCCTATTTAAAGGGAGACAAGTAGTCACCCTGCTGTTTGGTGAAAAGGTGTGTACCACACTGAACATGGACAACAGAAAGCGAAGGAGAGAATTGTCCCAGGACATCCGAAAAAAAATTATAGACAAACATCTTAAAGGTAAAGGCTATAAGACCATCTCTAAACAGCTTGAAGTTCATGTGACAACAGCGGCTCATATTATTCAGAAGTTCAAGACCCACGGGACAGTAGCCAACCTCCCTGGACGTGGCCGCAAGAGGAAAATTGATGACAAATTGAAGAGACGGATCGTTGGAATTGTATCCAAAGAGCCCAGAGCAACCTCCAAAGAAATTAAAGGTGAACTCCAAGGCCAAGGTACATCAGTGTCAGATCGCACCATTCGTCGTTGTTTGAGCCAAAGTGGACTTCATGGGAGACGACCAAGGAGGACACCACTGCTGAAAAAAACTCATAAAAAAGCCAGACTGGAACTTGCAAAAAATGCATGTTGACAAGCCACAAAGCTTCTGGGAGAATGTCCTTTGGACAGATGAGACCAAACTGGAGCTTTTTGGTAAGGCACATCAACTCTATGTTCATAGACTCAAAAACCAAGCATACGAAGAAAAGAACACTGTCCCTACGGTGAAACATGGAGGAGGCTCAGTAATGTTTTGGGGCTGCTTTGCTGCATCTGGCACAGGGTGTCTTGAAAGTGTGCAAGGTACGATGAAATCTGAAGACTATCAAGGCATTCTGGAGAGAAATGTGCTGCCTAGTGTCAGAAAGCTTGGTCTCAGTCGCAGGTCATGGGTCTTCCAACAGGACAACGATCCAAAACACACAGCCAAAAACACCCAAGAATGGCTGAGAGAAAAGCGTTGGACTATTCTAAAGTGGCCTTCTATGAGCCCAGATCTGAATCCCATTGAACATATGTGGAAGGAGCTGAAACATGCCATTTGGAGAAGACACCCATCAAACCTGAGACAACTGGAGCTGTTTGCTCATGAGGAGTGGGCCAAAATACCTGTTGACAGCTGCAGAACGCTCATTGACAAATACAGAAATCGTTTAATTGCAGTGATTGCCTCAAAAGGTTGTGCAACAAAATATTAAGTTATGGGTACCATCATTTTTGTCCAGCCCTATTTCATTAGTTTGTTTGTTTAAATAATTATGTTAATCAACAATTCAAAAGTGATGGCTGATTTTGATTATTTAATTTTCAATAAATTTTTATTTATTGTTACTTTTGTGAGTTTCAAGTGATTTCAGTGAGAATTGTGGGTTTTTCCTTCTTTAACTGAGGGGTACCAACAATTTTGTCCACGTGTGTATGCAAGACAAAGGCAAGCCATTTTGTATGTGCAATGACAATAAAGATAAATCTTGCATTTTTTTGCACTGTTTTTCCTTCTAAAGTGGCATGATGGTTTATCTAAGGTTTTATGTTTTAAAAATGATAATAATTGTAACAATCTATCTAAATTTTTGCAGTTTCGAGTCCTAAACTGGGGCTACAAATTTCATACAAGTTTCCAGTCCATATCAGTGGGCCACATCTTCCCACAGACACAGATCTTTTTTCTTCACTCTTTTCCCATGTGTATTAACAAAATAATCTACATAAATGTCAGCCACTTGGAACACTGAAAAAAAAACAGGTAAGACCACTTGGTAAAGATGAAATATGTTGTAGCATGAGGGATTTCCTGCTGCGTGTTGGTGTAGCAGGTATGTGGTTTTAAAGGATATTTAATAAAAATGTGTTTTATTATTCCACATAGGGTATCAATAAATTGTGTTTTTATTGTTTGTGCTTTACAGTGACTGCTCAGCGTGTTTGCACTGTCTCCTGTTGTCCTTTTTGGTTTTTGTTTGTTGGATTTGATTGCTTTAGTTAGTCTGCTCAGCCTTGCAGGGCCCATAGATGAAAAAACCTGGGAGTGCGTTGTGTGAGAGCAGACTAATTTTTCCTATTTTTGTTATTTCTTTTGTTTGTTTTACTCACTTCCCTGTTGTGATCTGTGCTTAGTAATTATTAGCCTAATTTCCCGGTAGCACTGAGACCCAACTTACATGTGATGGTTGTAGGCATGAGTGAATTGATTGCAGTGCTATTTCATAGGCAGTGGTGTTTTTAAAGTGCAGGGATTTTCACCCTTGGGTCATTAGGCTCATATGATTAGACCCCATTCAGATGAAAAGGATTGTGATTTTATGATATGCACTGTGGACAATAAATATGAGCATTTATACGCTTTCCTTCCTTGTTCTCCGATTTGTTTGATGCTTGGCATTTGGTCTCAGGCTCAACACATGCTTACCTGATTATAGTCTGCTTTGATTACTCCAAACAACTCATTTTCTTCTCTGGCCACATGGTTGCCCTCAAAGGGCCAGTTGTAATTGTAAAACTGTATAAATGTAAGCTACTCCTGAACATATTAAGTAATCACATCTGCAAACAACAAATATGAGGCCTTTTTCAGTTTTTTCTACTTAGCCGCAGTTCTGACAGAGCCAGCAGATGTCACTCTTCACATGCTTTAAATAGAGTGGCCATTCTTGAAGCAGTTGTGTTAAAGCGGTTCACTGCTTTAGGAAGCTTCGATTTCACCATCGCTAGCCCACTGCCTTCACCCCTAAGTCAGCTGGGATAGGCACCAGCCCCCACCCGCGACCTAATGAGGATAAAGCGGTGTGCAGATAATGGATGTTTCGCAGCTGAAGGAAACGACAGACAACTTTGTTGTCATCCGGCTAGTGCTGCAGCATGAACAGTCTGCGTAGACTGTGTCTGCACATGCGCTGACCAGTGTTGCGCAGTGTTGACTTTCCTCAGCACTTTTTCAAGAGCCGGAAATAAACGAAGCCCGTCATGTGATTGGTGTCTCTTGTGCACTATGTAACTAGCTTGGAAGTCATTTAAATACGGTATGTGAAACCACATATGGTTTAGTTGTGTATTTTTGTTTTATTTGGTTGATGTACCTTCTAGTTTGTAATTCAGCAGGCAGATGACAACCCCAGCATTTGATAGCTAAATTTTACTAGCAACGTATCTCTACAGCCTCTTGCAAACTAGCTAATGTGTTAGCAGGTTTATTTGATTGAAACACTTTTGCTTCATAGCAACGTTGAACTAACAGCCTCTATTTTCTTTTTTAAATCCCATAGTCGTTCTGGATCCTACGCTAAACCCTTTGCCACCATGGCTGATGTGAGTAAAGCTGGACTGTCCTTCTAGTTTACTGTTTTGACACTTCCTATCTTTCTCTAGTTGCCCATGTTCCACTTTAACCGGTGACCACGTTAACTAGTGATGTTTGCTTACACATTGCTCTCCCTCTGCTACATTTATTTCGTTCGCAGAATCATCACGGTCGGGCCTAGCTATGTAAATGTAAAAAATGACTAGATAATGAAGACCTCGACGTGAAACGTAAACATTGATATCCACGTTAGCAAGTCTCATGACATGGTTCAGGTAATATGAATACAAGACGGGAGTCTTATTCAAGCTCTTTGCACATATGTGCTGGGACGGCAACTAGATGCTGCATGTATTACAGTTCACAAAAGTAGCGCCGGTGTTCAAGATTAACTGGTGATTCTAGCGTTTCTGAGACAGATGTTTCGTAGGCGTGGCTTTTCAGGACCCCTTACCGACTAACCAGGAAATAAACAATGGAACAACTTCGCTTCTAAAAATGAGATTTCTGCTGTTTTATTCATTTTGGTCCTGACAAAATATCTGAAAATAAGCCGCGTTCTCATCGTAAGAGTCATGCGCTGTCAGGCAACAAGAAAGAAAACTACGTAACCGCGGTTGGAACTAGTGCAGCTGTGATCACTGTTTACTGTCAAAACCCGTTAAAGCAGCAGACAGGAGACCAGGACGCGGTGCGCACGTCTTTTAATAAGTTCAAACCGTGTGGTAAAATATCCTTTAGTGGTAGTTCAGCATCAGATGTTGGCTGTTTTATATCCTTTAGTGGTAGTTTAGTGTCTCATTCTGGTTGTTTTATATTCTTTAGTGGTAGTTTAACCAAAATGCCAAAATGAGACGCTAAACTACCACTAAAGGACATAAAATAAGCAAAATAAGATAAAAAAAATTAACTCATAAAGACATAAAATGGCCAAAGTATTACACAAATGATGTATAACGACCAAAATGTCACTCAAAGAGCACAAAATTATGAGAAATGTTGAAAATTAAAAGTACAATTTTGAGAATCACCAAGACAGAGAAGTAAAATAAGTGCTTACACCTGCAGAGCATTAGTTAGTATTTAAACCTTAGACTGGCATTCTATCTAGATACAAATATACACTAACAATGAACTTACATGTGCATTTTAAAAGTCATTATGAAGATATCAACGTACCCACTTCTTAATGTCACTCTCCATGCCAGGCCAGTAACAGCGGCTGATTATAGCGCTGTGTGCTTTCTCCCAGCCACAGTGACCCCCAAAATGGCTTTCATGAAATTCATAAACGATGTCATCTACCTCTTTGGCAGAGCAAACAACTTTTGCCAGGTGATCAGGCTGAGTTTTTTTCCGCCTACGTATGTAGTACAGTTCACCATCTAGTGTGTGAATGTGAAGCACATTTAACATGAAATTACATAGTTTAGAAAGTGTGTTGACAAACTACAAATCCCTATTATACACCTTACCCTTTACCGTGAAGGTTTCAGCTCTTCTTCTGATCACATATTTGTTTTGCAGTGATGAATTCAGGGTAACGGTTGTTAATTTTCAGGTCAAGGACCTCTTGTGCCATTTTGGGGTCCATTTTTTAAGAGAGATTTTCCTGTGTTGCCCTTTCTTACCACTGGCTACACTAACACCTAACTAACGTAAACTAACCTAAATCCTACGCTTACCTATCTACTAACTTATCTACCTTCAGACTTAACTATAAAACTACCTTCACACTTACCTATAGATGCCACAAACGCTTAACAGATACACAGACAGACAAATTACAGAACAGACATACAAAACAGTTACAATCACAAAAAGACAATAACACCAGACTCAACACACCTTACCTCAGACACTCTCACTTTCAAACAGCCACTCACTCTGTCACAATCAAACTGCAATCACACTATCAGCCACTCTACAACTACTATAACTCGCTTGATGAAATTCCTGCCTTGTCTAAACTTTCTCCTCACTAAACCCACAAGGTTGTAATGGGTTAACCAACCTTATACAGAGAGAGAGATGTACTCCCCAAATCTCTCCACCTGCGTGCCCACCTGTGTAGCCAAATTTGGCCACACAGGTGTGCCTGTGCCCACCTGTGTGCCCAGTTTGAGCAAATTGGTTAACTGTGTGCAAGTGCTACTTGAGCACCTGTCTAATTAAATCATTTGAATTTTTTTGATTGTGTCAAATTTTGTTGTGATAAGTATTTACCTCTGTAGGGTTCCATACATGTAGCTACATAAGAATATGTACCTGTGAGAGATACGTTTTGCTTTTATGTGGGATACAATTGTTAATTTTGTTTGTATTTTTTAATGTCTGGACTTCTGCTTTGTATATTTCTACAGTTGTACAGTTTCATTTAGCAGATGCTTTTATCCAAAGTGACATCTGAGAATATATACAACACAAGCAAGGATCTAGTCAGGAGAAAACAGCCTGGATAAATGCCATTAAAAAAGTTAAAATGTTTAAATAGGACCTTGGTGTCTGCAGAAGGTAATAGGATTGTTACTTCTTTTTTTTCAGCAAGTGAAGTACAAAGGTATTCGGTGAAGAAGTGGTTTTTAGTCTTTTTTTAGGATTGGGAGAGATTCTGCAGTTGAAACTTACTGTCAAACAATGCAGTGAGATAATCTTATTTGGTCTGTTTTTATTATTTCTCATTTTATTGTTTGCATGTCTTGAATTGCGAGATAGTGTTGCTTGTTTGAAACAGCAGCTTCTGAAGGCAGGAATGAGAAATCGTTGGTTAAAATGTGGGTCAGGTGGTTTATATAATTTCGTTGTTTTACTTAAAAGGTGTATAAAAGTAAAACAACGCAGATCCACCAGCTTAATTGCAGTAATCTTTGAAAACAGTAACAGTATTTCTCGTGTTGTTTCTGCCTGACTGTCGGACTGAAGCCTCAGACTGTCACCAGTTAATCTGGTGTAGATCGTCACACTCTGCCGCCGCGAAGTGATATTTCCACTCCGTAGGTGGAAGTCCTCATAAAACCACGTATTTATTGGTAGACTGAACAGCCGTGAGTCAGAAAAGAACGATTTTTGGAGCCAATGTTAAAGCCGACAACAAGAGCATTTCGGAACAGTTTATTGACATCTGTGTGTTTTGAACAGGCATCAACATAGTCACCCATAGGTGAAGAAAATAGAAATCGAAGCTTAAAAATGATCTTTTCCTTAAACATTCAAGCCAACTGCAAACATGTAGCTAAATGGATGTATGCATTCCAAAAAAAATAATCATTCCACGCAAAGTTTTACAGAGAGACATCATTCTGTGTATTGCTGGTGAAACATCTGTCTGGCTAACTGAAAATCACCAGTTGATTGGATCACCAGTTAATCTTGAACACCGGTTCCTGTTAAACTGGCCAGGTTTGGTTACATTTTGCTCTATTTATGCTCCAGATGTTCCGTTCGCAGATTCGTCACAGCCAGACCTGTCTGTGTGTGTGAAGATAAAGATACTATATAAAGAAGACCTCGCCGAAAACCGCCAACATCACTAGTTACTGAAGTCTATATCCATGTCAATATCATCTACAGACAGTAAAACGAAACGTGCTGGCCAAAGTAAAACACACTTATTTTTCAAGTAAGTTGAGGGGATTCAAAACAATTTAATCCACTGATATAAATATGAAACCAACGTTTTACTCATTGTGCCACCAATTGACTCGACAAACATCTTACTACATCCGTGTAGGTCTTTTTTATTCTGTCAGCTGATTATTATAATTATTCAGGAAACACATCCATGTCACCTGATGATAGCCACAACTTTACACAGGCTAACTGTTTAATAACGAGCCAGAAAACTAATTGTTGTTTCATCAAGCAAAACCCACAACATGGAGGCCCGTCCTCTGTTGTGTTGTGTTTCATTCAGTGTAACAGATCCAGAGCAGAACTTCAAGCTTGGGTTTGTTCGCCGAAGCATACTCAGACCCACAGCAGCCTCCCACCGTCAGAACACGCAGCATAACATTAGTTTGATTTGCTAAAATGCATCGAAACAAAATACTCCACCTCCTGCACTAGCTTCAAAACTCTGTAAAACGTGCTGTTCTAAAACTTCTAATAACTTACTCAAAACTGAATTGCCAAACTGAAATTTATCAAATCAAACATAATAATAATAATAATAATAATTCCAATAATGGAATGATTGTGTCTTCACAGACACCACAGCTGATTTAGAAATCCAGAGGATACATTTAAAGACGTATTGCCAGAGAGGCTGTGATGGTAATGGAGTCAGCTTGAGGACAGTTGAAAACAGAAACGGGATGGAGACCTGGCAGTACTATACAAGTGAAAATGAAACAAACTGATATATTCTTGCTACATACACTATAATGACAAAACTATTTACTTGGAAAAAATGTTGCTAACAGTACGTTGTCTGAAATTACATGAGAACTAAACTTGTGTATTTTTAGTGTTCTAGTGCTTTTACTGCCCATTTTGGCTGCCCAGGCTTTCATGGATATGACACATATAAGAGTATAAACATCTGAATTTAACTGCATGGGGCTGAATAATAAGCAATCTTAACCAGAAAACATAATCACCAGTTAAATTGGAACACCGGCCCACTCTCTCCACTGAATAAGATGTGAGTGAAAGGCAGTGCTGCGTAACTATTTAGTGAGTTCGAGTCTGCTTTTGGTGTATGCAGGACAATACTTTGTAGCTTTACAAGTTAGCAGTCGTCTGTGTAAGATGGTCAAATCAGTAAACTGTAATAAGATGATCGATGTTATTCTCTTCACCTATCAGTGGTCATAAAGTTGTGGTTGATTGATGTATAATAAGGATGTTTTGAACCAGCCCTAACGTATCTTACCTAGACAACCTAAAGTACACTTTCTTAATGTAAATATATTTCCTTCACAGTCTTCTTAGTCTAAAAAGAATGAGTCCTACATATTTTACAGACAAAGTGTGACAATTATGTGATTTATTATTTACAATTAGCATTGAAGGGCCTTTTTCCCTCATGGAACATTGTGATTAGTTTGTTGATTGATGGTCTTCAGTAAGGTTACTATCTAACTTGGATATTTGTTTAATCTGATATCTTTCCAGGATTTGAAGAAATACCTTTACAAGCAGTTGCAAAGGTAAGTATTATTTAAGTAGCCTAATGTTAGCCGTGTTCACTTTGATTGTTGTCAGTGGAACTGTTATGCCTTTCATTTATAAATTCTCTTCTATGTCCTCCTAAAGTGTTGAAGGTCTTCATGCTATCGTAGTGACAGACCGGGATGGCGTTCCTGTTATAAAGGGTAAGAAACCGTTTCTAATCTCCTCAGTCTTCATCTTCTATATGGAGCAGTGATAATTACATTTTCCATGTGATATTCAGTGGTTGTATGAGCTCATACGGTAATTTATTATTATAAATTTGGTAGTAAATGTCATAGATAAAGACCTGAAGTGCTTGAGTGAGCTGTACAGTAAATGTGGCACATGCTTACGATGTAAATATGCTAAACAGATACCTGCTGTATCTACAACTGACATATGACAAGCCGTTTTAACATTTATTAGCTGAATTTAAGCACAACCTTAACTTGGTCATTTTGACTAGTTGTAGTTACTCTGTGACTCGTCAGATTTTGTGATTCAAGATATCCATCATGTTGTTCTGACCAGTCAAACCATGGTTAGAGGTACCTGTCATTAAGTTGAACTGAGCAGAATAATACCTGCAGATATTTTAAACAGCGTTATGACTTGTCTGAGTTGCTGTGTGATGCTGCTCATGGGAAGCTTTCCATTGCATATTGAAGGCTTGAAGGATTTGAACAGAAGTAACCGTGGCTGTTGTGCTGAAAAAGATTGCTAGAAAATACCAGAAAATGGGAGGAGCTCATTAGCAAGGAGTCTGTGGAGACTGAGACCTTCACTCACTAGAGATATGTGGTCAAAATGTACTAGAGCTTAGGCCTCAGGCTACTCTGATATGATGATTAAACTGCTGCCATGTGTGGTTAAGGTTGCAGTGGCATAGTATGTTTGAAAAGCATACCGCCTTAGTGTACCACTTCATGTAGTTTCTGATGTAGCTACAGATATCTGCAACATCATTCATTGTCAGAACTCTAATTCAAGATGTACTCATCACAATTCTAGCTCAAGATATCTACATCATCTTTCTGTCTAGTTAAAACCTAATTTTATGGTGAGCTGCTGTATGGCTACATCCTAACATTCTTCTTGTATCCCTGCAGTTGCCAATGACAATGCTCCAGTCCATGCACTAAGACCTGGCTTCCTGTCCACCTTTGCTCTGGCCACAGATCAGGGCAGCAAGCTGGGCCTCTCCAAAAACAAAAGCATCATCTGCTACTACAACACCTACCAGGTCAGACGCCAGCTTTACACTAATCATTCCATATGTAATTAGTATGGTATTAATCAATTAATTCAACCTTTATTGAAATACTGAGAGATCATTGAGGTCTAAGACTAATAAGACAATGATCTCAATTATCTGCTCCCTACTGAGCAATGAAAAATTTCTGTCCAAATGTACCATGCTGATAACGGTCAATGTGAAATTTTAATGTTCGTTTTTGATTTGACTAGACACCAAGATGTTTAGAGCAAAGACTTTCTCAATACTATGCCTGTTAAGAGTGGTGAAATCCACAATACCTATGGTTCCGGATAATAGCATGTATTTAGGTTTGTTGGTTCAGGATTAATTTCCAGTTACAGAGGGCTTCTTGCAACTTCCTGAATGCCTGTTGTTGCAAGCATGCTAGATTTCTGTTATCTGTGTATTTATTAAGAAGTCAGTAAATGTAACAGAAAAATGTGTATGTAAAAGATTGGATTTATAAAATATTTGTTTTTCAGATGAAAAATGGTTTTAATCTGAAAATATATTTATTTTGTCACGTCCTCTTCTGGTATCGGTCATAAACTGGACACAAGCTCTACATTTGCTTATTGGTAAATCCTACATTTTACTGATGGTCCGTAAACACCTCACATGCTGGCTAGAGTGGACACTACCGGACTGCTACAACATAGCAGCTCTGACGGGCGTGCGACCAGAAATTTGTTAGAAAACAGTGATGAATGTCCTACAAAGATGATCCAAGTTGAAACAGTGATTTTTATCGATATTCATTGTTCTCTATGACCAGAGATGTAAATGAACGGACTTTTCTAGGAGCAGATCACATTTTAAATGTCAGTACAATTCTACAATTTCCTTTAGCAAATGGTTTTATCCAAAGTGACGTACTTCTGAGAGTAGATACAACACAAGCAAGGATTGGTCAGGAGAAAACAACCTGGATAAGTGTCAAACAAGTTCAAGTGTGATAATTGGACCATGGTGTCCACAGGTAGTAATAAGATTTTTTTTGTTTGTTTTTGCTCAGTACCAATCATGTTTATATAGACAAAACTGTGATCACTGTTAAAATGTGTGCCAGCAGCACTGAATGTGGAGTCTTCCTTTGTTCTTAACGGACTCAGTGGAGATCCCTCTGACTGTACCTGAATGCTTTTATCAGCAGGTGTGTCAGACCTCTCCCTCTCCTCGGCCTCCTCCTCTGTTCTCACTGGGTTAGAGTAGGCTGTAGATTGTGTCATCATTGGGTCAGTGGCGATGTGGCAGTGTAACTGACTTTTACACATCAGGTAGGGAGAGACTGAGTCCATGTGGAAGAACCAGATCAACTAATGATCATCATTCACTCTCACAATGTGACCACGTGAAATTTCAACTCATACACACTCGAAAATTTTAGTTGCAGTTGTGAGGCCTGTTAAGGGAAACTTAAGGATTCACAGTACACAATAAAACGTCGTCATGGATATTATATTCCTATTCTGCTAAATGAGCCCCCTAAATTGTACATACTCATCTTTTAAGGCAGGACGTGTTTTAGGCTTCAGAGGCCTTGCTTCTTATTTACGGAGTCTTGCCCAAGTCTACTCATATTTATCATGACATGTCTGTTGCGTTTTTGTGTTTAACAGATTGTGCAGTTCAATCGGCTACCACTGGTCATCAGCTTTATTGCCAGCAGCAATGCCAACACAGGTAAAATGTCCTTCAGTGTTTTTAAGGGTCCCTGGTCTCCGATGAGCAGATTTTAGTCTGGATTCAGATCCTGTTTCTCTGAGAGCACATTCATTAGCTTAGGGGCGTGAACAGTTACGGCTCTATAACTTCTGATGTCGATGCAAGATTTAGTAACAATCTGACGGCTTGTGCAGAGTTTAAAGATTTTAAACGCAAGTAGGCATCTGGCATTGTTAGGTTTTAAAAAGAAATAAAAATCCTAAGATTAGTCTGAACTAACTGCATATCTATCCATCTATCATCTATCCATTCTGTGGTACTGAGTACAGATGTGAACATCTTTGCAAATTCCTATTTCGGAAATTACCGTGTGTGGAGCACAGCAAGTCTGTTCTGGATTTAATTTTGGAGGGGTCCCTTGGACATTATGACTTTCTTTTGAACTTGCAGTTTTCTCGCTTTTTGGCCGAAAAATCACTTGGTTTGGCTTTCTAAAAACCATCCCTGTTCGAAGCAACCCACTCATTTTTTACTCCGTTCAGCCATTTTTGCAAATTCTTTACTTCATTGGACAACTAATGACCTTCATCTAATAATCCCCTCTTGTGCCCCTTATTAGGAAAGAGTAAAGTCTTGCATGTCCTGAGCATCTTCAACTCTAAATGATGTAAAGTTGGTTAATAGTGCTATGACTGTATCCCTGGCTTTATTTGTGTTTTCCTGAAGTGAAGTTTGACTGCTCTATTCAGTGACTGACAAAGCCACGTAGCACAGTTGACCACATGTCAGGTGACATAAATGATTTCTTGTTTATTGGTTTGAAATAGGCCTTAAAATGTCCATCTCTGATTGTCCTTCAGCGTCACAGATTTCATCAAGCTCTGACCTGTAGACATACACACGTGGACAAAATTGTTGGTACCCCTCAGTTAAAGAAGGAAAAACCCACAATTCTCACTGAAATCACTTGAAACTCACAAAAGTAACAAATAAAAATTTATTGAAAATTAAATAATCAAAATCAGCCATCACTTTTGAATTGTTGATTAACATAATTATTTTAAAAAACAAACTAATGAAATAGGGCTGGACAAAAATGATGGTACCCATAACTTAATATTTTGTTGCACAACCTTTTGAGGCAATCACTGCAATTAAACGATTTCTGTATTTGTCAATGAGCGTTCTGCAGCTGTCAACAGGTATTTTGGCCCACTCCTCATGAGCAAACAGCTCCAGTTGTCTCAGGTTTGATGGGTGTCTTCTCCAAATGGCATGTTTCAGCTCCTTCCACATATGTTCAATGGGATTCAGATCTGGGCTCATAGAAGACCACTTTAGAATAGTCCAACGCTTTTCTCTCAGCCATTCTTGGGTGTTTTTGGCTGTGTGTTTTGGATCGTTGTCCTGTTGGAAGACCCATGACCTGCGACTGAGACCAAGCTTTCTGACACGAGGCAGCACATTTCTCTCCAGAATGCCTTGATAGTCTTCAGATTTCATCGTACCTTGCACACTTTCAAGACACCCTGTGCAGATGCAGCAAAGCAGCCCCAAAACATTACTGAGCCTCCTCCATGTTTCACCGTAGGGACAGTGTTCTTTTCTTCGTATGCTTGGTTTTTGAGTCTATGAACATAGAGTTGATGTGCCTTACCAAAAAGCTCCAGTTTGGTCTCATCTGTCCAAAGGACATTCTCCCAGAAGCTTTGTGGCTTGTCAACATGCACTTTTGCAAATTCCAGTCTGGCTTTTTTATGAGTTTTATTCAGCAGTGGTGTCCTCCTTGGTCGTCTCCCATGAAGTCCACTTTGGCTCAAACAACGACGAATGGTGCGATCTGACACTGATGTACCTTGGCCTTGGAGTTCACCTTTAATTTCTTTGGAGGTTGCTCTGGGCTCTTTGGATACAATTCCAACGATCCGTCTCTTCAATTTGTCATCAATTTTCCTCTTGCGGCCACGTCCAGGGAGGTTGGCTACTGTCCCGTGGGTCTTGAACTTCTGAATAATATGAGCCACTGTTGTCACAGGAACTTCAAGCTGTTTAGAGATGGTCTTATAGCCTTTACCTTTAAGATGTTTGTCTATCATTTTTTTCGGATGTCCTGGGACAATTCTCTCCTTCGCTTTCTGTTGTCCATGTTCAGTGTGGTACACACCTTTTCACCAAACAGCAGGGTGACTACTTGTCTCCCTTCAAATAGGCAGACTGACTGATTATGAGTTTGGAAACACCTGTGATGTCAATTAAATGACACACCTGAGTTAATCATGTCACTCTGGTCAAATAGTTTTCAATCTTTTATAGAGGTACCATCATTTTTGTCCAGGCCTGTTTCATTAGTTTGTTTTTTTTAAATAATTATGTTAATCAACAATTCAAAAGTAATGGCTGTTTTTGATTATTCAATTTTCAATACATTTTTATTTATTGTTACTTTTGTGAGTTTCAAGTGATTTCAGTGAGAATTGTGGGTTTTTCCTTCTTTAACTGAGGGGTACCAACAATTTTGTCCACGTGTGTAAGATCAAGGCTAATGGGAATGTTAGCGTTAGCAGAGGTGGTTCTCGGAAGGAATTAAACGTGGCGGACTGTGAGGCAGTTCCTCCTTCAGAAAGGCTCACCTTGGAAGAAGTGAGAAGGAATCTGCAAATTTTAGTTATGGGCAGAAATTAGATTAGACACATTAGAAGTTGAATTTAATTTCTTCAGTTCTGAAATTGTTCAAATTAAATAACTACAATAGAAGTTTGAATTTGAATCTCAACATTTTATTTTAATTCATTGGAAAGAAGTTGTATTCCAATAAACTTGAAATTTATGCAATACTTTTAAATTCATAAAGTAGTGCAGCATTATTAATAGTCATTCTTAATATTTTCCTTTACAGGCTATTCATAACTTCAAAATTTTAATATTGTGAAATTCGATTCATTTACATACTTTACATTGCTTTGCAACTTGGGAATTTACAATTTAAGAAACAAACAAAGTTCAACAGAAAATTACCGGATAAAGGTTTTAAGTCATTCATTAAAAGCACATTTAAAACATAATTTGGTTCCACTTAGAATTTATGCAGAATTTTGCTGTTTTTATGTTTCATTTGAGGTGTGCATCATCAGTTTAGGAAAAAACTAAAGAAGTAATAACGGCAAGAAAACTGTAATGAACATGTGTGAAGGATGTGTACTTGACACATTGCTGCACTGCACAGGTGAACTGACTGAGCTGATAGTGTGGTAATTCTAATGCAAAATATGTTAATATTTTGAGTCCTCTGAGCAATTTCCATCAGAGTTCTACCAGAAATGTTGGCATACAGGTTTTAATTAATTTTTTTTAACACAGCAAACAATGATTGATTCAGACTTTAACTTTAGTGTTACTGCTTGGAAATATCTGGATAGAGGTAGAATATACTGCTATCTGCCTGATACTCAGTGATTCAGCCCTTTAAAAGTCAACACTTTTTTTCTTTCTGTGTAATCCTGTGTAAGGCCCAGTTATCTAACTACAGTAATGTTAAATCTGACAGGGCAGATCAGATGACTTCCTTTAACTGTTTCTCATTAGAACGATGATGGCTCAGTCAGTGATGCAGATCTAATGTCTGTACTGCAGTACTGGCTTTACAATTCCTGTTTAAGCACAGCAGAACAATGTTTATCTTATTATCTTTATAGATTAAAAAAGAAAGCCGCCAGATACTGATTTCCTGTTTTTTATCCACATAGTTCACATTTGCTTGCTTGTTGTCTTGGCTATCTAGCTAACAACCGAGTATCTTACAAAACATAGACCTAACTTACTGTAAATATACACAAATGATCCTTCAGTCTGGGGATGGACCCTGATAAAGTGGTACCAGCAGCAGCAGCTTCATTTGTACAGGAGGAGGAAGAAACCTGCCCCTCATATTAATATGCTGCAATAAACCTCATGAACGGTGCTGATTGCCTGAAAATGACTTCAGTGGACTGCATGATAGCTCTTTGTGAGCGCCCAGATTATGTGACACAGTCAGCTTAACAATATCTAAATTGGAATTTCAAGGATCAAATTTGAGTCATGGATACTGAATGTAGGTAGCTGAATTTAAAGTGAGGATCAAATACAATTTGAGAGCAACTGAATTCAATGAAAGGATAATAAAAATCTATTTAAAATTTATTGTAATACAACTTCCAATCAATTTTGTTTCAGTCTAACAAATTAAACTTCTAAGATTTAAGTTAAAAATTTATATCAGTTATTCAGGAATTAATATTCACTTACAAAATTTTTCAAATTCAGTTTCTAGTGGCACAAATTTCTGCACATAAGCCGTGTTAGATGTTCGGTCTGTTGTATGCTTTGTGTGGAGCTGTCATGTTGTGTTGGTGGTGTCACACACAGTACAGTTCGGTGCTGAATGTGCTTGGATATTTCCCACATGTGCTGCTCGTTTTGTTTAACGGTACATCTTGTATGTCCTCAGGTCTCATCATGAGTCTGGAGAAGGAATTGGCTACGCTAATAGAGGACCTGAGGCAGGTGGTGGAGGTGACATAATCTCTCCCAGACACAGAACCCTGATTCACTGCAGAATCACTTGTCTGGATCACATCCTGTTCACTATCTTCTTCTTTCTGTCTTTTGTAGTGCATTTGTGTGCCCTGAGAAAATCTGTCCAGAGTTGTTTGTAGTTTCAAGTAATGACTTAAAATGCTAGCTTCTTTCAACCTCTTTTGAGAATGGAACTTTCCTGTACACATTTTAATTGATTGATTGTTGACAATGATTTTCTGACATTTTCTGCAGAATTATGGTCTGAATAAAAGTTTCATTTGTAGCATCTAAAGCCTTGTTTCTTTTTTTATTGACAAGATTTAACTGTACCTTGATCAACCACAAGATTTAAACTACCTGCTTAATGTTGTACAGCTGTCCTTCGTACCACCAAAACAATTCTGACATGTCGGGCCATGGACACAGGACTTCTGGAAGTATAGAATACTCAACAGTGACTCCTTAGAGTCCGGTGGGTTGCAGACTGGGGCAACTGTTGATCACGCTTGTTCATCCAGTGATTGCTTGACTGGACTGGGATCTGGGGAGTTTGGAGGTCTTGGATGCTTTGTATGTCCCTGGAGCCATGCCTCAGCAGCGTTTGCGTTGTGGTGGGGAACAATATCCTGCTGAGGGAGGCTGTTGGCATCTGGCACTGCTGGTTCCATATGCATTCATGATAGAATATAACAACTATAATATTGCAGGTGTTTTTTTAGTTGTATCGAACTTTAAATCATGTTTTTTCATAGCTGAATTTGGAGAACAGTGTTGAAACACTGTGTGAACCACATGTTGTTGCCTGTCAGAATAATGCATAACAAAACATGGAATACTTTTAATTACAATACATGTGATCACCACAATTTTAAAGAAGTTATTTTCATTTGAGCTCATTTGACTGGGAAAATGAGACAGGTTATAACACAATATTGCTAGTTAGCCTAATCCAAGTAGAATGAAGTTTCAAATGATTCTATTAATCTTTGGAATTTTTGTGATCAATTATTCCTTGTCAGAAAGTATTTATGTTTTATTTTGTCTAATTGTGTCATGCAACTACACATGGTTCAGAAAATATCACTTAGATCACATTGTAACTTCTGCATGATCAATTTTTCTGTGTGCGCTCACAGATGGGAGTATTCATTATGCCTTAAAAAAAAAAAAAATATATATATATATATATATATATATTAGACTCACCCATAATCAGAGACTATTTAATATGTTGTCCAATATTGCTGATTTGAAAACCAATGGCATGAGAAATTACGGTAAAATTATTTTATACTCTGAAAATGTCAGGCAAATCAGAGATGGTTGAGCAGAAACTGTTCTGAAAATATGATGATTTAAGATTTCATTACCCTATTTCAGAAACTGCCAGAGCTGATGAGGCTCCATTTATGGTGCAACATTCAGATGGTAGGGTGAGAATTTGTTCTCTGTTCAACTAGCCTCCACAGTCAGTTATCAATGCAACAAAGCGGCTTTGAGGCTGTGGTAGATTGGAAATTAACATCAAGACGGTGCTCCCCACAAGTCTGCAGAAACTACACAAGAGTACTGTGCAAATATGGACCAAAATCTCCACAAATCTCATTTGTAGCACCTTGCTGAATCTGTGTCATGAAGAATAAAGTAGTTCTTAATGTAAAAAAGGAACCTTCCAGATGTCCCTGTTCTTCCAAAAGATATTCCACAGTTTAGTGATGGCAGCAGAGGGTGCTGTTTAACATGTCAGCCGAACTCCAAAATCTCCCACAGCGCTCAGATGGTTTGAGATCTGGTAAGTGTGAAGGCCATGGCATATGATTCACATTTTCATATTCATTAAACCATTTAGTGTCCTCTTATGCTCCCACTGTCATCCTGAAAGAGATATGTTTCACTGGGAGATGAAGGTGATCTCTCAAACAACAACATCTGTATATAGGGTTGACAGACTCAGTGATTTCGTATTCTACTGTAGCCCTCTAGTGGTTCATTTTCATATAAAATTGTGGAATGGGGTGGGGGTGGGAGTGCTACTTCCTTCTTTTTTTAACCTGGTAGGATTACTTTGGAAACCTAGATAGAAACGTGACTTTCCCATTTTTCCTCTTAAGGATTTGTGCTGATTTACAGTCAGCAGCTGGAGCAGAGTTCATCTTTAGTTGCATATTTCATACATTGCTTATGTGATGGACAGTCATCATATTTACTAGAGGGCATTACTTTTGTTTATGCAGAGGCTGAATAGGTTTTTTTTCTATTATGAACAAATGTGGATAAACTTGATTTTTAGTTGATTGATTATTTTCATGTCATGCACACAAGTGTGCCCAAGCCTGATGAGTTTACGAGACACCAATATACTAGCATTGCAGCAATATATCCCAAACACACATTATCCTGCGGCTCAGTTCTCAAACAAAATATGCTGCCTTCTGTCTCAGGCGTGGCAAAGAAATCCAACCATGAAAAAGGTTCCTATTCTAAAACATAACTCAAATTTTTCATAGTCATCCAACCAAAAGAAATCAGCATAAACAGAGGACATCTGACTGAAAATACCTCGCTTACGTCTTCGTATACAGGACAGTCAAACATAAAGTGAACCTCATTCTTAATTTCACCTAAATACACAGCCAACAAAGTCTGTCCTTCTCTGGAGTAGCATTGGTCTCTGAGGCTAAAGGTAATGTTCCTGAGCGTAACTGTGCACACAGGGATCTCTTTCTTTTGCTTAAAATATATTTCACATAAGGTTCCACACTGTAGCTGTTCTGTCTAAGACAGTAAGTTTGTAGTTCTACCAAATATCAACAGATCATTTTCTCTAAACCTAAGTAACATATAATTCCTTATCTCCTGGATATCACAGAGTAGCCTATTATAAAAAATAAATGATTATTTGTTTAAAGGATTTAATCTCATTTGCCCAGGAATGAACATTGGAGATGTCCTAATTAAATACCTTTTTGTGAATGTCTGATTGGGCTTTTTTTTAAGTTCTGTAAGTTGCAAGGTGGGGCCTCTATGAATTGGACTTGTTTGTCCAGGACTTCCCACAGATGCTTGATTGGATTGAGATCTGGGGAATTTGGAGGCCAACACCTCAAACTCATTGTTGTGCTCCTCAAACCATTCCTGAACCATTTTTGCTTTGTGCCACAGTGCATTATCCTGTTGAAAGAGGCCACAGCCAAAGGAATACCGTTTCCCTGAAAGTGTGTACATGGTCTGCAGAAATGCTAATGTAGGTGGTACATGTCAAAGTAACATCCACATGGATGGCAGGATCCAAGGTTTCCCAGCAGAACACTGTCCAAAGCATCACACTGCCTTCGTCAGCTTCACTTCTTCCCATAGTACATCCTGGTGCCATGTATTCTGCAAGGACGCAACGCACCCGGCCATCCATGTGATGTAAAAGAAAACATTCATCAGACCAGGCCACCTTCTTCCATTGCTCCGCGGTCCAGTTCTGATGCTCACGTGTCCATTGTTGCTGCTCTCGGTGGTGCACAGGGGTCAGCATGGGCATCCTGACTGATCTGCAGCTCTACAGCCCCATATGCAACAAACTGTGATGCACTGCGTTATTCTGACACCTTTCTATCAGAACCAGCATTAACTTCTTCAGCAATTTTAGCTACAATTGGCTTCAATTCTAAAGTCAGGTCTAAATTGATCGCCACATTACCAACTACTTCCAGTGACAGTCACAGTTAATTAGTATGTTTTCTGCATTTTTTCAATCATTCATTCTCTGCCTGTTGTTGCTGCGTCATTGTTGTTTATTCTTAGTTTATAAATGTTTGTGTATAATTATTGTTGGTCTTACCATGTATTTCTTTGTTTGGGAAAGTGAATTCCAGTGAAATCAGAGTTTTCAAGTTTTGACTGTAAGACTGATCAATCCAAGTAGATTTGATAAATTTATGATTATTCAACCTAAAATATTCTTGATTAAGGTCTTGCAGATGACCTAAATTGAATATCTGAGTGGTGCCCTTGATTAACGAATGCAATTTTAATCACAAAGTGTAGTTTCTACATATGTGGAATGGCCATATGAGGCTACACATTTTACATGCGGCACATCTTATTGTTATTTGCTGGTTCCGTATGGGACTACATTTAGCTACACAATTTATACATTTTTCCTACACAATTATGATTCCATGTATGAGGCTATTTCTGCTACACCCATCATTTTACTACATTGTTCTGCATTTGTATACTGCTCACAACTTTAGTCCCAGCACTGGTTAATGTTACCGTGAAGAACTCACCACCACCACCGCAGTCAGGCCACAGCACCTGACACAAAGATAGAACACAGATTAATAAAAACATGCCGAAACTAAGCGAAACTGGTGTGGCCTTAAACATCTATATAAGAAAATAAAATAAAAAAGAACAACAGTCAATCAACCAATCAAATCAATATATGAAACTAAATAAAATGGCAAAAAAGATAACGAAACCAACTAATACAATGAATGAAACCAAAATACCAAAAATAATTTAATTTAAATAATTTCTAAATAACAATGTCAAGAAACAAATTCAACAACCCATAAGGCCTTAAACTTCAGGCCCACGTCACTAGGCATAGGCCATCGTACAGGTTAAGGATCAGCCTCTATGCAGAGCAGGCCCAGGTGCTACTCAGCCATGCTGGACCAAGACGTAGTCTGCTTCGAGCCGACAGCAAAACGAAAACAAAACAAACAGAAAACAAAAGAAAACCAAAGCAGGACAAAAAAAACAAAACCCACAGAACCAAAACAGCAGGGTATAGAGTGGTGGTAGTGGGTCAGACTGTCATGCCAGGCAGCCAAAAAAGAAAAAAGAAACAAAAAGAGATAAGCCTAAAATGTAATACATTAATTAAATGAAGTCAACCTAAGGGGCTGCACAGTGCTGTAGTGGTTAGCACTTTCGCCTTGCAGCAAGAAGATCCCCAGTTCAAATCCTGGCCTGGAATCTTTCTGCATGGAGTTTGTATGTTCTCCCTCCCAGATCGTTGGTGGCTTGATTTTATTTTTGTGTTGTTTTATTGTTCCTGATTTGATTTTCCCCAAACCTGAAATGTTTTCACTCTGGTTCAACCTGGTAAAGGTCCAGGTAAAAGTTTTTATAGGTTCATTTGTTTGTCCATTTATTTTTTTAAAAAGTGCTGTATAAACTTAGTGTGAGTGTGTGTAGGTGTATATATACAGTCATGGAAAAAATTATTAGACCATCCTTGTTTTCTTAAATTTCTTGTTCACTTTAATGCCTAGTACCACAAAAGGTATATTACCTGAACAATACAATGGACAGGACAAAAAGTGCATCTGATTACACAATACTTTATGTCCTATTTGACATCCATCCATCCATCCATTCTCTATACACCACTTTATCCTCACTAGGGTCGCGGGGGGTGCTGGAGCCTATCCCAGCTGACTCGGGCGAAGGCAGGGGACACCCTGGACAGGTCGCCAGTCTGTCACAGGGCTACATACACAGACGAACAATCACACTCGCATTCACACCTACAGACAATTTAGAATAATCAGTTAACCTCAGCATATTTTTTGGACTGTGGGAAGAAGCCAGAGTACCCGGAGAAAACCCACGCATGCACAGGGAGAACATGCAAACTCCATGCAGAAAGATCCCAGGCCGGGATTTGAACCGGGGATCTTCTTGCTGCAAGGCGAAAGTGCTAACCACTAGTCCACTGTGCAGCCCCCTATTTGACATGCTCAAGCTTAATTATATTCCCAGGGTATATAAGAGGCCATAAGCAACACTGCACATGCAAAGTCCTGGAGTGGTTTCCTGCTGACATTCAAGTCGTAGCACAACTTACAAGTTGTCAGCGCTCACATAAAGCCTAAAACAAAAGAATTATGTGAAGCCACAAAGGCAGCCATCTCAGCACTACTGAAAATTGGCATGAGTGAGAGACAAGTAGCGAAAAAAACTGAAGAGCTACAAAATTGTGAGCTGGTCGCGGCAGGAAACGGTTTTCTGCCCCACGAGATGACAGTGCACTCATCTGTTCCTGTTTCAGGAATTGTCGTCAGAGCTCCAGGGACCTTAAAAATGAGTGGACACTGTGGAGAAATGTGATTTGTTTGGCAAGGACAGTTAGAAAGCAACTTGTTGAAGCTGGTCTGAAGTCATACAGGGCACAGAAGAAGCCCTTCATCAATGAAAGGCAGAGGAAAGCCTGGTTGCTCTTTGCTGAGGATCACAAGAATTGGACTGTTGATGATTGGGCTAAGGTTTTCTTTGGTGATGAAGCCAATTTTCAGTTGATACCCACTCCAGCCAACTTACTGGTAAGGAGGAAGCCTGGAGAAGCCTACAAACAAGACTGTCTGCCCCTACAGTAAAATGTGGAGGTGGATCAGTGACGATCTGGGGTTGTTTCAGTGTGGGTGGAACAGGACAAATACAATTGTGTTAACCCTTGTGCACGGTCCCCGCCTCGGTGGGTATTGTGTTCAGGTGGAGTCACTCTTTATGGTGACAAGTTGCGTTTGACATGTGTTCAGCCATGAGAGCAACTATAACAAAAATAAAACAACAACCGTATGTGACCACCACACCAGAGTAAGCCTGTGGTTATTGTGTTTTTGTGTCTTTTTTTTCTTTCTGTGCATGTGTGCGTGGGTAAAAACAAAAAGAGAGAGCAACAGCTCATCGGACGCCCCCGACCTCAAAACAAAAATAGAAGATCAACAGCCCGTCGGACGGCTCCAACCGACAAAACAGGACCAAACCATAAAACAAGCAAAAAAATAAATAAATAAATTTTATATATGTATATATATATATATATATATATATATATATATATATATATATACACACACACACACACACACACCCCTGTCAAAGGTTTTAGGACACTTTCTCTTTCAAATAAAGTAGAACCTGTCCTACAACTTTTGACAGGGGGTGTATCTACCAAATTTGGTACACACATGCAGCACATCAGGCTGAACAAAAAAGTCAGTGACAGTCACATTCCAAACCCAACAGGAAGTGAGCTATTTTGCGTTGAATGTCAGATTTTGCCCATTTTTCATTTTTTTCTAGAGCGAACTCCTCCTAGGGGGAAACTCCAATTCACCACAGATTCGACCAGTACATACAGGAGGCCTTAATGAGCAAAAGTTATTAAAATCTTTTTCCAAAGACAAAGGGCGTGTCCGTGGCAGCCTCTGGAATTTTGATCCTTCGCCATGAAATTTCAAATGCTGTGTAAATCCCCTGAACATGCTCCAATCTGCCTGAAACTTTACATGTATGATCAGAGTCCTGCCCTGATCACATCCATATGATGAAATACACCCCCTGTCAAAAGTTGTAGGACAGGTTCTACTTTATTTGAATGAGACAATGTCCTAAAACTTTTGACAGGGGGTGTATATAAAGAGCATGAGCTGGTCGGACGGCTCCGACCGAAAAAAAACCCCAGGACCACACCACAAAACAAAAACAAGACCTGGTTGGACGGTGGAGTAAGAAGAAAGCCCGTCTGTCGGACCAAACAATTAAAAAGTCGGACGGCCCCGACTTGGTTGGACGGAGTAAGAAGAAAGAGCCGGTCGGTCGGGCAAAACGAAAACAATATAAACATGACGGTGCCCCCCCACCACATCATCATCATCACCACTACCACTACTACAACTACCGCCACCAGCATCACCACCAGCACAGCCACCGCCACCACCGCCTACACGTGAAAGACATCAACCCTATTTTGTTTCGTTTGTCCCTTATTCATGACCATGGGGCTCTCCTCAGCCACGGATAGCAGGTCACCGATAGAGGGTGCGACGACGACAAGGAGACGGGGATCAAGGATGAGCGGGAGGATGAGGACAATGTGCTCCTCATGCTCACACCCCGCTCTCGGGACCCAGGGAGGCCCTGAGGCCGCCGCTGCATTTACACAACAGCGACAAGACAAAGACAACAATGCCAACAGCGGCAACTGAGACAAGAATGACGAGAACAACGACGAGAACAATGACAACGATGACAAGAAGAAGAACAAGAAGAAGAAGAACGATGACAAATAAAACCTCGAAAACCCCTTGTGAACAGGAAAAAGTGACCGCTGCCGCTGCACAACAGCAACGACACCACCGCCACCACCAATACCACCACCAACAAGAACGAGAACAAGAACGAGAACCAGAACGGGAACGGGAACCACCTCAGAGTCCTAGGACCGAAACGGCCTCCTCCGGCCCCACCGCCGAAGTCGGACGAAGGAACATCCGAGGTGCGATGGACAACGCTTCAGCAGCTCAATCCGCGAGACGAGTACATCGGAGGCGAACCGACCCCGAGGAGCACTGCGCCCAATGATGGAGACGGGGGAGCCGGGCACCCGACTCGAGGACAAGGTCGGCCTTCTTCACCTGCACCCGGCTCCGGGACCCACGGCCTTCGCCAGAGACGCGGCCAAAGACAAAGTCTCCACGTTCCTGGCGTTTATCCACCCAGAGATCCAGGACAAGGTCATAGAGATGACCAATCTCGAGGTGGAGGATAGAGGCCGAGCTCCGGACGGCTGGAGAACAATGGACGGGACGTGGCTTCGAGCTTTCCTGGGCTCGCTCATTCTGTCTGGTGTGTACAGGTCCAGAGATGAGGCCTGCGAGAGCCTCTGGGATCTGCACACCGGACGACCGCTGTTGCACTCCGGCATGCCACTAAAAACGTTCAGGGCGTACTCCAGCGCGCTGCGGTTCGATGACAGAAGGACCAGAGAGTCCAGGCGATGCCTCTCTTCAGACAAGTTGGCCGCAGCGAGACAAGTGTGGGACCTGTGGCGAACCAGGTTGCCGGACATGTACGTCCCGGGCCCCGACGTGACCGTAGACGAGAGGCTGGTCCCGTTCAGAGGTAATCTTTGTTGTTTGTTTTTGTTTTGTTTTTTTTATTTGTGTGTGTGTGTGTGTGTGTGTGTGTGTGTAACAGCTGCGTCTTTGGTAGCTCATAATGACATTAATAATAATAATGACAATAATAATAACAATAATAAGCATGACTATAATCACTGTGTATTTTTCTTTTCCTTTCTTCTCTTTTCTCTCCTCTCCTGTACTCTCCTCTCCTCTGCTCTCCTCTCAGCTCGGCTTGGCTCGGCTCTGCTCTGCTCTATGCTCCTCTCCTCTCCTCTCGCTCTCTGATGACACTGCTGCAGGCCGATGTCCATTCAGGCAGTACATGCCAAACAAACCAGCCAGGTATGGGCTCAAGATATGGGTCACCTGCGACGCCAGATGCAAGCGTACCTGGGAAAGCCCGACAAACGGGGTCCGCCTGAGAAGAACCTGGCTTGTCGCGTCGTCATGGACCTGACGCGGGGGCTGGGTCCGGGTCGGACTGTGACGTGCGACAACTTTTTCACCTCGCACCGGCTCGCGGGCCGCCTATTCAGAGAACAAGGACTCGCCATCCTTGGCATCCTTCGGCGCAACACACCCAAAATACCTCCAGAAATGTGCGATTGCAAAGGCAGGGAGATGTCCTCCTCAATCGTCGCGACTGCCATGGAGCCGGGAGGAGGAGGAAGAGGAGGAGGAGACCCTCGACTCAGACTGATATCGTACATGGCCAAGAAAAACAAAAACGTCCTTATTCTCACCACGGATCAGAGCGTCATCGTTGTCCCTCCTGCCCCCGCCGCCACCACCGCTGCCGCCACCGATCCACCCGGGATCACAGGAGCAGGAGGAGGAAGAAGAGGGAAACCCGCTGTCATTCTCAAGTACAATCGTACCAAGGGAGGGGTGGACAACCTCGACAAGGTCACGGCCACCTACAGCTGTAGAAGAAAAACGTGTCGCTGGCCCATGGCATTATTCCACAACATGGTGGATGTCTCGGCTTACAACGCGTTTGTCATTTGGTGTGAACTTCACCCCGAGTGGATGAGCAGAAAACTCAACAAGCGAAGGTTGTTCCTGGAACAGCTGAGCAGAGCCCTGATCCAGCCTGTGTCGGGTGCGACGAGATGACCCTCTACCGTCCCCAGGGCACCAAATGAAAGCCTGGATGGAGAACCAGAACATTTGAACCATGCCTTAGCCTGCTCAATCACCAGATCTAAATCCAATTGAAAGCATGTGGAAAGTCATCAAATGCAAAATGGAGAACCACAAACCCAAAAGCAAAGCAAATTTGTTTGAATTTGTGCAACAGGATGGGCTGCTGTGACAGCAGAACAATGTCAGTAGCTGGCAGAGAGCATGCCTAGACGCATGGCAGCAGTCATCAGAAACAATGGTTTTGCAATGAAGTACAAACTAATGTGTGGATCATATAACTAAAACAGACCAGAAAATAAAACATGGAATGCCTAAAAGCACTATTTTTAGCAGTACAATGCCATAGCTATTGATGTAAGAACTTAAGTGATTTTGGTTATTGTCAAGAAAACCCCTGGAAAATGGCTAGATATCAGCTTGTAAATGAAACTCTTATGAGCTATTTTTGTTGCGATCATTATATTTGTCCAAACAAATGTACCTTTAGTTGTATCGGGCATTAAAATGAACAAGAAACTGAAGAAAAAGGTAGTGTAATAATTTTTTCCATGACTGTGTGTGTGTGTGTGTGTGTGTGTGTGTGTGTGTGTGTGTGTGTGTGTGTGTGTGTGTGTGTGTGTGTGTGCAGTGTATATATAAGTTTTTCATTTAAATACAGTAGCCTAGATAGACATTTTAAATTGTCTGCAGCCACACAATTCTGTCCTACTCTATAGAATTTTTTTTTCCATTGGTTGTATGTGCAGCTTACTACAACTTATTGTAAAGTTTCATTGTAAAAATCCTCTGCCGACCACCGTGACAAGGACAGAAGATGAAGTGAGGTGAAAGTGCAAAAGCAAGCTACCATTTGCTTTAACCAAGGCCACTACAGTCCAAGCCCTTTACCACAGCTTTTTTTTAAAATCACAACTATGACAATAAAGATTCTCAGTTTGATTCCAACTTTACTTCTATCCAAAATGTAAGGTGTTTTTACACCTAGAAGGTTTTTGTGGTTATGCCTAATCACAAGTGAAAAATATCTGTTGGAGTAGTTGTAAAAGTTGTAAAAGAACGTAACAAACCAATGTTATTAATTTGAAATTTATAAAATAAACACAGCTTGTTGTGGTTTCTGGGCAAAGAGTGGATTAATTTGACTATTTCAAATAATGTGCATAGGTACAATTAATAGTATGAAATCTGGAATTTGGCCAGACCTGTAAGTTGGATCATTAAGAACATGGTTTTGATATGTTTGGATGACACTTTCCATGAAAAAGATTGTGTGAAGCAAGTTCCTCAGTTGGTCAGGTGGATCTTCAAAGCGTGAAGAATGCAAAATTGGCAGTTTGGGTGTTAGTTGTATTGTTTGACTTTTTTTTCCCATCTTTTTCCAAATAAAGTGACTAACCTTTGTTTAAAAAAATCTGCATCTTATTGTTTGTTCACTTGTGTAACTTCAACCATCAGGTCTAAGTTATCATCAGTTCTCATATTGTTACTACGTCTACCTTATCGTGCATGTATCCAGTTGTGTTATATTTTCCTTGTTCCCCATCCCCTCTTCTCCATTCCTCCCCTTCCCCCTCCCTCTATCCCTTCCCTTCTACCTGTTCTGTGCCTCTCAATCCATCGGCCAGCAGGCAGATGGGTCCCCCCATATAAAGAGCCGAGTTCTGGTCAAGGTTTCTTCTCGTTAAAAGGGAGTTTTTTCTTGCCACTGTCATCTTAGGGCTTGCTGTGGGGGTTCAGGCATAAAGGTTCTGTAAAGCGTCTTGAGACAATTTGAACTGTAATTGACGCAACATAAATAAAATTGAATTGAATGCTATTATAGCGATAATCTTTAAACACCTACATTCTGATAAAGGTGGAATCTATAATGATTTTATATGTTCACATCTTGGCTTTTTTCATCAGACATCAGCATGGTGTTTAGCTGAGAATAGAGCAACAGTGGTACATTCTAATGCACTTTGAAAAGCACAATTAGGCAGCTGTAATTCACCAGCTGCACTAATCCATCATACTAGTGTGTAGTACTGCCAGAGCTGTGTCAGGGGCTGCAGCATTCACCCAAATCTCTCCCTCTCTCTCCTCACTGACTTGTAATTATTACACACTTCAGTCATTTTGGGGTATGTAAACAACTTAACAGCCTACATGTTTCTGTACTGTGTGGAATGATTGACGTTCATGGAGCGCATGGAGCCATGGTCCACTTGAGCATCCCCTTGGCTCTGGCAGACCCTATGATCCTGTGTGAGAGAAGTGCAACCATCTGAAAAGCATGGAAACCATTTTCCGCATTAACACTCTGACCCTGACGCTCACTGTTGATTTTGATGCTAATCATGTTTACAGAGCAAGGAGGCAAATGGTAAAGGGGGGAAACTGATATTCAGTGTGGAGGTCCAGAAGCATGCAGACTCTATGGTATTTCATGGAGGTCTACTCAGTTCCTTAGCAAAACGATTTCATCATGATTCACAGCTATGTCGTTTGATGAAACTGTGAAATATTGTAATGCTGCTGACCTGCTCGAACTTTGTGTTGACTCCCTTCGTTCTGCTCTACCTGGTGCTGTTTAAAACCCCTTAAAGCTCAGTTGTTTGGCACAGCTAGCAATGAATTATAGTCTCCTACATTTTCTGTTTCACTCCATTTTAAACTCTATCATACAATCACTGCACGTTGTTGTTCTCAAATTTTAACTTTCCCTATCTGGAGCAACAGAAATGGCAACCAGCTTCTCCTCACCCTTTATTCAAGACTGAAGATCCATCAGAGCTAAGATGGTGTTTGATACACATGCATGCACACAGACACACACACAGATTCTGCATATAAAGACCATGCTGAATTCAGTTAACTTATTTAATCAGATCAGTCACAATGACTGTAAAATTGGTTAGTAAAGTATGTTTATGTAAAGTAGAATAAAGATTTTTTTTTCAGCACTAATGAACATATCAAAGTAACTCAGCTTTGTTCAATGTAGTCATGGAACATGTTGACAGCAGTTCTGTGTTTTTGGTTAGATTCAGTTTATTCTCTTCTCACTTCTCTCGCCTCCCCTTTTTGCTGTACTCACTGTTTTATGCAGCATGGATGCATGGACCATGTCGGGGGTGGGGGTAATATGATCATGAGTGGGAGTGGGTAAGAAGGCGAGCAGTAGAATTCTGGATGTACTGAAGTTTTTTTATTATTTGGATGATGTCACGTAGAGAAGACTGTAGTGATGAATGTGGGGGTGACAGTTTCTGCCACTGAAAAGGGAAGGGATGGATGAGCAGGAGGCAGCCAATGTTTTTGAGGTGGAGGAAGCTTGTTTTAGTGATGTGCTTTATATGCTGGTTAAAGGTGAGGGTGTCAAAGATGATGCCTAGATTTCTGGGTCATTCCAGAGGACATTAGGACTTCAAATTTTTTTGAAACATACACCGTCTTTTTTACAATTTTCTGCTACATATTCATCAATAATAGGTAATAAACACTCAAAGGCTTGATTGGCTCAGCTTACACATCAATGATAAAATTTAATTACATGTTTTATTTGTGTGCTATACTTGATGCAACCCTGTTACCAACAATAAGGAACCTGAAAAAAGTAATTCATTCATTTCTGAAATATAACTCCTTTTCTGTTAAGTAAAGAAAGTAACATTCTCTCTGAATAACCATTTGGTTTCACATATGACTTGATTTAAATTAATTTAAGCAACTTTCGGAATCTATATTTCCCAGCTTTTTATTAGTGGCATGTTTCAATTTACTAATTTCAATATATATATATATATATATATATATATTTTCAATATTTACTCAAACATATCATGCGTAATTTTATTAAACTCTTTAAAGGACAATAGGTCAAACCCTTTTCAGCTAAGAAAGTAATATATGATTATTTTCCAATGAAATTATATGGTAACAATGTTGAAATTAGGGTAACATGTTTGCATAAATTAACAGGGTTGAATAGCTACATTATTGCTGATTAGATCATTATGCAAAAGTGACAAATAAATGCTCAAGACACCAAAGTATTTTCTCAGTAACTTTTAATACTTTCTGTCAGCACTATTTATAAAATAAATAATAATATTAATAATAATAAAAAATAACTGAAACTTGGCTGAAACTTGCAGTTTGGTTCAGAACATTGCTTTTCAACGTTTGGATTTACTTTGGATGGCTGGCTTCCCCAGCTTATCAACACATTCACTCTGTCACATAGCTGAAAAGTTACCATCTGCTTCAGAGCATTTTCTAATATCTCTGGTGTGACTGGAGGTTCAGGGGTTATTGGAGGGGTTACTAACCATTCACGTAACTTTCTTTTAATGGCTGGCTTTACTCCTCTTATGAGTCTCTCTCCATTTTTCTGTTGGGCACGCTGTCTTCTCTCACTGTGATATTTTGTGTCCCCTTTTGTGAACTGTTCAAATACAGTTTGATTTACACTCTCAGTCAAATGTTTTTGAGCCCCCCCCCCCCCACAGTTTTTATTAGAAATTATGCATTTTAATAGCTCACTGTGCTCTGAAATGAAAGCATGGAACAAATAAACAAATTAAGTTTTTAAAAAAATCAATTTAGAAACCAAAACAACTACTACCTCAACTTTCAGAGCATGATCTGGTGAAGTAAGTGTTATCCATTTGGTGTGAACATAAGCCTGGAAGTGCTGGTCAGTAGCCACGGATTTGGAGACCAGCATGACAGGTACCACAGGATAATAATAATAATAATAATAATAATGGATTAGATTTATATAAACTTCAAATAGCGCTTTTCTGGGCACTCAAAGCACGTGCAATGGATCCATAATTCATTCACTTACACATTCTCACTCTGGTGGTGGTAAGCTACATTTGTAGCCACAGCTGCCCTGAGGCAGACTGATGGAAGCGTGGCGGCCAATCCGCGCCTACGGCCCCTCCGACCACCACCAACATTCACACGCCATTCATACAGGATGACCCAGAGCAAGGCCTGTGAAAGGGAAGGTAAGGAGTGAAGGCGTGGAAAGCAGATGGACCAGTTCGAAAGCTAGCATTAGCTGCTAAAGATCTTCGGCCACTTGGTGACTGGAGTGTTGGTTTAGTCAAGAGCTAGCAGTATGACATTGAGCAGTATGCTAGCTATCATGAATGAAGTCAGTCTGAGTCAATGAAGGGCAGATAGTGAGACCCCCGAATTTAAATTTAAATTTTAAATTTAGGTCATTAAATGGCTCATATCCCTTCGTCAAGGCTCCCCTTCACCACCACGCCTACCTTGCAATGGCCTCTTCCTTGACCAAGTAGCGTAGTGTCTTTGACAAATTTCATTGCCAAAATGCATCAACCAACACAAGTTTTAGCAGCTTTAAGTCTTGCCTGTTTGCCCATCCAAAGTCAAGAATTTTTTTTAGTAATAAGTAAAACTAAATAAACACGTTCAGAGTTCTATATTATCTGTTTTGCAGACAAGCATTCATTTAGACAAATTACTTTAAAATGACCCCTTTGCACAGACTATCTGAAATTCTATCTGATTCTAAGCTGGTGGTCTCCTTCAGCCTAATAGAGCTGAAACACATCATTTCACACAGCTCTTGTTTCCCTTGTTATCATGCCACACATTTGCACATACATATCTGATGTAAAAACAAGTAGAGTAGAACACAATGGCAGAATGATATGGTGTGTGGAAAACCCACAAAATATGGAAAACATCTATCTCTAGAACCACAAATGTTACAAATTCAATAAAAACATTTTTTTAATAAAAGCTAACACTCAAATAAAATAGAGCAGGTATAAAGGACAACAGTTAAACATTAAAAGCGATCTTGAAATTGTGAGTTGAGGGATGAGGGATTTTAATGTGTGGAGGTCTGAGCCATCTCAAATGTGTAGTGGGAGAGAGTTCCAGAGTGTGGAAGCAGAGAAAGGTCTGTCACCACAGATTCAGTGCTTGGTTGTAAGTGGTGGGATGAGGAGGTGAGCATTGGAGGATTGGAGGTTGCGGGAGGAGGTGTGTGGCTGGAGCAGGTCTGGAGATGGAGGGCTTTGTGGGTGAGGAGAAGGATTTTTAATTCTATGCAATGTTTGACAGGGAGCCAGTGGAGATTCTGGAGGACAGCGGTGATGTGTTCATGTGAGTGGGTTTGGGAGAGGAGACAGGCAGCAGAATTCTGGATGAGCTCAATTTTATTGAGGAATTTGGAGGGTAGACCAGAGAGAAGACTATTGCAGTAGTCGAGTCTGGAGGTGATGAAGGCATGGATGAGGGCTTCAGCTGCAGGGAGGGAGAGAGATGGCTGGAGACAAGCTTTGTTTTTCAGATGAAATGTCACGGTTTAGGGGGGTCTTAACCCACAGTGAGAGCACACAAACGGCTGGCAGAGGCAGGGTGGAATTTAAACAGATTTATTCACAAACCAGGACTTAACAGAACTGGGGCAGGGGAATCAAACTACAGGCAAACTCACTAAAAAAGGGAGGAGGGAAGGGTGGCTCCCAGGGACTGGCAGTCGGGGAGGCACATGCTGGTGCTGACGGCAATCGGCGGCAGCGGCCAGAGGGAAGAGCCAGGGTTGCAGCCAGTCCTCATCCGGGTGGGGAAGAAATCCAGCGAACCAACAAGTCAAGTGGAACAGTCAGGGGGAGAAGTGGAGAAGATCCAGAAATTTGTTGGCATTTATTCAGCTGAGATTGTCAATGTGGATGTTAAAGTCACCAAAGAGGAGAACAGATGGAGAGATGGTACAGAGCTGGGTGAAGAGGTCGGAGAGGTCTGCGAGAAAGTTCGGGTTTGGTTAGAGTGGGTGATAAATAGCAGTAGTAATCAGAGAACCAGAGGGGTAAGGCCAGCCAGTTTATAGACAACATGTTCAAATGTAGCCTAGCTTAGCTAGACTGTATTCCCGTTATAAGGGATATACGGGAATACGGTCTAGCCCTCCTCCATTGACACATTTTGACAGGTTTTCAAGCTCCGAGCAGATCAGACCGAACCAATCAGAGCACCAGAAGCGGGAGTTAACGATGCGACCGCAACAGAGCGAGGTTTCTCTCGTGCGCTTTCCTCTGTTTTGCACGGGCTGAATTTGTCCTTAAAACCTCAACAAGAAGCAGCTCTTAAAGCTTTTCTTTATAAAAAGGATGTATTTTTAATTCCGGCAGGCTGTACGATAGAATGCGTAATGCTGCCCTCCACTGTTGAAAGGGAGAGCTTAGATTTTCCTCAGGACCCCTGTACGGCGAAGGAAGCTGTTTAAACTACAAAACATCATGGCGGAAAGGCAATTGTTAGGTCGCTTAGTGATTGTGTCACACATGTGTTACGCTGATTGGCTCTCTCCAATTCAAGCTGTGATCGGTAGTCCCGCCTCTGGGCTAGATTTGGTTCAATGGAGCAGTTCCAGACTGACTTTATGTGTATTTGTAATACACAATATAAAGGCTGTCTGGTCCCCAGGCAAGTTCAAATAACTGGGATCTCAAATAACTAGGCCCCACTTGACAGAGGAAACAGCCGGGATAGAGATTTTGGTAATTTGCTTGCTGTAATACTGTCACACCAAAACCACACTAAACTGGCTTAAATCATATTTATAAGATAGATTCCAGTTTGTTCATGTTAATGTTGATTCTTTCATTCACACCAGAGTTAGTTATAGAGTTCCACAGGGTTCTTAGGCCCACTACTATTTATTTTGTACATGCTCCTCTTTGGCAGTGATATTAGGAAACACTGCATTGGTTCCCACACTAATCAATGTCCATTGTTATACAGATAACACCTAGTTATATTTGTCTATAAAGCCAAACCAATCAGTTAAGTGGAAGTGTGAGTGGAAGAATTATTATTAACATGTAAAAGCTAGAATCTGTCTGATATATAGGATTTAAGCCAGATTAGTTTGGTTCCTTTAATCCCAATGACATGTTCCAGTCTCTGTAACAAGATGCTGTGATCACTGTCTTATGCTATTAGAAGATTATCGGTGACCTTCACCCACACTTTCTCTGTACTAGGATGCATTCTAAATCCTGAAACTCTTCCAACAAACAGTTTCTATGCAGAGTATCACATAACTGGCTTGCAACAACTTTTTACAGAATTTTAAACGTAAAAGGGACGTTGAATAATTAGCTAAATGGCTGAAACTCCTGTGTCCAGAACTGACATTTTGAATAGTGATTTGATTACAGCAACTTTAAAAGCTGTTCAAAGACTGTTCATAAAGAGAGGTTCATCAGGTCTAATACTAGAGTGTTTATTAAAGGAAAAACGTCCTTGAACAATCTGGTTTGAAAGGTGTCTTACAAACATGTTGCTGGTTTAGAGAATTTGCTACCAGCGTGAACTCTGAGAAATTTACATCAGAGAAACAATCCCAATATAAATCTGGTCCTATGGACACTTCCAGAGCTGCTGCATGAAATCTTCACTACTGAGAGTTAAGGGAACAGAGGGCTCTGCAGAGCTGTGATTGTTTGTCAGCCTGGCTACGGTGCTGAAACCTGGGACTGTGTAGGATCCACCAGCCATTATTACATTATTACACAATGGAACAGGACAAAAGCAGAATTTGTCTGTCCTTTTCCTGCTCTGGTTTTAACACCTTCACAGCCACAGGTTGGAGACGGGGCTCACTTTCATAGGTGGAGCCGAGACACCAAGACACTGCAAGCGAGACACTTTCTAGATCTGGTACAAGGGTGCAAAGTAACGAATCCGCAGGAGAGCACCACATCAGATTTTAAAGAATTCCCCTACACAGACTTCCAGGGTGTAAATTGGGCCTGTTTCAGCCAAGAGACTGCTTTAAACCCTCAGTCACTGTCAGGCCTACAAGGGACCAAATAGCTGCCAATAAACATTCGGACTGATTCCTAAACCATTGAAGAGGGGGTCAGGAACATGCATGACAACTTCAAAGATATTCCACTCACTGACAAAGGAACTCTGGACTCGTGTCAGAACCAACAAAGAAAATCATCCCACAGTTCTGGACTAAACTCCTTTTGACATACATCCATTTTACAGAAAAAATGAACTTTTTAATAACTTCATGGTCAATCCGCATCTTGTCTTACCTTTAAGCTTTTATTCCTCCTGATTGTTATCAATATGATAATTCGTAACATGTCTGTCATTCACATTATCCAACACGGTCTCACGGGGATTCGTGAAACTGTCACGTCAGTTTTTGTTTCGGTTTCGTGCGCACCAACACGATGTCGTCATGTTTTTTGTGCCGCTCACCACGAGCGAAACCCGCTGTGGTAATCACATCGACATCGTGTTGGTGCGCACGAAACCGAAACAAAAACTGACGTGACAGTTTCACGAATCCCCGTGAGACCGGGCTGCATATTTGGTATCATTCTGATCCACTGTCTGTCAGTAATACACCTCGGTAAATCATGTTCACCAAATTACAATATTTTTGGAGTTATAAATACCGCAAAATTATCTTCAAATTTAATTATGTGAGGGACATCTGGACTTTAGCCCTCCTCAACAGAGGTTGGTCCAGATGACCCCCTCCCTTAATGAGATACAAAACTCCATTTGAAAGATCATGCCTGAAAGCACCGCTTTGAGTCCTCCTTTACCATCACAGTCTTCCAATCCAAGAGCCCTTTTTTGCAGTCAGAGTCCTCCAATCCAAGAGCTCTCCTTGGCCATTGGGTCCTCCTGTCTGAGAACAATCCATTGTTCCGAGCTCCACTCTTTCCACCGTTGTTCTGTCCCACATCAACAAAGACCGACCAGACTATCCGCCAAGGCAGCATCATCAGCATCATCTTCACGGTATGCAAGTACCTTTCAGTCGCTGGAAGTTGGTGAAACTTTGCCAAATCAAAGATAAAATTCAAGGGCTAACCAATTAGCCTACTATCACATTGACGGCTGCTTTCAGGTGTGGTCTCTTTATCCCATTTCCCTCAGAACACCATATTTCAAGTTTAATATTAATCCCAATGTTGCAGTAAAATATTGTGTTCTCTTCCTTCCTTTTCCCATCATTCACATTTCACCATCTTATTTGTTTTGTTTTGCTGTTTGTCTGAATGCGTGTTATTGTTGTTGTGTTTGCTTAGTTTAATAAATGTACATAGATATAAGTTTAGTGCCTCAGTTGTTTTGTTGTTCACATTTTTGTCGCTAACTTGTATAGATTCCAGCTACCTAAATTGGATACATAACCATTCAAGCTGAATAATTCAGGCAGACTATGTAATAATTCTGCATAAAAACCTTAGCCTCATTTCAGCCAACATTTATCCTACATTTTATACATTGGTTGAGAAACATTAATAATAATCTTATAGCTATAATTGATGGAGAAACTACCTAGAGAAAAGCAAAATCCAGGAAGAGATCTCATTGGTGTCTCTTTCATTACTCCTAGACAAAAATTAGATTTTATTGATACTAAGGTGAAACCAAAGGCTTTTTCTCTTGCTTCTCAAATTTGACTTGGGAGAAACAATCACATATAACCTCATGTTGGATCAAAACAAGAGATCTCTATATGATCTCAAATAAGTTTAATTTCAGCCTCTTGAATGTGAGACCATGAGAACATAGAAAGAGCTCAAATAAAATTCAGCTATGGCTACAAGATCTCATTATTCTTCTCAAATTTGTCTAAGTATTCTCACAGTGATCTTAGGAGAAAGAGCTCATCTGTGTCTTACTGTGAACGAAAGGAGAGATCTCTAAATGATATTAAATAAGTCTAATCTCAGTCTCCAGAACATGGTTTAGAAGCTCCATAAAATCTCAGAAATCAAATTTTGAGTTACTTGCGCCAGAGTATTTTCATTTTACAGGACTAGTTTTATACCACTACATTTCAAATTCGATATTACATTACTGAACCCTGTAACTGAGAAGAAAACAAGACAGGAAATAATTCACTTTTAAATTCCATGTTTTCCAATTTATTAATAAAATAATAACAGCCAGCATAACTAGATTATCAACTATTTCCTCATGATTTGTGACATCATAAGTAGTTTGGAACCCAATGGTGCAGTATTCAAGTTGCACAAGTGGGGTTAAGAAACTTGAATCTTCTGTGCACATTCAGTGAGAATGGACTATATTTCAAATAATTTGCTCAATGTTTACAATTGTAATCAGATTCTTAATCTTTCTCCAGAGTATTGGGAAAATGTGCTGCTAAGACAATGCTGGTATAGATGACAAATCTAGGAAAACAACTTTGCCCAGAATATGCTTCCAGAAGAGCTGCAATATGAAAGTATGTACCACTTGTCACAGGGTCCTGCAGCAAATGGAAACCAGCACTTTTGAATTCAGTGACAAAGGCTAGTTTAAAGTTGTGACCAAGTTCCTCATTGGTCAAAAATAATTATTTTTGGCCATACTTTGTTTCGTCCCCATTTGAAAACACAACAGTGAAGTTGTTTCGTATGTGACGGCCCCCGTGTATATGTCTAATTGAGGAACTAATGACACCTGTTCTCTCCAAGGTGCTGGGATTGGCCAGGTAAAATCACTGAGATGCGGAGCACCTGGGCCTGCTGCTCCACCTCCACTATATATGCTGGCTTCCAGTGACCTGTCTTGGCTCTCTGCTCTCTGCTTCCTGCTCCAATCGCCTAAGCCACATGCACCATTTGTTTAGTTTCCTTTGTTAGTGCATCCTTCAACACCTCGCACCACGTTCTTTTCACACACCCACATATACACTACTGACATCACAGACAAGACACACTCCATACCTGTAGTTATTCTGTGTTTTTCTTATTTTCATTTGTAATAAATTATCTGATCATTTTTTGTAAAAGCACTCCTCCTGTCCTTTTGTCATGACCATCGAGCCGGGTTATGACAAAATGGGGGCTCATCCGGGATCCTGCTCACCCTTTCCATCACCATATTGCTCACCTATTTTACTCCAAGACAGACGACCTAAAAACTCTAACCTAGCTCTCTCGGTTTCTTTCTCTTGCCAGATGCGCTCGATTTCAACCTGTTTTTTAATTTGTAACTCATGTTTTAACTGATTGTGCTGCAACTGTGTAGCAAGACTGCAAAGGCCCTGGAATTCCTGAGCTGATCAAAACTCAGATAAGCTCTCCCTCTCTCCAGCACTGACCAACACCCATCTCTATAGGAGGATTGAGACATTTGTATTTCTGTAGGTTTTCATTCACAGAAGGATGGAGCTCCTGTGAACATTTAAACCCCTGGAATAACTTCTTCTTTTTAAAAGACAATGACTTTCAATTATATGTTATGGATGTTTGTTTAATGAATTTTCATGCTAAAATCCCTTTTCAGCTTCAGGAGACCCTCAGCCGGAGACGTCTCTGCCTTCCACAGATCAGATAACAAGTCGTAAAACTTTATGGCTGAAGGCTGGAGTCACCCTCTCACTCTCTTTGACTGAAACAAAGAGACTGGAACTGAACTTACAAAACCTTGCCAAATTAATATTTCTGGAATGTATTTTGTGTTTACAGAATTACCAACGTCAATGGAAATCATTCATCATTAACATATCCGAAAATCACGATTCTATCTTTCACAGAAGCTGATTTATTAATTTGTGATGTTTAATCTGATTCCTTCTTTATCTCTCTATTTAGGTTGAATGATGACCATTGTATTTACCTGTTACCAAATCTCTGACTTGTTGTTATATTTTCACTGATACATATTTTTAATGTCATAAACATAAACATATAGTTATGAATGAAATGATTCACATCATATGAACATATGTATTAATCTACACATTTCACTTTCACACAACTGAATATGGTGGGATAGACAGATCGTGTTTTGCGCGTTTAATATCATATTTTAATCCATTCTGGACTCCTCTTTCTTCTCTACTCTGTGAGAACAAAGAGATTCCAAATTCCACCAGACTCGCGCCTAAAAGTTCTCTCTCTCCGCCCAGGTCCTTCCCTTAGCTGGACCCACAGATAAAGTCAGCCGTAGCCCACATCATCTCTCTCTTGTCTCTTACCTCTTACCCCTCTCTTCCTCATCTGGCCCTGAGAGGCCAACCAAAGTCTCTCATTTTCTCTATCTAAAGCGCGTTTTTCCTGTCTTTGAAATTCCCTCACCATCTAAGTTTGTTAACTATTTTTCTCTTAATATTTTTGTAACTTAAGGAGACATTTTGCTCACGTTAAGCCGAATTTTATTCGTTTAATCTGAAGAACAGATTCAGAACCAGCATTTATTTTTCTTAATTTTGACCGTTTTTCATCAACACCCGTTTTTCTTGGCTAAAACCTGAGAACCGTCATTTTTAAGCACTCAGCTGAGAACTCCGGAGACCTGTTGGACCAGGTCCATTTGCACAGAATCGATCAACCCGCGGCAGGACATCCAGGCGGCCATAACGACGACGCACCGCTCCGAACCTGCAAGTCCAGACCGTGTGCATAATCTGAAGGCCCCGCACGTCCCACCCCATGACGGTTCACTTCAATAACTCCAGCTGAGTTTGCTCTGATTCCATTCTATGGGTGATGTACTAACCGCTTGGTCAATTAATTCATTTAATCAATTTATTCTTTTACAAATCATTAGAATTCTTAATCCAAATTACCGGTTACCTCGTCAGGTTAGCTCTGGCTAATCCTCACCACATTTCCTTCTCTCTCACACCTACTTCCACATCTCTCACACACTCCCACATTCCACACATGCACGCACACACACACACACACCATATCTACATTGTACATAGTTCACTTGTCATTATTTTCATAGAATAGTTAATAAATACCTCATTTTAGATCAAACTACAGTCTTAAGTGTTTCTTTGTGTAGAATGTGGTCAATTTAACCGAGGATTCAAGACTTTTTGATATGAGATTGATCAAAATTTTTATGAATATTAATTTTTTTATTAAAATTAATTTTTTTCCCTAGGAATCTAGGGTGGTGCCCCAATTATTAATAACGAGAGCTATAGATCATAACGTAGTACCACTACAACTGTAACAAGAGAAGTTCTTTCTGTTGTTCAAATGTGAAGTCCTGTGTTTGCACAGAAAACGACGAAACGGCAGGACATTCTTCCTGATCTTTGGCCATAACTCCCATTTCCATTAATTTTGTTTTCAACATGACCTTAACATTTTCCTTTAACCGTTTATCTCCCAAACTAATACCATAATGCTCAGCAAGCCTCACCAACTGTTCTTTTGCACACTTTTCTAAGTTCTCCTTGGATAGAAGCAATGAATAACTCAACTTCTGACATTTTGACGATTTATTCAAACACAACTACAGCATAGCACAACTTTGCACTGGAACAGGACCTGTCAGGCACCACAAGGCCACCATGTGCACCCGGAGGATCAGCCCGAGCCAGTATGGAGTTCTCCCGCTATCTAATGGACCAAACCCCGCTATCTAAACTCCTCCCTGGTCTTCATGTTCTGACTAGTGGCGGGTTCTTATGCACTGTTGACTGCTGGTCTGGTTGGGTGACGAGCACGCCAGCAACCTCCCGGAACCACAGACATGCTCCCAAGCAAAGCTTCAACCACACACGTCACAGCACTACCAAGCCCCACGCAATGAACCCAAAGGGGAACGCTGCTACAACCTACAGGGGAAAATTCCACACCACCATATCGACAAAGCACACAAGGATACCTTCTTACCTGACTCTCCTGCTACACGCGTAAACAAAAGCTGCAGCCTAGAATCAACGCTGAGTCCACAGGGTAAGTAAACAAGTAAACATAGATATGTTTTAGAGTCTACATTGACAATATACCAACCAACTTACTCCGATCACCAGCCAAAATAAGCTGTGCTCTTCTCCTATGTCCCCGCAAACGCACATAAAAAAGACAAAATGTTTAAAGCCAACGTAAACACGAAAACAAAAGGTAACAGGTGCGCAAAACAATTTTACACATGTAAGCTCCCGCCGGCACAAAGCACCAATTAACAAACTTCCAATCTGAATGCAACAACACACAGACAAAAAAAAATCACAGATTTGCTAAAAGAGGACATCCCTCACACATATTTTACCATTAACTGAAGCACTAATCATCAAATCAAGTCCCGACCGAAAAAGAAACTAATTGCGCAACAAATTATCCAACTGTTGCAAGTATGCAACACTTCAAACAAGCCAACTTACTTACTTGTGCAGCCAAAATGGGAACAAAACGACTGGACGAGCCCCCATTTTGTCATAACCCAGCTCGATGGCCATGACAAAAGGAGGGGAGGAGGGCTTTTCCGAAAAAATGATCAGATAATTTATTACTGTACTGTCATTTTCTTATCAGACTGATACGGGGGACAGTATCCTCAGTCGTGGGATGGGTTTGATGGTGTTGCCCGTTCCGTTACATAAGGTGGTCCTTGATTGCGAACTGTTACAGGGTGAGGTATCTGTTGGAGTTCGACCAGCATTGCCCATAGAGGGAGTTCATTTTATATTGGGTAATGGGTTGGCTGGTAGCAGAGTTTGGTCAGAGTCGAGTCCTTCACCTTTGACACTTGATCCTGTGGATATTTTGTCCATGAAGGGTTCTCCAGAGTTACAGGAGATAACTTCCAACTTCCAAGAATTGTGTACAGATCCTTGCAACATGGGGCTGTGCATTATCCTGCTGCAACATGAGGTGATGTTCTTGGATGTATGGCACAACAATGGGCCTCAGGATCTCGTCATGATATCTGTGTGCATTCAAAATGCCATCAATAAAATGCACCTGTGTTCTTCGTCTATAACAGACGCCTGCCCATACCATAACCCCACCGCCACCATGGGCCACTCCATCCACAACACTGACATCAGAAAACCGCTCACCCACACACGGTGTCTGCCATTTGCCCTGAACAGCGTAAACCGGGATTCATCCGTGAAGAGAACACCTCTCCAACGTGCCAGACGCCATCGACTGTGAGCATTTGCCCACTCAAGTCGGTTACGACGACGAACTGGAGTCAGGTGGAGACCCCGATAAGGACGAGGAACATGCAGATGAGCTTCCCTGAGACGGTTTCTGACAGTTTGTGCAGAAATTCTTTTGTTATGCAAACCGATTGTTTCAGCAGCTGTCCGAGTGGCTGGTCTCAGACGATCTTGGAGGTGAACATGCTGGATGTGGAGGTCCTGGGCTGGTGTGGTCAAAACTAATTTAAGCCACTTTTGTTTATTTTGTTTGCAGCCTATGTGAGGCGGTGTGCAATAATGGAGAACTGGAAACCAGTCGAGGAGGCCAAACTGAAAAAGACACTCATTAATAAATGCCGTCACAGGTCGGTCAAGTGATCAGGTACTTTTCAACCGCCCCCTTGTTAACCAGTATGTCTACCTTGTTCATTGTTCACTAGCACTACAACACTGCTAGTGAATAATGAACAAGGTGGACCTACTGGTTAACAAGTCACATTCACAAAAATTTAATGTTTTCTTTAAAAAAAAGTTACTTGTGTGATCCCATCTTGGTGATTCTCAAAATTGTTTTTCTCAAAAATTGAGACTTTCGTCTTTTAAAAAAAATGTACTTTCGTGATTGACATCATGGTGGTCCTCAATTTTTATTTTTTTTTTAAATTGAGTTTTTTCTTTTTAAAAAATCTACTTTTGTGTTTCCTATCATTGTGATTCTCAAAACTGTTTTCTTAAAAATCGAGAGTTTTTCTTTCAATGAAAAGAAAAATGTACTTTTTTGATTGCCATCATTGATCATTGTACTGTTTTAAATAAATGGGACTGTGTTTTGCTCTAAGTTGGTTCTTTTTTTCCCCCTTCCATTTTAACTTCTTCCCAAAGTCATTCTCACATTATTTCAGTTTTTCTCCTAAGAGGGTTTTGGGAGCAATAATTCAGATTGAGATGATCTTAAGATAAAAGGCAATTGAGATCTCTCTTACAATTCCACAGTGCTCCTCCTGACCTTTTAGGAGCAATAAGCAAGACATGAATGAGATCATAAAGACACAATGATAAGATCTCATCTATGACTTACATTTCTCCTACAAGTCTCAAAAACTCAGTCTCACATAATCTCAGTTTTGCTCCTAAGGGGGTTTTAGGAGCAATAAATCAGATTGAGGTGATCTCAAAAACATCTTCAATGGAGATCTCGTTGCTGTCTTGAGAGTTTAAAAAAAAAGACTATCTTGAGCAAAAAAGTTTTCCTCTGGGAAGTCGTACCACAGGTAATGAAGACGACAATAATTCAGAAGCACAGTCAGGGATCGAGTAAAACATTAAAAATATTATGTTATGAATATTAACTAACTTTTTTCAAGCCCATTTTTCGCTGAACAGTAAAAAAAATACAGTATGAGGCCAAAGTGTGACCGTTAGAAAAACATAAAACTACTTATCCTCGTTTAACAGCTATAGAACCGTCAGAGCCAGCAGCGGATTTCTAAAAGTCTTGCTCTCAGTGGCTACAGTGAGCGCTGACTGGCTGCTCATAGTCCTTTATACTGGAGCCTCACATCTCCGAAACCATTGGAGTAAATTTTTAAAAGGCTTTATCTGGATAAACTGACCCTATATTTGATGTTAACACAACTACTTTCACACCTGAAATAATCTGAAAACTACATTTTGTATCATAATAACAGTAGTATCCCAAAAAATCTTCTGTTACCTCTGAAAGCTTCTTCCTCAGTCTTTGACCGCTGGTCGGTGCGAAATGCATTATGGGTTATTTGACTGCCCCAAGTCCGCACAAGTCTGGTCCAATGCAGTCTGGATAAATGTGGGCGGAGCGAGAACATTTCCGGGTATTTCTTCCGTTCTCGATCAAATGCGTTCTTTGAATTGGAACAGTATTCGGTCTCCGACTGATGACGTTTCATGACAACACGAGACCGCAAGTACGGACAAGAACACATAGAGAAACGGCCTTTGATACGTGGGGGTTAATACTCAATAGAGCGTGGCCTTGAAAGTGACATCGTGTCAAGGCACCAGGTCAGAGTCAGAGGAGTGTCATCTTGGAAAATAGGAGAGCGACTTACCGGACAAAAGTTACTAGCTTAAGACAGCTTGTAATAGATTTTACAAATTAAATAGACATTCACAAAATATTGATGGCTATCGGTAGCTTAAGTTAATTGGGCCCGGTGCCAATTCATTGTCGCTAACGTGAGTAAACTAATTGATAGCATTAAGCTAATATCTACACACCATGATTGTAACTGCTGATTGCATTTTCAGATGAGCTTGTTCAAATAATTACTTTTTTTTAACATTCAGTCTTTAAAAAGCTATTTTTAACTGGCCATTCAATAAATAGGTTATATAAGTAAAATCTGCAGTCAAAGGTCATTTGTTTATGTGGCCACGGCTCCCGCAGAGCCTGCTGGCGCTGCTGAAAACAATACTAGAGGAAACACTGCAGTTATCAGATCATTAACTAAAAGACATTTAGACAACAGAGATCTAATATTTAATAATCCACATTTAATTTGCCTGTTTTTGGTTTTGATGAAGTTGTATTAATTTGTATTTGATTATTATGAACAGCTCCTCTTCTGTTAATTTTAGACTTCTAGGCAGTTGGTGCGCAGTCTCTATGGGATAATGAGAAGGTGACAGTCAGAGTAGCAGCAGAGTAGTGTAGAAAACTGCAACTCTGCTGCCTGGTCTGACCTTTGAATCTCTGTCAGAGGTTTAGTTTTCAGCACCGAAGTTGTCTTTTATTTTGTCCTCATGAACTCCCCTTTACATCCCTCTTTCACATTATGTTTTCCATAAAGGTCAAGGAAAAGAATGTATTTTTTGACTATTCCGCCAGAACTAGTTTAAGTTTATCCACCTGCTCCTTATCCTGGTGTGAAATCTGATGGAGCAAACTAACAGGAGCCAGAGCATGTATGTTTATTCAGCTTCCTTTCATCCTCAGTATTCTCTGTGGAACAGATCCTGTGTGTGAGACAGGAGGTGGGGGGGTGGATGTGTCCTGGAGTGCAACAGATGACATGTTTCAGAAATGGTAAAGAAAATGGTTAGGAGGATTCAGTATTCAACCACCTGTTTAGTTTGTTGTTTTTACACAGAGAAAAATATTCACAGGAAAATATTGATGTAGTACATGATGTATTGCCCATTTTATTCTGAAATATACCGAATAAAATGTTTCTGAAGCACTTTTTAGAGTCTCAGCAGAATGTTTTTGGTGGCTGACATAGTTAGCAATTAAAGGTAAATAAAACACTTGAGGGTGGGAAACAAGAAACCACATAGCACACATCAGCATACTAGCATGCTATGACAAACGCAGATGATACATACAAAGTGATGCACAATGAATATAGAGTGACTGGGGATATACAGAACAAGCCAACACTGAAACTGATTCATAAATGTACTGTTATGGAAAAAGGCTCTGGAATTAAACATACTGCATACATAGCTGGTAAGTAAGATGCAAACAATGTATATATGAGCATGTCATGTATAGCAAGGGCAATGCAGAGCAGACGGTCACATTTCTTCACTCTTATGGCTATCTATACCCAGGGCGCCTGGCTCAAGCACAGCTGAGACACTACGTGCTGACACACTAATCAGCTTTAGTTTGCACTGTGCTTACGTTATTCTTTTATTCCATCTTAATATTTTTTACATTTTTAAAATAGTGCTGTTTGTATGTGTCCTGTGATATCGGAATTGTTGCAACACTACAATTTCCCTTAGGGGATCAATAAAGCTGTCTGTCTTTCTGTCTGTGTTTAAACCTGTACACTCCCGTAATGTTTTCATGTGTCCATTGATGTAATATATACCTATTAGGCATAATGACCACTGACAGGTGGAGTGTATAAACACTGATTATCTCTTCATCATGGCACCTGTTAGTGGGTTGGAAAAATTAGACATCAAGTGAGCATTTTTTCCCCACAGTTGATGTCTTAGAAGTAAGAAAAATGGGCAAGCATAAGGATTTGAGCCAGTTTGACAATGGCCAAATTATGATGGCTGGACGACTGGGTCAGAGCATCTATACAATTGCAGCTCTTATGAGGTGTTCCCGGTCTGCAGTGGCCAGTATCTGTCAAAAGTGGCCGGCCAAGGCTTGTTGATGCACGTGAGGAGTGAAGGCTGGCCCATGTGGTCCAATTCAACAGATGAGCTGCTGTTGCTGAAATGGCTGAAGTTAATGCTGGTTCTGAAAGAAGGCTGTCAGAATACACAGTGTATTGCAGTTTGTTGTGTATGGAGCTGCAGACTAGTCCGAGTGCCCATGCTGACCCCTGTGCACCATCGAAAGAGCCAGCAATGGGCACATGAACATCAGAACTGGACCAAGCAAAAATGGATTCAGGAATGATTTGAGGAGCATGAGCAGTTTGAGGTGTGAACTTTGTCTCCAAATTTCACAGATCTCGACCCAATGGAGCATCTATGGGATGTGGAGGCCCCACCTCGCAACTTACAGGACTTGTTACGGGGGTGGGTGGAGAACCCAGGTGCAGGCACTGATATGACAGACAGATGGCAACAGAAACAGGTCTTTATTTTAACCAAACTAACTGAACCAATACAGAAAGGGGAAAACAAACCAGGAGACAAACTAAACCTAATTTAAGACTAGAACGAAGTATAAATGAGAGCAACAAAAAACCCCACAGCTTCAACGACAGAAACAGAACAGAGATACACTAAACCAGATAAAACAATGTACGTACAAAACCAGGGGAAACAGAACTGCGGGGGCAAAGCAGGCGGGCTTGGGGAATCCAGAAGTTAGTGGGGGGAACAAAACTGGCACATAGGAGGCTAGGAAATATCCACAAATAGGTTGAAGCAAAACAGAGTCCAAGTCGGGGGAAAAGCCAAGGTGGGGAAAGCAGGAGAGTCCAAGGGGCTGAGGCGAGGCAGACAAGGGGTTGGAGTGGGGCACAAAATCCAAGGGGGGAACAGAGTCGGTGACAGCATGTCACAGACTCTGAGTCAATGACCCAGCAGGGAGTTTTCTCCATCAAACCATGAATACTGCAAACTGAGTTTCTGAAAATCCTGACGCTGGAAGTTTCCAGTGACCCAAAACTGCATTTGCATGTGAATAAAAGGTCAAAATGCATACATAAACCTAAGTTTTTAATACTATGCAAGTTTATCTGTCTGTTGGAAAAGACATAGTATTGTCATGACTGCTGTTTTGTTATCAATGAATTCAAAGGAGTATGACCATGTAGGCATATATCGATCTATTTCAGATGAATGTATTGAAAACAATAATGATCAGTTATGTCGTTATTAATATATATCAAAAGGTCATGAACCCATATTGCTACTGCCTAGTTACTCTCAGTTTCTGTACTAGATTTAATATGGAGGAATTGGTAGATTTTCCTGACAGATGAAGAAGCTTTTGACAGTGATTTCTTTAGCAGTGTAGTTCAGCAGACACACTTGTTCGAAATGTACTGTTATGATTGTTATTGATTTGCTGGAAAAGTAATATGGGAAGTTTGAACTCGAAGCTGCTTAGTAGTGTTGTATTTATTTGCAAATATGTAATTGTATATTTTTGTCCACGCGTCTTTTTACTTCGACTTCACTATATTAGAGGGAAATATTCAAGTTTTTACACCCCTCTCTTTTACTTGACACCTTCAGTTGTTTTGCAGATTAGGATGTGTTTTTTTGCATGCCAAACACAAAAACCTGTAACAAGTTCAACTGCCCAGTTTCTACACAACTCAACTGACAAAAAATGTTTTAGCAACTACCCAATTGGTAGGTAATTATTCATGCAAAATACATATAAAATCTTGGTTTCTCAAGTCAAGGCAAATGTTATCAGACTAGTCTGTAATGAGAAAAGCGGTTGCTGTCCTACAAAATAGTTAAAAGACACCTCAACCAATTGCAGCACGAAAAATTTGTATTTGCATTAATGTATCACTTAAAAACAATGATATACAGTTTGTATGTATTCTATGCCTTCTTGATAGGGTCTTAATTAATGGAATATAATACTTCCATCCATCCAGAGTCTATTCCAGCTGGCACTAGATAAGACTAAAAACTGTTATGAATGCAATAGTTTACTTGAATTACAAAAAATTAGAGTGCACACATCTAAAGGAGAGGAGAGGTGTACTGTATGACTCTGAGTCCACAACATGAGCTACTCAGCTGCAGAGGTTTCAGCTGTCCAACTGCTAGAAAAGGTCTGACACAAAGGCATCTGACCCTACTGCGGGATGAACAGCTTACTGATGCAACTAAGGAAAACACGGGCTCTCTAAATACAAATAAACCTCTACCATCTGCAGATATGGAGAGTAGATGTCCAGACACACTAACTGCTTCTGCCAGAGCCGCTGTGTTGGTGGCGAACATGTGGTCTAAGAGTAAATAAAGTGAACGGCATGAGGTAGGGATGTAGCGTATGGTTTGGACCCCTCAGGCAGATGGATGCTCAGGACTTCATAGTGGGGATTGGGCTGGTCAGAGGGCTGGACATCCACAGCTGTGTTTTCTCTGTGTTTGTTCCTCAGGGTCACATGGACAGGCTTCAGTGACCAACATCTCTTCGAAGATAATTGTGTTCCATTGTGCACACACAGAATATACATACAAATACACTGACAAAACCTTGAAAAGAACAGCTATGTGGCTTATGCATTCTACTAAGGTGGGGATTCACTGTTGTTACCTCATTTTTGAATAGTTGTAAATGTATTAATACATATTTTAAAAATATTTTGTGTAAACAGTGTGATAACATTGCTGTAGTAGTAAGATGGCCCTGGGCTACTGCCTCATTTATTTACCTTTTATCTACGCTAGAATGACCCTTGAGATTAAAATGTATTTTTTGAAGGAGCAGATGGCTGAAAGGGCACACCATGGTAAAGTTGCAAGACTGAAAAAATAAAGCACAGCAATAACTGAAAAAGGTCAAAAGTGAAACACTCTACAACAAACAGGGACTAAGACACACGGAACAAAATGTAGCGGAATTATCAAATTTTTGCACTCATTAAAAAGGGGCACCATCCACTTTGTCTGAGGAAATCATTAATTTAAACAAAATCTCAAGGAGACTTTGATTAAAATAAAGTTGATCAGTCTGATATCTGAAAGTCTAGAATTCTGATTAAATTGGCCCCAGTTCTCACACAAAGAAATCTACGAGACCGTGAACTGGTCTAAATGAAAAACATTTATTAACTATTCTACGAAGACAATACATGTGAGCTCCATACAGTTAAATATATATATGTGTGTGTGTGTGTGTGTGTGTGTGTGTGTGTGTGTGTGTGTGTGTGTGTGTGTGTGTGTGTGTGGGTGGTGAATATGCCAAACCAGATTAAAGGAAGGAGGATTATGGTGAAAGGAGGCTAAACAGGTTAGCTTTTTCCTACGTTTGTGTAGCGCTGTGGTTGGAGTCTCATTTGGCTGGAATGCAATGGGAGGCCGGAAGCTTCCTACGCTGTCTCTCCTTCTTTGCCCTTCCATACAGTCTTTAGTAAATTTATTCCAGCCGAATTCATATTTTTAGTAGTCTCCTTTGTTTAACTAAAGTAGAGTAACAATTGTTTTGTTAAGTGAGTCTGAGTTTAGTTCAGGAGTTCTTGCTCATTCTGTTTATGTGCTCTGGTTAATCTCAGTTTGCTTGACTACCGGCTTATGTTCAGCTGGAGTTATTCTGCTTGTTTGTATTTTCTGGTATTAGTTTAGCCTATAGCCCTTGCGCTTCCCTAGGCTGGTGTTACTTGGTTAGTATCTAGGTTTGTCACGATTCTTACAGGCGAACCCAAGCGGAAAACACACCACCAAGGCAGAGACAGGATTTAGGGCAGGTTTATTGTGGGAAGGTGGGGGGATCGTGGAGGGGTGAGGAGCCAGAGGAGGATCCGGGAGGGTCTGGTGAGGAGTGGTCCAGGGACAGAGCGGCGGAGCCGGGGATCAGCGGTAAGTGGGTGGTTCGGGCGGGACAGAGTGCGGCGGTCGGGAGTAGGAGGATGCTCGCTGCAGCAGGCTGAAGGCTGGGACGTCAGAGGAGGGAAACCAGGCGCAGAGAGTCCAGGGTGGCAAGGCGGCAGGCGGCCTGGGGGTCCAGGAGGGGAATCAGGAAGGGGAATCCGGAGAGGACCACGAGGGGGAAGGCAGGATGGGGGGAGATCCGGGCAGCTGGGTCGTTCTAGGTGGAGGAGAGGACAGGTAGACGTTAATAGCAAGCACGGGTTATCAAACAGGATTTAGCGGCGAGATGGAAACTGACTGTATAGGCAGAGTTTACGATCTGTGGGTGCAGGAACCGGTCTTTTATGGAGGAAGGTGTAATCACTAGATGAGCCGCAGCTGCCCGGACTATGCAGGGAAGCTCTAATCATGAAATGAAGGCAGCCGTGAGGCAGCGGCGGAGAGAGAGAGAAGAGGGAGAGAGAGGGAGAGGGATAGGGAAAAGGGAATTGGATGTCAGGAAGGACAGAGGGAGGAGGAGGCCCTGACAAGGTTAGACATTTTGATTTACTTATATATTCACTCTGCAGTGTATAGTGTTCTGTATTCTGGTTTAGTGCCCAACTGGGGCTTCGTATTCAGCTCGCTCTTTTACTGCATTTATATTTTGTGTATTCTGTAAAAAAATTGTGTAAACCTTTGTACTGTTGCCATGTCTCTCTGTCCGCACTTGGGTCTCTGCACAAACCATAACAATTTCTATTGCATGTTGGTGAATGTCTATCTGTTTTGCAGTTTCAAATGCAGAACTCCAGGCACACATACATGCACAGCCTCTCCGTGACCCCTCTGCAGGGTTGTGGAGAGGTTGGACCCTATCTAATCTGACTTTGGTAAAGGCAAGGTACACCTGAACAGGTAATCAGTCCATTTACCAGTATTCACACCTACAGAAATGTTAGAAACACCAGTTAACCTTGGCACATCTTTAGACTGTGGGAGGAAGCCGAAGCTCATACACACAGGGAGAACATGTAAAGTACACAAAGCTAGGCCTTAAAATCCACACAAAGGCCCGCAGACCTTCAAGCTCTGAGGTGACAGTGCTAGCAATTGCACCTCTGTGCCACCTGTCCCTGCTGTTCTAATTAGCACAAGGCGTGATCAGCAGTTCCGTCGATAAAAAAAAAAAAAAAAAAAGACACAGAGCAGGGCTCCAGACTAACTTTTGCCACTGGTAGCCCTCCCACAATGTCAAAGGCGAGAGCTCATTAGCCAATGATCAACTTTACTGTACCCAAACTATTTTTAGTTTTATGTATAAGCCTTGTAGCTGCCTTAAACACAGTCAGTCTAATATCCTATGATAGCCTTGAACCATGATTAAAAGAATAACAGACATTTCAACATAACCAACAAGACTTTTCCTCTACAGCCTAATTCAGATGAAATCAACAGAATTTAACTCGATTTATTCCTGTCAGTATGTGGCTAAAGGGTTGCTACATGGCTACAGCTGGAGGAAAAGAGCCACACTGCCAGAGGGCGCTGTAGAAGTTACTGGTGAATCAGCTATGACGTCACCCTGGTGGGCAGAGAGAGAAGACATGAACCCGGAAGCTTGAGGAAATTTGATTCTGGTGCTTGAACTAGAGTTCGTGGCATGTATAGGAGACAACTGTGGCTTTGGTGAGGTTAGAATTCGACCTAACATGGGATAGAAACATATGAACGCTGATCATATCACCTAGGTTAAAAAGAGCCTCGGACTCAGTTTTAAAGCTATGCAGGTTCTTTTCAATCACAAACTCAACATAAAGTTTAACAGTTTATTTTAACAAAAAGAAAATTAAAAAACCCCAGCCCCAAGTCTCTCGCAGCGGTTCTGTCCGCCTCCCGTCCATACAGTCTATGCTCCCGTCTCTGTCCTGTCTTCCATGTGGCCTCCACAGCTGCTGACAGGAATCTTTTAAAAAAGGTTGACAACAAGGGGGCAGTCACTCCAATGTTCATGAGAGCTTCTATACGGGACACTGCCTCATAAGTCAGCCTAGTAGCTGGATGGTAGTACTTCTAAAAGTAGCCTATCAACACATTCAAAAACACCCTAATCCCATGTGCCACTACAAAAAGAAAGTCTCATAGGCCAAAAAGCAGGTTCCCCTTCACACACTCCACAGCACTCTAGCTACACTTGAAGTATTAATACACCAGACAGGCTGACAACTGCGGCCTCCGTAGCACTAAAGTGTCTCAATAGGTCAGGGTAAAACTGATAAGAGTTCGCTAAAAAGTTGAACAATAAAATCCATTGATAAAATAGGTTGTTAAAATGAATGTAGTGGGTACTTAGCTCAAAGAGGGAATCGTGAACACACCCCTCTACTGTCCCACATCACTTCCCCTCTACTCCAGGCAGTGATGGTGTTCTGATGCCCGGCGTTCACCTCCTTGGCTCCGCTCCTCTCGCTTGCTGTGCCCGGTCTGCGTTTTCTTGGCTCCTGGAGATAGCGTCCTGCTATCCTCCACACAGGTCTCCTGCGGCTGTGGCAGTGACGATGGTCCCCTCCTCTCGGCTTGACAGCTGTTAGCATCTCTTCTGCATACTGCTTCTCTGCTGCTGCTTAAAAAGTTTTAAAAGGCGCTGTCTGCACACCTGGCGCTAATCCTGCTGATTACTGCCTGTCTGTGAGGCATGCAGGGTCGGACAGATAAAACAATACATGCAATAAAACCTACGAAAGACCACATCAACAACAGGTTACCATTAAAAATAAAAGCGGCACTAGGGACCATAGTCAAATGCCACTCAGGGGCCAGAGCAGGCAACATAGAATCAAATTTAAAACTGCTGGCTAAAGATAATCATAAATACAATAATATTATTATTCACATTGTTAGTAATGACCAGAGGTGGGTAGAGTAGCCAAAAATTGTACTCAAATAAAAGTAATATTACTTCAAAATAACATCACTCAAGTAGAAGTAAAAAGTAGTCATCCAAAAATTACTCAAGTAAGAGTAAAAAAGTATTTGGTGAAAAGACTAACCAAGTACTGAGTAACTGTTTGATTGTATTGTCTGATTTATTTTTTTTAGAAATGATGTGATCAGACAGACAAATATGTAAAATAATGTGCAAATTCTGGTATTTCCAAATAATAAAATAGCAAAAATAAATAACATCTTTACAAAATAACAAGTTAAAGCACAAGAAACACACATTTCCACATCTGTTTTCCACAGTATAAAGCTTTTAAACAAATACCTTAGTAAGGTAACGTTTTTATGTTTGAACAGTACAAATTACTTTCAGTGACAAGACATTCTGTATGCTGTATTTCACTTCGCTCCAAATAGCACAGGCTCGGTAGATAGACAATAACAATACAACTAGGGTTGGACCCGAATATCTGAATATTCGGTCGTCAATAAAAGGTGAAAGAAAATAGAAAATATCTAAAGACAATTGCTGATGTGGGCTGCACAGTGGCCTATTGGTTAGCTCTTTCGCCGTGCAGCAAGAAGATCCCCGGTTCAAATCCCGGCTTGGGCCTGGGATCTTTCCGCATGGAGTTTGCATGTTCTCCCTGTGCATGTGTGAGTTTTCTCCGTGCACTCCGGCTTCCTCCCACAGTCCAAAAATATGCTGAGGTTAATTGGTTACTCTAAATTGCCCGTAGGTGTGAATGTGAGTGTGATTGTGTGACAGACTGGCGACCTGTCCAGGGTGTCTACTGCCTTCGCCCGAGTCAGCTGGGATAGGCTCCAGCCACCCCCCGCGACCCTAGTGAGGATAAAGCGGTGTATAGAGAATGGATGGATGGATTGCTGATGTCCTAGTCTGCACAGCCACCCAAAACATTGCACTGCGTGGCCACCGAGAGTCAGAAGGCTCGGGCAACAAAGGGAACTTTTTGGCCATTTTAGAACTGATTGCCAAACATGACCCTTTATAGTAAAACAAAAAAATGGGGCATGGCAATGCTAAATACACAAGTCACAGCATTCAAAATGAGATATCAGAGGTGCTGGTTGAAATGGTTAGGAAAGACATTGTTGAGGAGGTAAAACAAAGTGGGGCATTCAGCATCCTTGTTGATGAGAAAAAAGACTTTAAAAAACAGGAGCAAATTTCATTAGTGCTCACTACTACAAAGGAACAGTACATGAATATTTCCTGCATTTTGAACATGCTGATAAGCTTAATGCCGCTGGGCTAACAGAAAAAAATGTGAATAGTCTCCAAAAATATGGATTGGAATACAAAGAACAGCTGATTGGGCAAGGCTGTGATGGGGCCTCCATGATGAGTGGTAGACACAACGATGTATCTGCAGGGATACAGCCTGAGGCTCAGCAAGCTTTTTATGTGCACTGTAATGCACATTGTCTCAATTTGGTAATTGTGGACAATGTGAAAGCAGTGCCAGAGACATCATGCTTTTTTCTTTGATGCAGAACCTATACATTTCTATCTGAATCATATGTACACCAGAAGTGGCAGGACATGCAGCGTTTAATGTTTCAGGATCAGCCTCGGGAGTTGCCCAGACTAAGTGATGTTAGGTGGACTTGGAGGTTCCATGCTTGCCGAAACTTCATGGACCAGCTTCGAGCTGTTCTGCATGTCCTCCATGACATTGATGATGTAAACAGTGGAGACAGATGTATAGAAGCATGTGGACTAAGTGGTGCTCATTGGTCTTCTGGTAATTTTTCGTAGGATACTGGGAGACTCCAAATTTCTTTCTGATATGCTGCAATCACCATCACTGGACTGAGCCAGAGCTGTTGACCTCATTGAGGCACTACAGGACACATTTGAACATTACAGAGATGAAGTGCTTTTTGGAGAGCTGTGGACAGAAGTACTAGACATTGCTCAGCAATGCAACATTAACACAGAGAGCGTTTCCAAAAGGCAGCCGAAGATCAGCTCTGCTCTTCATGAATCCACAGTTGGTCAGAGAAACAGTGATAAAGACAAATACTTTCTGTAAGACTGTTTTTTATCCTCTCTTAGAGACTGTGAAGGCTGAACTAGAGAAACGTTTATTCCAAAACAAACTGTGACATCATGAAGGGTATTCAAGGTCTCAACCCCAAAATCAACAGCTTTTTGAAGGAGACCCCTCTGTTTTGTTTGGGAAGAATTTACAACACAAACCTGGATGATCTTAAGCATGAGCTACTGTACAACAAGCCAAACGGATCTCGGATAGAAAGAAGACAACTGGAATGAAGGATCTAACCAATTTGCTTGAGTTCACAGTTTTCTTGGAACCATTCAGTGAAGTCTTTTTTGAACTCTTCAGACTGTGCAAAATTGCCGTTACCCCCTCCTGTGGGCGCAGCTGCTTGCAAACGCAGCTTTTCAGCACTGAAGCTGATAAAAAATCACTTGCACACCACCATGAACATTGACAGACTGACTGACCAGAGCTGAGCACTTGGTACTTATTAAGAGTAAATATTGCTCACTGTGAAAGTTTATTGGGAGCAGCTTTTTACAATTTCTATGAAGAACACTATGATGTTTGCTGAGCTGTTAAATGGCTTCAGAATATGGAGTATTGTTCCTGTTTATTATTGTTCCCAGGTTTACTTTTAAATGTATAGAGTGTTTCTTACTAGTGTATTTTATTGTATTTGATTTAAGAATATGGAGTATTTTTGCTGATTATTATTGTTCCCAGGTTTACTATTGAATGTATTCGTGTTGCTTTTTGTATTTTATTGTATTTTACTTAAGAATATGGAATATATATATTATTCTCTCTGACCATTTTCTGATAGCATTTCAAATTACAACAATGGATTGTACAGCAGTTAGCAATACATATCATTACAGTAGATATCTGTCTGACAATGCTGTAACCAAGTTTAAGGAAGTAATACCATCACTATTTACCTCAGAACCATTTACTGATAGAATGAAGGGCAGTTATTTTATCTCTACTCCCCACAGAAGTAGATTATCTTGTTATTAATGCTGCAGCCTCACTACGTACAACACTTGATAGTGTTGCACTTTTGAAAAAGAAAGTTGCAGACTTTAAAGCAGGCATCCCAAAAGCTTGAAAGGAAGTGACATTCCACTAGTTTAGAGGAAGTTTACATAGCTTGGAAAAGTAGTCTAGTAATTTATAAAAAAGCTCTTCATAATGCCAGGACCACATATTATTCATCATTAATAGAGGAGAACAAGAACAACCCCCGGTTTCTCTTCAGTGCTGTAGCCAGATTGACAGAGTCAGAGTTCTGTTCAGCTTTGTATTCCTTTAACTCTGAGCAGTAACGACTTCATGAGCTTCTTTACAGATGAAAATTGTTATGATCAGAGAAGACATTGTTCTGGCCCTTTCTACAACTGCCACAGATATATCATCGACTACAGTTGCTTTAGAAGTGGCTGTTAGACCTGATAGATATTTAGACTTCTTTACTCCTATGCATCTCTCTCTGCTAATTACAACACTTAATCTAAACCATCGACATGTCTTTTAGACCCTATCCCAACTAGGCTGTTCAAGGAGGCTTTACTTTTGATTAATTCTTCAATGTTTGATTTGATCAGTCTCTCTCCAGCAACAGACTATGTACCACAGGCTTTTAAGGTCGCTGTAATCAAAACTTTACTTCAAAAGCCTACTCTTGATCCGGATGTTTCAGCTAACTATAGACCTATATCTCTCTAAAATACTTCAAAAAAAACCTGTTGCAAATCAATTATGTGAACACTTACAAAGCAATAGCTTGTTTGAAGAGTTTCAGTCAGGCTTCAGAGTGCATGATAGCACACAAACAACTCTGGTGAAAGTTACTAATGACCTCATAGCATCAGATAATTGATTGGTCTCTATACTTATTTTGTTGGACTTTACCGTGGCATTCAATACCATTGACTACAAACTTTTATTACAGTGACTAGAATATTTTATTGACATTAAAGGGACAGCACTGGACTGGTTTAAATCCTACTGACAGGGTCCAGTTTGTGCATGTCAACAATGACTCCTCTAATACTCAAGTTAATCATGGAGTTCCTCAGGGTTCTGTCTTAGGACCGATACTGTTATACATGCTTCCCTTCAGTAATATTATTTGGAAGCACTGTATTACTTTCCATTGTTATGCTGACAACACTCAATTGTATTTATCTGTGAAGCCAGATGAAACTAATCAGCTAGCCGGACTGTAAGATTATCTTAACCCCTTAGTCCCTGAGCCCTGTTTTTGAGGCACCTACTCCCGCCACCGGCGGGGGCTGTAGGGACTAAGGGGTTAAGGACATAAAGACCTGGATGACCTGTAATTTCCAACTACTGAATTCAGACAAAAGTGAAGGAATTGTATTTGGCCCCAAACATCTCAGAAACTCACTTTCAAAGCATATAGCTGCTCTGAATGATATTACTTTGCCCTCCAGTATGACTGTGAGGAACCTCGGAGTTATTTTTGATCAGGGCATGTCCTTTAGCTCGCACATAAAACAAATCTGCAGGACTTCTTTCACCTGAGAAATATTGTAAAAATCAGGAATATCCTGTCTCAGTGTGATGCAGAAAAAAACTAATCCATGATTTGTTACTTCAGGCTTGACTATTGTAGTTCATTACTATCAGGATGTCCCAATAGCTCTCTGAAAAACCTACAGTGGAACCAGCTCGGAGTTTGCGTTTGTGAGACGGACATCCTCTCTACTTTTAAGATCAGGCTTAAAACTTTCCTTTTTGACAAATCTTATAGTTAGGACCAACTTGGGTGACCCTGAGGGGGTCAGCTGGAGTCCGTATGTACAGGGCACAACTGAATTCTTCTTTGATGTCCCGTAGTTATGCCCCTGGTTATAGTGCGATAGGCCTAAGCTGCTGGGGACCTCTCTCAATGCAGTGAGCCCTTCTCTCATTACCTTTGTATGTGTGACATTATTGCATTGCATCTAGTTTGTGTCCCCCATAGACTGTATAATAAAGATGGACATAGCGCCTGCCTCCAAAAATGAAGCCAACCCAGAAATGTCAAACACTTGCAATATCACACCATCTGCCAGGCGCTGCCTCTGGCTTCATAGACCCCAATTCTACGCGGGAAAAAATACTATTCGATAGCCTGCTTTTCTATGGCTCAGAATTTTTTTTCTCGTTAGCTTTCATGGTCAAAAGGAGAGATCAGCTGGCTGATAATACAAATTAATCAATTTTAAATTTTATATAGAGCATTGAAGTTTTGTGAAGCCAGGGGGCATGGCTACTTGACTGACAGTCTAGTCTAGAATGATTGACATGTCCGATGGAGGAGGCAGCCTAGATGGTCATGCAGTGTAAACTGTTCTCCTCATTTGGATTGATTTTGATATGACAACTGTTGATTTATTTATCGGTGAAGCAGCAGAATATTTTCCACAGACAGTTTTTCTGCCCGTTGGCTTGTTTTAACCAGTTTTCTAAATTCAGCTGATTCTACCAGCAGACGCTGAAAAGACGCTAATAGTTCGATAAGTAAATGTTTATTTTCTTACCAGTGCCGCTTTTTAATGCATTTTACATGCAACGTTCCTGTCAGATGTAATGTGTTCAGTTCAGTCCAGATGTTGATGTAGAGTTTATTTCTGTGTGTGTTGACCAGAGAAGAGAGTTAACATCCAGTAAATACTAGCTTTAATGTGAAGTAGCAATGCTAACCCAGCTAGCTGCTCTGTCAAAGCCTGGATAAAGTTAAATGTAGCAGCAGCATTAAGCTAACAATGTTTGTGCTGTGTGTCATGCAAACAGCTGAAGCGTGTTGAGTTAGTGTAATGTGGTACATTTAGTGAATAAAATTGCCAGAGGACACGTTGCTTCACGTTAATGTAATGTTTAGAAAACTTAAATGTGATTAACACAGTAACATTTAGGTTCTGTGTTGACAGTAGTCCTGAATATCTGCTGAGTCTCTGATGTTAAACTGGAGAAAACAATAAATCTAATAAAAATTGGATCCTGATTTAAAATACAAGGAACAAGATATGAATGAGTGCCAAAAGCAATTATTACAAAAATATAGAAAAATGAAGTTATGTCTGCAGGGCTAGAAGGTCAGACCTTCACGTGCACACTATTGACACACTAGAACAGGGGTGTCAAACTCCGTTCCTGGAGGGCCACTATCCTGCATGTTTTAGATGTTTCCCTCTTCCAACACACCTGATTCAAATGATCAGCTTATCATCAAGCTCAGCAGAAGCCTGATAACGAGCCTGATCATTTGAATCAGGTGTGTTGGAAGAGGGAAACATCTAAAACATGCAGGATAGTGGCCCTCCAGGAACGGAGTTTGACACCCCTGCACTAGAAGGTTGTGGGAGACAGAAAGAGGGGGGAAACTATCAGCCCAATGCAATATAAACGCACACACTGCAGTACAATGATAAAAAAATAAAATCTTAATTTGTCAAAAATGAGTCTAACCACAAATAGTAGGTAGTGTCTCAGTGTGGACGCAGCCTTGTACACGGTCAAGGTGTTGCACAACTATGGCATAGAATTTATCCCAGCAAATGCAAAAGAAAAAGAAATAATAAAAGGCTAATGGTAGAAGCAGCTGGCTTGACTCCTTTTTGTTATATGTCTATATGTCTGTGATCTGTTAAATTGTATAGCTTTTTTTTCATCCTGTGAAAGATTGCACATCTCACTTAGACTTTATAGTTGTACAGATTTAATTTAAAAAAATTGCATTAATGTGATGGGCACAGCTCTTTCAGAGTGATGAGAACAGTCGTGGGACTGGCTAAATTTACAATTATTCATTACTACATCCTCCAGTTTACATACAACTTCAGTCGGCTCTTTCATAGCAGGTGCGCTTGTGCATGCCCACATAGTTTCTGCCCCAAAGACTGACATCTGTGCATTTTTCATTACACAGCTGTGTTTCATTTCAAACAATGTCTCTTTTAACCACTTTGCAAAGCATTTTTATACAAACACTGTAAGCTAATTGGAATGCCTCACACTCTGTTTCTAGATGTTTTTCTTTTCTTTTTCTCTTTTTTGCGTCTTGACAGGTCAGTTCAGGCCCATACGACAGCTTGATGAAATTAGCAGCTTGTAGAAACTGTGATTCTTGAAACAGAGTATATAGTACATAATTCCTCTGATCATGTAAACGAAGTTGCCGTAGAGACAGGCCTGTTTTAGATCTGACATGTTCAGGTTCTAGCAAAGGACGACACTTGTGGAACATCCGGCAGTTTCCTTTTTCCAAAACCCTTATGTTTTGACAAGAAATTCTTTCTGTGAGCCACTGTTTGAAATGTGGGACTGTGTACACAATGTGAGACTGAATGCCTGCACCCCTGTGCTGCTGACACATAGCTTGCTGATGTGTGTCAGCTATTATGTGGTTACTTCGCATACTGACCCAGCAAGAGATTTTATTTCAGTTTGGAAATGATTGTGTCAGAGTCATTTAGCAATGTTTTGATCTTGATGTGTTTTCTAAGAACACTGACTTAGCTATGGCAGTGAGCAAGCAAAATCATTGTTGTTCAGTTGTCTACTTTCTATTGAATTAATGTAATATTATTCAGTAATTAAGGTCATTGTTTTCAAACTAAAAAACATTTTTAGTGTGTAGTAGTAGAGTAATTTAAAACAAAACTCCTTCTCAGACCTCTGAGATTGAAATGTACAAATCCTTCTAATTAGAAATTGTTAAAACATGATTTACCAAGGTCTCATTTTTGTTGGACACTGCTGAAGAATATATTATACAGTTCTTTTTTTATCTTACACCTCATAAGTCCAGAGCAAGAATCTAAGAAACAGCCTATCTTAGCTCATTCAGGACAAAGGGAGGGTACACCCCGGACAGGGCACCAGTCCATCACAGAGGCCACATGGAGAGGCAGGCAGACCATCAGAATGTATACACTCCCCTCCAAAAGTATTGGAATTGTGAGGCCAATTCCTCTATTTTTGCTGAAAACATTTGGGTTTGACATCAAACGATAAATGTGAGACAAGAAATCAATATTTCAGCTTTTATTTCCGAGTATTTAATCTTGATCTGATACACAACTTTATTTGTAACAGAACACCAAATTTGTTGGTGAGCAAACGTATTGGAACAGATAGTTTTAAAATAGATTAAAGAGAATAAGGTATTTGGTATTAGGCTTTGTTTGTGACAAGTGCCTTTGGAAAAGCTGCAGCTTTGTTTCAAATGCTTTGATTTATGAATACAGCTGGTTCACCGCTGCTTCTTGGCCCTGAAAACTCTCAGATGCTTTGTTATATCAACTAAAAATCCCAAATCAACCAACCAAATAGGATCACATAGTTCTGACACTGATTGTCCCATATGTGCCAAAAATGGTCCGATTTCCCTCCTGAGAAAGAAGAAACACTGCAGCGCAGACCCCCGACTGAGCCACCTTGTATCGGTGTGATCAAAAACATCCCCATACTCAGCCTGGATGTCCACTAGAAACTGTTTAAACTGGCGGTGGGACAGTACTTTCGAGCAAATGAAATTGTCTTTATTACCTGCTTCATGACATGGTCATATTTGAAATGTTTAGCACAGAGAATTTGTTGATGAATGATACAATGAAGCCGCATGGCTTTGCTTCCTTCTTCACTCACCTTGTTGCTGATTAGGGTTGACAGTCCACTTCGTTCGCCGGCGGGTGCACCATCGGTAATAATCCCAGTGACTTTTTCCAGGGCGGTTTCATGTCATCTACAGCAGGACTAACAGAAACAAATAAACCTGTTCCTCTTGTTCTGTCCATAAGGCTCTGGAGGTCAAGAAGCTCTATTGAAAAGAAGTCAAAATTCGCTCCTTTGCCCTCCAGCTGTCCACAGATGATTAGGCATTGATGATTTAAAAATATTAAAATACTATCTTAAAATGAATTTCATTGACATCAAATTGTTGATTACGGCAAAATAAAATGCAAATTAATTTCACTAATTATTCTCAAACTGTAATTGCAATCCATGCTACTAGAATGCACTTCCAGGCAATAAAAAACTGTAACAAAATGATATTACAATGTTCTTATTTTTTAACTTGCAAAGATGGAAATTTATTACATTAGTCCTCTACAACTTGTTCATATTTACATTTTGGACTTTGCTTGAACATCATTGTGATTTATGGTGTCTGAGGATTCTTAATTGGTGGATGGTGTTCTCCTTTGCGTCTCCTTATATTTAAAACTTAAAGAAGCAGTTTTTTTTATATCCGTGAAGCACAAACAAGCATCACACTTGTTGCATGCAGTTGATGTACAGTACCAGTCAAAAGTTTGGACACACCTTCTCATGTAATAGTTTTTCTTTATTTTCATGAGTACTTGCATTGTAGGTTCTCACTGAAGTTATCAAAACTATGAATGAACATATATGAAATTATGCAGTAAACAAAAAAGTGTGAAATAAGTCAAAACAGGTTTTAGATTGTAGATTCTTTGCTTTGATTACTGCTTTGCACACTCTTGGCATTCTCTGGATGAGCTTCATGAAGTAGTCCATATGTGTCCATTCATAGTTTTGATGCTTTCAGTGAGAATCTACAATGTAAATAGTTATAAAAATAAAGGAAAACCATTAAATCATTTGTTGCATACAATTGTGGGTGCCTTCCTCAGCTACTTTAGCAGGTAGCTGTAACCTTTGTCCAGAAGCAGATGTCGTCAGGTGGTGTGCAACCTTCATTGAGTGTTTCGTCCCTCAACCACAACACTCTCCAGTTGGTGAGCTAGCAATGAGTGGCCAGCTCACTGACCACCTGCTCCTGGCTTTCAGCCTTCCTCCTCTCGCTTACGGCTGGGTTATGCTTTCTGCACGTACAAATTGTGTGGAAATGACACGTTTGGAAATCCGCTCAAGAAGTTTTCCGCTTCAGAAGGGCTGTGTGAGGGGGTGAAGCTGCTAAAATGATTTAGAGCAGAGGGGCTAAGGCTAAAGGTAACAGCAGTCCTTTCTGAAGCTAAGGTCCCCCTTCCAACCTCTCCACCCAAGAAAGGAAGGCAGTGACGACACTGAGCAAGGACGGAACATCACCATTCTTCCAGCAGATAAAGGAAGATGCACTGTGATCTTGAACACAATGGATTACCATACCAAGGTAATGTCTTTGCTTAGTGACAACAGCACTTACGAGACCCTGAAGCGCGACCCAACCAGCACTTACAAAAAGAAGGTTGTGGATTGCCTACAGAAGCTACAGAAGGAATAAACAATAAACTGCTTGCAATACCATCGCCTGTACCCTGGGGATGCCATTCCATGCATATATGGCCTCCCCAAAATTCATAAGGAAGGAGCCCCCCTCAGACCTATTGTCAGCAGCATTAACTCTGTCACCTATAACATCGCCAAACATGTAGCCACCATCTTGGCCCCGTTGGGAGGGAAGAATCCTCACCATGTACAGAACTCCATGGACTTTGTGGAAAAGGTGAGAGGACTGAGATTGGATACAGATGAGACCATAGTATCCTACGACATCACCTCCCTATTCACATGTGTTCCCACAATGGAGGCGGTGGAAACGGAGAGGCAACGGCTTTGACAAGACAACACCCTCAGCGACATAACAAACCTCAACCCAGACCAGATTTGCCAACTTTTGGACCTCTGCCTGAACACCATCTATTTCCAGTACAGAAGAAGCTTCTATAGGCAGAAACATGGATGTGCCATGGGCTCCCCAGTGTCTCCTATTGTGGCCAATCTGTACATGGAAGAAGTGGAACACCAGGGCCCTGACCTTGTTCAATGGAGAAACATCGAGCCACTGGTTCCGATATGTGGACGACACACGGGTCAAGATCAGAATTTATGAGGTGCAAACTTTCATTGAACACATCAACTCGGTGGACAGCAACATCAAGTTCACCAGTGAGGATGTACAGGACAACATTTTGCCCTTTTTGGATTGTGAGGTCCGCATAGAAGAGGACAGAAGTCTGAGTGTTGGAGTATACAGGAAACCAACACACACGGACCAGTACCTGCTTTATGACTCTCACCATCCACTGGAGCACAAGCTAGGAGTCATCAGGACCCTGCAACACAGGGCTGACAAGTTACCCACAAGTACCCAAGGCCAGGAAAAAGAACACAAACACCTAAAAGGGGCACTGAAAACTTGTGGATACCCTGACTGGATCTTTGTGAAGGCTCACACAACATCCAGAAAAGAGAACAACCCAGTGAAGACGGAAGAGAAGGAGAGCAGGTGCAACAATATAGTGATTCCATATGTGTCTGGTGTGTCTGAAAAACTGAGGAGGATTTTCAACAAACACCAGATCCCTGTCTTTTTTAAGCCAAACAACACCCTCAGGCAAAGACTGGTCCACCCAAAAGACCCCACACCACACAGCCAGAAAAGCAACCTGGTGTATGCAGTTAAGTGCAGCGAGGAATGCTCAGATCTCTACATAGGGGAAACCAAACAGCCACTTAACAAGCGCATGGCTCAACACAGGAGAGCCAGTTCCTCAGGATAGGATTCGGCAGTCTTCCTTCACCTTAAGGAAGAAGGACACTCGTTTCAGGACACCAATGTTCAGATTTTGGACAGGGAGGACAGATGGTTTGAGAGAGGAGTGAAAGAAGCCATCCATGTCAAAGTAGAGAAGCCATCTCTGAACAGGGGGGTGGTCTGCGTCATCATCTTTCGCCAATTTACAATCAGGTCCTTTCAAAACTCCCCAAAAGAACTACTCAGCAGACTCATGCTAATGACCACCATTAGCACACAAGGACTCAGTGACGCATTTCAAGGACCCCCACCGAACGACCATCGTCGAGTAGTCAGATGAGTTTTGGTATTGGTCGGAATAACAGGCCTGGACACACCTCACAGAGGCTTAAAACGGAACTGCACAAACCTTGCGGACGTGGCAAGCATAAAACAAGCTTTTCTCCAAATCCATCATGAGGTGCATTCCGCCTCCTCCCCCATCCTACGAGCAGCTTGCTGCTTGCTCTGCTCATCCATGCCCAGAGCTGATAGCGAATGCCATGCCGACTTGGCTGGAAAGCCCCGGTACCCAATCTCCACTGGGAACAACCACGCCTGCCAGCCCTTGTCTCTGCACTCTTGGATAAGAGGCTGGTACTTTGAGGCCTTCCTCTCGTGGGTCTCTTTGCAGCCTTTCTTCCATGGCACCGTCAGTTTGACCACAATTATCTTCTGGTCTTTGGTTGACCACAGCACAAAGTCTGGCCAGAAGGATATTTGAACCACCTCCAGGAACTACAACTTCTTGCCTACATCAACACTCATCTTCCAAGAGCCTGAAGGATATTGGGCTTTGTTCTTGTGGTCTTAATAAGACTAGCTCCTTCCTTAAGGAAAGAGATCACTCTCCTTGTGACTGTGCCAGCTGACCTCTTCTTGCCTCTCTCCCGCTCTATAGCATCAGCAAGTGAGAGGAGACCTTTGTCGTGGTGCCATCTATATTGCCCTTGGGTTAAAGCTGTTTTGCACCCAGACAGTACGTGTTCCAGAGTCCTCTTCTGGCTGCAGAACATGCAGAGTGGATTCTCTCTCAGAGCCCATATGTGCAGATGTGATGGTGAAGGAAGGGCGTCATATACAGACCTCAAGAGGAAGGAGATACTGTAAGATTCCAATCGCCACAACTCTGGCCATATGACCCGCACCATGTTTTGTCTGGACCTTGCATTTGCATCTCCCCACGACTGGAAATGAGTGGAGCCGAGGTCTTGCTGATAGACGCATTGGTTGCCGATGATATCTCGCAGCTTCAGAGAGCACAACAGAGAGACAACTTTTAGCCAGGAGAGGACTTTGTAAAAGACCACCGCTCATCCGATCAACTCCAAACGTGACACTGCACGTCCTGGGGTTCCAAATCTGTTCAAAGGTTTCTGAACTTACCACAATCCTCAAAGGCTGACACGGGATTATTCATGGTCAGTTTGTTTGTAGTTTGAAAAGTACAACTCTTACATCTTTGTATGAAACTTGAGTGGTTCATTTGACAGCACTACATGAAATACAGTGGTATGCAAAAGTTTGGGCAACCCTGATCATTTTCAAGATTTTCCTTTATAAATCACTGGTTGTTCGGATCAGCAATTTCAGTTAAATATATCATATAGCAGACAAACACAGTGATATTTGAGAAGTAAAATTAAGTTTATAAGATTTACAGAAAGTGTGCAATATTTTTTAAGCAAAAATAGGTAGATGCGTAAATTTGGGCACCCTTGTTGTTTTATTGATTTGAATACCTTTAGCACTAATTATTGGAACACAAAATTTGTTTAGTAAGCTCATTGACCCTTGAACTACATACACAGGTGAAGCCAATCACGAAAAAGGGTATTTAAAGTGGCCAATTGCAAGTTGTTCTCCTCTTTGCATCTTCTCTGAAGAGTGGCAACATGGGAGCCTCAAAACAACTGTCAAATGACCTGACAGCAAAGATTGTTCAACATCATGGTTTAGGGGAAGGATACAAAAAGCTAGCTCAGAGATTTCAGCTGTCAGTTTCCATTGTGAGGAACATAGTGAGGAAATGGAAGACCACAGGCACAGTTCTAGGTAAGGCCCGGACTGGCAGGCCAAGAAAAAATCTCAGATAAGCAGAAGCAAAGGATGGTGAGAACAGTAAAACTCAACCCACAGACCAGCTCCAAAGACCTACAACATGATCTTGCTGCAGATGGTGTCACTGTACATCGTTCAACTATTCAGCGCACTTTCCACAAGGGGATGCTGTATGGGAGAGTAATGGGAAGAAGACTTTTCTGCACACATGGCACAAACACAGTCGCTTGAGGTATGCTCAAGCACATTTGGACAAGCCAGCTTCATTTTGGAATAAGGTGCTTCGGACTGATGAACCTAAAATTGAGTTATTTGGACATATCAAGGGGCGGTATGCATGGTGGATGAAGAACACAGCATTCCAAGACAAACACTTGCTACCCACAGTAAAATTTGGTGGTCGTTCCATCATGCTGTGGGGCTGTGTGGCCAGTGCAGGTACTGGCCATCATATTAAAGTTGAGGGTCGCATGGATGACAGTCAGTATCAGCAGATTCTTGCCAACAATGTTCAAGAATCAGTGACAAAGTTGAAGTTGTGCCGGGGCTGGATACTTCAACAAGACAACAACCCTAAACACTGCTCAAAGTCTACTCAGGCATTCATGCAGAGGAACAAGTAGAACGTTCTGGAATGGCCATCTCAGTCCCCAGACCTGAATATTTTTGAAAATCTGTGGTGTGAGTTAAAGCAGGCTGTCCATGCTCGGAAACCATCAAACCTGACTGAACTGGAGATGTTTTGTAAAGAAGAATGGTCAAAAATACCTTCAACCAGAATCCAGACCCTCATTGGAAGCTATAAGAAGCATTTAGAGGCTGTTATTTCTGCAAAAGGAGGATCTACTAAATATTGATGTAATTTTTTGTTGGGGTGTCCAAATTTATGCACATGCCTACTTTTGTTTAAATAATTATTGCACACTTTTGCTGATCCGAACAACCGGTGATTTATAAAGGAAAATCTTGAAAGTTATCAGGGGTGCCTAAACTTTTGCATACCACTGTATGTGGTCAAAAACATTGTTTTACCAAAGCTATTACAACAAGATAAGCTTCCATATTCAAATAATTTTGTTGGTGCTACTATCTTAGAAAACCAAAGACAATTTTCTATTTGGTATTAACTACATGTTTAGTCTGTTCCTACATTTCAAAGTGTTTGATATTTTTATACAACATGTAGATTTAACCTTAAAAGGTCCACTTTTTTGTTGCTGTCTTTTATGTTAAAGGTTGGCTGTGATTTTAGTTTTTGGCATACATTGTTATTAGTTATGAACAAAAGTAAACAGGTCAACAAGTAAAAAGCATGGAAGCATATCGTGTAAGGTCCAAAGTGATCAGCAGGAGCAACAGTCACCTGCAATCTGTTGGAGTTTAAGCTTGAAGGTGGTGAGCAGAGTTGAAGTTGCAAGTCTGAGGGTGTTTTGTATGGTGTTCCAGTTGTTAGCTGCTGCAATGCGAAAGGAGTTATGGCCAAAATAGTAGAAGTATTGGTGATGATGAGGTTGATGTATTCACTCGACCTAGTGCAATCTGAATTATGGGCAAAGTGAAGAAGAGAGAATAGACAGATGTGTCTTGCCCAGAACTGATGCATAAACAGAATGAAACCAGTGGTGAAGCCACTGAGTATGAAGACAGGGCCACCTCACTAATTTATAGAGATTGCAGTGGTGAGTATGTAAGGGTGCGTTAATGGCCAAGCAGATTGCTGAGTAATAAAGAATGTCCAATTTATTAAGTACAGTACTTGGGGCCATTCTGTAAATGATGTCACCATAGTCATTTTTTTGGATGATGCAGTTATGTTGGTTTGTTCATACCACAATTTACAGCATGCATTGGGGCAGTTTGCAGTCAAGTATGAAGCGGCTGGGATGAGAGTTAGCACCTTCAAATATTATGCCATGGTTCTCTATTATAAACTAGTGGATTTCTCTGCCTTTGCTAGGAGTGAGTTTCCCAGGATCTTGTTCATGAGTGATGGGAAAATGGAGTGTTAAACAAACAGACAACAGTAGTAATCCAGGTGTTGTATCAGACTATTGTAGTGAAGAGGGAGCTGAGCTAGAAGGCTCGCAGTTTACCAGTCAGTAATTATTCTGATTATCATAATTGGCACTTAGAACTGGAACTGATATTTCTGCTTTTTCTTGAAATATGTATTTATATCTCCACACACTATTGTATTGTTTTGATCTACATTAAAAGTTGGTATATTGGTCCACTCTGGTTGTAATATACTACCGTTAAAGACAAAGACACTACAAATACCACAGAGAGGAGAGATTATGACACTTTACTCCACCCATCCATTTTCTTCTGCTTACCCAGGGCCGGGTCACAGAGGCAGCAGACGAAACAGATCATTGGAGACGTCCCTAGTCCTAGCAATGCTTTCCAGTTCTTCCTCTGGGATCCAAAGGCATTCCCAGGCCAGACGAGATACATAATCCCCCCAGCGAATTCTGAGTCTGCTCCTGGGTGGATGTACTCGGAAAACTTCCAAAGGAAGCTTCCCTGGAGGCAGGCGAATCAGATTACCAAACCACCTCAACTGACTCCTTTCTATGTGAAGAAGCTGTGGCTCTTCTCCAAGCTCTAAGCTTCTCACCCTATCTTTAAGGCCCTACGGAGGAAGATACTTATCCAGAGGTACTTAACACCCCCTTTTCCCCTTTAGGTGATGCATTTATTGCTCATTACTCATTTTACTGATCTCATTATACATACAGCCACTGGTTGTAGAGGCTTTGGTTGAGGTATTCAGAAGAGGTTCTGATTCTGCATTCATTCACTATACTGTCGGTGTCACAAACCATCAAATTGTAAACTTTGGAGGATATGAAGGGATCAATATTCATTTTTACAGTTAGGACGAGAAGTAAGCTCAAATAACTATGTTATCCTTAAGCCAATGAAGGAAGAGAAAGGGCTTTGATGGATGGTTAAGGACAAAGCTTGGGACTCTGTTGCTAGAAACCAGTCCCAAATAGTGACCAAATTCATCATATAGCAATGACATCTACATTAACAGGAAGAACTCCTTTAGCAGGTGGTGTGGCTCACTGCACCATTTCTAATGTAAATTACACAAATGACTACTGTCCGTCCTGTACAATAGTGGGAACATTTTTATTACCATAAACAAATCATAAATCTTCATTGCTAAACATCCAAAAATATTAGCACCCGTCATTATGACACCAGTGATGTTATCTGCAGTGAAAACAATTCAGTGTGTGTTTTCAATTGGCTCCTCTCAACAGTACATTCCATTGCAATGAAACAACTTAACCACAATACAACTTCTGTTCTTGAAATGAAACAAAGGAGGTGAATGCTGTCTGTTTGTTAGGAAGGTTGAACTGCCGCAGGCAAATACTCCACACAGCTCATGCACTGTTGTTTATACAGACATCTTTGAAACAACTGCAGATATGAAAAGTAGCTTGGGGTGGGGATGGGTGGTGTGTGTCAAATAGATATAAAATATCCCTATAATGATGGAGCAAAGCTCACCGTGAAGATACCAAAGTCTAGGGATTTGGTATTATTATTAGCAACATAACGGCTTACAGGTTTGCATGTTCAAGTTAATTGTGTAGAAGGTTACAGTGTATTAAAGCAACTGCCAGCACTCAAGTCTCATTTTCTGGGAGTGTCAGGACTGCCGAGAGTAGACCTGAATGCACTTGCGGGATAGATATCTTAATGGAGGCTATCTCAGCTGACTCGGGCGAAGACAGGGGACACCCTGGACAAGTTACCAGTCTATCACAGAGCTACACATAGAGACATACAAGTACATTCATATTCACACCAACAGACAATTTAGAATCATCACTTACACTCAAGTGTAAGTGATGGTTTTATGGACTGTGTCGAGAAGCCAGAGTACCCAGCGAAAACCCATACATGCACAGGAAGAACATGCAAACTCCATGCAAAAGGACAATTAGTTTTTCACATTGGACAGCATGGCCTGGACCACATTTTTCCTTCAAAAAATAAAATTATCATCTAAAATCTGCACTTTGTGTTATCTTAATATGTAAAGGGGGCAAACACTTTTGCATGGCACTGTACTTGAACAGGAAGGTACAAATGACTATACGGCCAGACAAGAATCTAAGAAGGCAAAAATCCCAATATTCTCTAAATCCCAAGATTATATTCTATGGCAACATTTTCTGTTTTTAAAAAAATGTGGATTACATCTATACCGTAATTAATGTAATAAAAAAAGAAGGCCAACAATAAAAGCAAGTGTGAGGGAAGGTCAATCAGATTTTTCATCTCTGCTGAAAAGAATAGTGAAATTTAAAATTCTTACTTTTCTGGCAGCTTTTCTTGGTTTAAGTAACAGAAATACCATTGCTGTAAATAAATGGGCAAACATTAATGACAGGAACCTGATCACCAGCCCTTTCTTTGAAAATTAAGTGGGCTGTATGCCATTCCACCACCTCAGGCTTCAGATGTTTACATTCAGTTTGACCACATAAATCCTGCACTCACACCTAATGTTGACACAGGACAGAAAGATGTGGAATTATCTAATATGGACATAATTCCTACAGAGCCTCTTATGGTACCAACATGTTTTTTTTCCCCCAAATTCATTCTGACTATTTTTTGATTGTTTAACCTTGTCTGTGTATGTATATTATCTTTGTAGACTCTAAATGATGTATCCGGTTCGTTGATTAAAACCACTGACAGATTTTAATACACATTAATGTCTGAACACAACTTCAGATTTTAGTTTTACACGTGTAAAACGTCATGCTTTCCTCCTACCTTTTTATTGTAGCTGGTTTATAAGGCCTATGCTATAGCTGGGAGAGAAACATAGTCAAAACTGAGACAGTTTGAGAAAATGTCTGTAATGTGCAAGTGTCTAGCAGGAGACATAAACCTATGGAGTGAATAGATTTAGCGCAGGAATTTGAGAAGCTGTCTGAAAATGATGAGTCTTAAAATAACAAACATATGTATGTGTTCCCTCAGAGTGACAAAGTGTGAAAACCTGTTTCTCATCCACCTTCTCATACTGATGGATATATGCATGACTGAACATGCTGACTCCTTCCACTGAGTAAAGCATGGAGAGCTTCTGTTGAGGCCAGAGACTCAATCTGGATGTTTTCTCTGCCGCATGCACAGGAAGATTTTGAATAAATGAGTAGAGAGAAACAAAAAATGCAGGTGCTTAAACCCAAATGTACTGCATGGTACAACTGAGCATCTATTCATGTTCTGTGACACATAAAAAAGCTGAACACACTAAGTTTCTTTTGATGTACTAAGATGGTAAGGGGAAAACAAATATTTTCACGTATAAAGGGTACATGGCCAGGGCATGGATGGCAGGACTGCTCAGTCAGCTGGTGTTTGATTTGCAACATTGATTTGAGTGAATCTGCTTTTAAAATCTATAGAAGGGCGTCTGTAAACGGAACTGAGAAATGTAGTTTAAAGCAACTTTTGAGGACTGTGATGCTAGTGTTTAAGTATGACATGCAAGGAAAAACAGAAGAGCAATTCTTCCTGGATGTGATCAGACTGTCAGTAACATTCAGTCATTAGCCACGGCCTTTGCAGTCACCGACTCTACGTCAAGTTGAACATGTATGTGATGTGACCATCATCAAAACAACAAATGAGGGGATATATTTTGGAGTGGTGTGCGATGCCTTCAGTAGAGTTTCAGAAACTAGCATAAGTTTTTTGGCACCACATGATGACCCATGATGAAGCACTGTACTTAAAGGTTTTACATAGCAAAACTTTTTTATCCTCATAGGGTTTATGTTATCCTAATGGTACCCCTTATTTTGTTGCACACATCTAAATGAATTAATATATATTGATGTGTGTGTGCACATGCATCAGCAGTGTTTCATGGCCCTAAGTCTCCAGTGGCTTGAGCCCTTATGATAGCCATTGTCACTACACCACAGCTAATTGCCACTTGAGGAAATGAAACAGTCGTATTTTATTAGCAAATTGGAATAAGCTGATCTACTAAAATGGCTATATACAGCCAGCAACTGGCTGCACTGCTGGCAATGTTTGACAAAGCCAATATTTCTATTGCCCCCAGAAGACTTGTGTAGCATCAGGCGATAGACGAGTATCTAATCTAACATTTCCTTCCCCTCGTTGAAGAGTAAACCACTTAGTTAAAAACATATTTGATAAAGAAATCTGGAAAATGTTAGACCTGGTGGATGGCACCACAGTATCCTTTCCACACACTTTCCTCCAGATTTTTTTCTTAGTAGCATTTAGATTAATACAATTTTTGTCATTTTATAAACTCATGATGGGATACTGTATTTTGTCTGTGAATGACATTGGTAATTATGTACTAGTGGCTGTAAAAGAAATAGTGTTTGAAAAGCTTCTATGGAAGCAGATAAAACAGGCTTTCCATTCCCTTCTAAAAAGTTACTTAATGAATACCATTGTTTTCATCATGTGAACCCTGTATCAAAAGAAGGATTAGGGCTTAAAAAATACTTACACTTCTGTATAAGACAGAAACAATAGTGTTCACGTTGTTCTTGTACAAACAGTGAAGGAAGTGGATGTTTCTTCTTCCCACAATATTTCATCTGGAGCTTCCTTAATCTGGATTGTGTCTGCTGCACTGTAACACAGTTTCCTTGTTACTGTTTACTCACTTTTTACCATTGTCCAAAACATTATTTGTATTAGGTAGTAAAGAAAATGTAGTGTTTATAATATGTTACTATCATTATAGAGTCACATAATCCTAATCACTGTTCAAACGTATTTCTAATATTCTAGTGAAGAATTACCACCCTCATAGTTAATTCACTAAGGCACTGGATTTTTGCTTGACAAGTAATTTTATTAATATTGAGTCATTGCCAGCTGCCTCTGATGAAATTAGTGCTCAGATGCGACCGTACTTCATAACTGTCAGTCTAACATATGTGCACTCTACACCAATCTGTCTGTCTTCTGGCTGTGTCTTATCTGCTGTCTCTATCTAACAGATGAAGAAACAGTGACAGTCAAACAAAAACCACATTGTCCACCTCTGGCAACAAGCAATCCCATAATGTGCCAAAAGAATGAAAGGTGTTTTCCAGCGGCATCTCTTTGACAAATACGCATTGTTTGAAAATTGGCAGCTGAATGTTATAAAGGATTTCTCCAAACAAAAAAAGCTTTCTTGCAGTCACCAACACCCAACACCTGACTTGCTGCTCCATTCATTATTAAACCAATAAATCGTTGGTGGCATAACAGCCGCTCTGACAGAATAGCATGAAAGCTATGTTCCCGCTGTGTAAATGGTCATCAACACCTACAGAAACATACGGTGCTGCTTGTTGAGACTGACTAAATCTGACTTCCATTGTCAGTTGTGTTTTGTGAGCATGGGGGTCTTAAGGACCAACATATTGTCAGAACAAAACTTATTGTCTCATATGTACAGACGGAAGTTTTTGGACCCGCAGAGGTGCCAGTTTTTAGGCCTATATTACTTTAACTTACAAAAACATAATCATCTACTGGTCTCTAACTTATTATAGACATGTAAGTGTGTTCATGCTGGGATTCTCTTCAAGTAGGCAACAATAGGGAAAGATTGGATGTAGAAGTATAATATGAAAACGAACAAGAATAAACATGCAGTGCTATGAAAAACTGTTTGCATGCTTCCTTATGTCTTCTATTGCTGCATATCTTCTGCATATATTCCCACATTTAAACATTACATATCAACCAGCTGATATTCATATTTATTTAATATTAGACAGTCTGCTGTCTTCTCTGCACTTATGATGCATAAAAAGTGAGTTAAACACCTTTCTTTCACTATGACTCCACAGACAGAATCCAGGTTTGTCCGCAAGTTTTTTAGCTAGGAAAGGGTGAAAAATAAATGCAGAAAATATAATTACAATGAGGCTGCCGTACACTAGACAAAGGTTTAACTAAACTGTCTTATGAATGTAAGTAATTTGCCATTAATGTGTTAAATCTGCAACGTAAATGCCAACAACAAAGACAATGAAGCATTCATCTTCTTATTGTCATAAATAAAGTGTAATCGTAATTAGTTAACATAGTTCTAGCGGAGGCAAGCATTATGGACATTAGCGTCAGGCGTGAACTAACCGTGACGTCAACGCCGAGAAAATGAAGCCCGGATTTTGCTACTTCCTGGTCACCATTTTGGATTTTTTGGAGCCAGTGACGTAAAAAGTGTCATCAAACAGGCTGGACCGGAGAGCAACTAGGGGCAGGATTGGCTGAGGACTCTCTTATCCCACCCACATTTTACCGTAGAGGCTTCTGTTGCTGTCTATCAAGTATAGCCACGCCCCCTGTCCCCGCCAACTTTAACGATTTATTTAAAATTCAGTATTGATTTATTTTAAGATCGGCCACCTGATCTCTCATTTTGACCATGAAAACTAACGGGAAAAAATCCTGAGCTGTAGAAAATCAGTCTATCAAATTTTATTTTTTTCCAAAAATGAATTGGGGTCTATGGAGCAAAAGCTTTTTGGAGCCAACCCTGACGGATGACGTGATATTGCAAGTTTTTGACACTTCCGGGTGGACTTCAATTCTGGAGCCAGATGCTACGTCCATCTTTATATACAGTCTATGATTAGCGTACCATTTTCAACTCAGAACACTGCTATCTCTTCAATACCTGTGCAGTATGGAGTCACAGGAGTGCCACAATAAAATATAAATCTGTCAAAAAATAAGGAAATAAATGTGTAAATATAGAGAGAAATAAATAAAAGAATAAATAAATAAATAAATAGGTCAATTTTGTCTTTGCTTTTCCCTTTTCTCTTTTTCCTTTTATTTTTCCATTTCGTCATTGCCTTTTCTGTTTTGCCTTTGCTTGTACTTGATGGACTGAGCTGTCAATCAAATGGCTCTGGGCGGGGCTTTCTGTCCAGGGTGAATAATCAGTACCTGATCACAGGATACCTGCCTGACGTCAGCTCCTAGCACAGCTAAAATGAAGTGATGTCACACTTGCTTGTGTGCTTTGGGTCATTGCTATGCCGCAGAACCCATTTGTAGTTGAGCTTTAGGTCATGAACTGATGCACCTATGTTCTCCAGGTGGATTTTCTGATAGAGAGCAGAATTCTTGACTCTGTCAATTATGACAAATCATTCAGGTTCCGTGGAGTAATGCAACCCCACACCATCGCACTACCACCACCATATTTTACAGTTAGTGTCATGTTCTTCTTGTGGAATGTAGTATTAACTTGAAAACTAGATGTAACAGATCCAGGTCTTCCAAAAAGTTCCACCTTTGACTCATCAGTCCACAGGATGTTATCCTAAAAGTCTTGGGGCTTCTCCATATTTTTTTATTTTATTTTTATGAATGTCAAGCAAGCCTTTATGTTCTTTTTGGTCAGTAGCGGTTTGCACCTTGCAGTTCTCCCTGTTCTTTTGATATTTGTCTGCATTCTTTTGTGTAGTAGTAAGTAAGTAGTAAGCAAGTCTCAGTTTCAATTGTGCAGAACAGACTTGTAGTTACAGGTTTGACGGGTCGAGATGCAGCATGAAAGCCATCGCTAAAATGTCAGAATAAGAAAAAGAGGCTTGTCTGGGCCATGAAACACCACCAATGGACTACTGAAGACTGGAAGAAGGTATTATGGACTGATGAATCAAAATTTTAATTTTTTTTGTTCATCACATGGGATTTTTGTACGCTGTTGAGTAGGCAAAAGGATGTTTCCTCAGTGTGTGACATCAACTGTCAAACAGAGGAGCAAGCGGGATGGTCTGGGGCTGTTTTGCTGGATCCAGGGTCGGTGACTTGTACAGAGTGAGAGGAAACCTGAACCAAAATGGCTACCACAGCATTCTGCAGTGCCATGCACTACCCTCTGGTAAGCACTTAGTTGGTCAGGAGTCCTACAGCAAGATAATGACCCAAAACATAAGTTCAAGCTATGCCACAACCATTTTAGGAAAAAAGAACAAGATGGTGAGCTTGAAAACATGGAGTGGAAGCACAGTCTCAGGACTTAAACCCCACGGAGCTGGTTCCCGAAAAACTGGACAGAAGAATGAAAGCAAAGCAACCTGTAAGTGCCACACATTTATGGTAACTTCTGCATTGGATTTGGGAAGAATTTTCTGACAAATATTTGATTTCCCTTGTGGAAAGAATGCCACGAGTGTGTTCAGGTGTTATACCTGCCAGAGGTGGCTACTTTGATGAGTGAAAAGTTTAGAAGATGCTTTGGTTTCTAAAATGATGTTTTGTTTTGTTTTTTTAACTTAATTTGTTTATTTGTTCCATGCTTTCATTTCAGAGTACAATGAGACATTAACATACACAATTTTCAATAAAAAAAAAAAAAAAGGAAAAACTGAGGTGCTCTAAAACTTTTGACCGGTAGTGTATATCAATAGGTGTACAATTGCTGCTGTAGAGTGAATTAAGCCCTACATTAAACCATTACACTCCAAGTAAAGTACTACCTAGATGCTGTATAGTTATAATTAAATTTAAGAACCAATGATTTTGTTAGATTCCCTATTTACATAGTTACATTTGAATAAAATTTGAAAATTTATGGTTAATTATTTAAGCGACTGATGTTCCTATGAGACTGATCTTCACACCCTGGTTGTACCTGCACTGTAATTATTTCATGCATATGGCCTCATGGCTAATGATTAAGGTGTTAATATTCTTAAAATGCAAATTACGACCAAGGTCTGCTTACTATGCTCCTATATATCATGTCTTATTTCTAATTCTCCTCTTCTTCAAATCTTGTCCCTGCAAGTGTGCCTCATCTATTCCTCAGTTATGCTCCTCAGCCCTTCTTGTTTACTTTCAGCTTATGAACTAGACTTGTAGTGTTTCTTTACATTAATTTGATGAAATTGTCATTTTACCCTGTGTGTCTTTGTCTGCAGTTGTCTCTTACCTTCTTTCTTGCTTCTCTTTATGTGCATGATTAGACATGAGATCGGCTGACTGGGTTTGGAGGTGCGGTCTCTGAGTTTTGTGCTGAAGAGGGAGGTTCACATTGGGTGCTGTATAAGCTAAAAGTGCCACTGGACTGAATGGACACATACACCGATTCACTGTTGTTACGATCCAACCTCTAGGGGGTGGCACACCAATACTGGTGGCCGTAACACTGTCCATTAAAGTTGTCACAGCAGATTTTTTTTAGAAAGTATCTGCAAGTGATTACCATGAATTGCTTTTACTGTTAAATCAAAGATAAAACATATTTCCTTTCTCTCAAATATCCAAAATGCTTCTGTTAGGGAATGAACACTTGATTAGTCAAAACAAAATGATGAAACTGAAGCTGACACTTCAAGACATACATGGTGTGTCTCCAACATAAATGTTAGTTTGATAAATGTTGTACTTCAAGAAATGAATAACAGTCTGTTGATTATAGTCCCGAGTTAGCATGTACTGTATGAAGCACTTGACCCAGGTGAAATCATATACAGTAACTGTTCAAGCTGGAGTGTCAGGCTGACTCACTTTGACAAACACAATTATTGTTACAGGAAAATTATATACAAAATAACCGATGAAAGAAGCACGTCCTTCTCAGTAACTAATGATCCATGCAGACATATTAATGACACAATAAAAATACTACTAGATGTGATTGCTAAGACATAGTTAACACTCCACATTAGAGTTTTCATTTGTTCATGAATCCTGTCCTTTTAGTATCTTTTAAAGCTTGTTGTGTGTTTTCTGGCTCAGTCAGATGAGTCAGAGACACCCCATCTGAGAATGGATAAATATTTTATATTTAAAAGTTCAGGTCTACAGGGCTCAAAAGTGAAAACAAAAGTATTACACAAAATGGACAACACATTGTTAAGCTTCTTGCCTCGCTCCGCTTCAGGAGTGTTGCACCATTTCGGCCTCATAACACATAAGTCTAAAATAGATTAAAATGGCTACCTGAAAAAATAGAATTTAAAAACAATAACTATTTTAAAGAAATTGGTCTTCTCAGTTCCCACTCCCTGTCTGTTGTTTTGATGTGGAGTCTGCTCTATGATGATTATATTAGCTACTGTTATAGGAGAAACAAGTATTCAAATGTTTCCAAACCTCGTCTGATTATTAATTGTGCATTAATGGGTTGCAGACTATCTAACCCAGCTTTTAAACAACTAAGGCGTACATTTTGTGCTGAGAAAACAAAGCATTGTAATGAATGAATAAAGCGATCTATGCCAAGACAAACTCAGCACCTGGGCTATCATCCAGTTTGTCTGAAGCTTTGTGCTGTCTAATCTACCAAAAACTAAAAAAGTGCAATTATGTTTCAGAATGTTAATATAGGGAGAAAAGTATCACAGTGAAGCTAACTTTTCAATCTTTGCCTGTCATTAACCTTGAACAGACATGCATAGGAAGCTCAAGGCAGTAGGTTATTAATCTGGCTTAACAAAACTTGAATCCAACTTTTATTATTTTTGAGCCCTCTCTCTTACTATGTCAATGAGTTTGCACCCATTGACTTCACCTTATTATGCTTCAAAAACAAGTCATCTCTCTCAAAAATGTTGAATCCGAAGTTGTAATGCAAACCAAAGTCAAGTCTCGTCTATTTAACGGTAGTCAAGCGATTTTCAAGTCGCGCATGTTAAACAACATAACAGGGGTTAGAATTAATATGAACCTAGTGAAAGAGTTAAATGTTGCTCCTTTCTGACTGTTGGATACCAAAAGTTTGCATCTTTTGATGGGTACAGTCTTTATAAATGATTTGTCAGTTCTTTCTAAGCTTAAGGGTTTTTTTTTCTTGATATGATGGAATCTTAACGTAACTAAGTCATTATTTCCAAAAGACACACTGCCATGCTGCCTTTTATAACATCACCATGACAACTGTATTGTCTAGAATTCCAGAAAGTGCTGGCTTCATCCAGACACCCTGGAAGGGATAAAGAACATACAAGAACATGAGGGTTAGTTGCTTGGCTAAGGTTACCCAAGTTGTTCTTGGAGTATGATCAAACCCTAAAGAGGCCCCTTATCATCATGCCTCATCCCCGCTGCTCTTGTTATGCTTAGGCTTTTAGATAAACTCCTACTCCAATGGTGAGTGCAGCACTGAGCTTGAGAGGTTACATTTTTATGGACAAACACTTGTGAAGAAGTAAAAACTTTCAAGGAGTTTGGCATGATGTGTCATCTAAGCAAGTTATGAAGAAGATGAAACTTCCATTCCCTTTCCCAGTCACATGAAACAAACATGTTTGTCTTTCACATCCTGTGAAGGAACATTTGTCTTTGTGCTCCTGCAATAATCCATTTACCATGCACCTGTGGACAAGCAATAATAGTTGGACCAGGATACCACCTTCTTCCCCACGACCCCTCTCTCTCCTGGAAAACTTTTCCAGGGGTAGATTGCACCAGCTATTTGTGTGAAAAGGTAGTCACTAGTTGTTGTTATATATATACATATACACACTGACAGTCAATAGAAACTTTGAGACCATATTTTTCAACATAATTTTTATTTTGAAGCCCGAAACTGGATTTTCTTCATATGAATCATTTGTTTAGCATATTGGCATAGAGAAACAAAAATGTAAAGTTTCAAGAATGATTTCAAAATAAAGAATTTCACAAAAGAAAACGGCACCTGCCAAACACAAAGTCACAACAGTCAATACCGAGTAAGGCCTCCATTTGCTTCGATGCAGGCAGCAATCCGTCGGCGCATGCTTTGGACCAGGAGTCTGATTGTGGGTTGGGAACAGCCCATACGCCTGGCTACATCACTGTAGCTCAAATCGGCCTCCACCATACCCAGTGCCCGGAGACGTTGTTCATGTGATAGACGCGGCATGATGCTGTTCACTGGACTAACAATGGTGGCCTTTTTTGGGCCTTTATATAGGCCTTCAAAACCCATTCTCAAATTGTGCAGATACTCACTGAGTAGTGCTTGGTGTGTATTTGGTTCACTTTTGCAAAGTGACCAACCCATGTGCAATGAATCATGACAAAATGACAACTCATCATTATCTCAACTACCAGGGCACTAGATCATCAGTAAATCCACAATGAATAATTACAACCCCCCTACAAGTAGAATTCTGCGTACATTTCTACCTCAAAGTTTCTATTGACTGTCAGTATATATATGTATTGCCCTGCTGTAAGCAGAGAGTGTTTAAGACTTAGTTTAATATATAAGATAAGATAATCTTTTATTACTCCCCATGTCAGGGGAAATTTCCCATGTGACAGCATACAGGAAGAGAAACAATAAACAACAATGTAGTTATAATCATAATAATATTTACAATATGCACAAGAGTGAAGGGTAGAAAAAGTGGCTGATGCAAGAAAATTCAAATAGTGCAAGAACTGTGCAGATTGTGGACAGATTATGTGGTAAAGGATGATGTGATAAAGTCCAGTTTATGTTAACATCAGCCAGTGATGCTGATGTTTTAAAGTCTTATAGCAGATGGAATGAATGACTTGTGATAGTGCTCCTTCTTGCAGGGTGGGTGTCTCAGTCTGCTGCTGAAGGAGCTATTTAAAGACTCCACAGTGTCATGCAGTGGGTGAGAGGGATTGTCCATGATGGATGTGAGCTTTGCCAACATCCTCCTCTCACCCACCTCCTCTATGGAGTCCAGGGAACAGTCCAGCACAGAACCGGCCCTCCTGACCATCTGCAGTCTCTTTCTGTCCCTTTCAGTGCTCCCTGCTCCCCAGCAGACCATTGCATAGATGGTACATATGGTACAGTTGTTAGAACTGAAGAGACACAAACAATAATTTGAAATGGCTAGTGCAATTTAATTCCAGCTGGTATTGGCAGAAATATGTAATGACATTTTATTCTGAAAGAACATGTTTGCATGATGTTCAATTTAGTGATACATAACCTCCACACAAAAACCTGTAACTTGGCAAAGACTGAATCTGTCGATAAGCTCATGGAAAATAGATCACATTTTATGATGGAAGCCAGAGTCATTTGCGTACATACCAAGACCTTAAGCAGAATACATACCATGCAAATCTTTTATGATATTTGAGGAGGTCTTAAATTGAACTTCAAAGCCCTAGTATTTAAAGTTTAATCTGAATCATTCTGAGTCAGGCATTTAGAAAGAGTAAAGCCTTGCTTTGCTATCTGGGATGAGGTCACCTACTTAGGGTGCTTTGTGCCAGATTAACAAAGTAACTCTGGGTTTGATGAGACACATTTTTCAAGATGGCCTAGTTTGGCTTAGCATAACTTTGAATGGGAATACGTCTAACAACACACATTACAAGCAAATCTATGTAAAGACCAAAAGAAAACATCTTACTTTGATTGGTTTTTATTTGAAAAGACAGAAACAGCCAAATAAAGCAACATGAACATCTACTTCCCTTTTAAGTTTTTTTTTTTTAAAACAGTCATGCCCTTCTTCTGGCCCACAATGAATTTGTGAAGAAACCAGCTTTTTGAGCTCTGCCTTTAGGTGACACAATAAGATAATCAGTATTACACTCCACAGTTACACATAAAATTACAGTCACTGGAAAAAATATATTTTTAAAATATTTTATAGTGTAGAGAGTTAGGGGTAGAGATTGAAGTGCATGATCTGTAACGGTTTGTTTTTCCACTTCATTTAAGAATATGTTTTTATTTTGAACACATCTTGACTGTTTTTGATCTGATCAAATTATTGTGATATTCAGGGTTTTTCATGTAGAATTATCATTCCTCTGCTATACTGACATGTGATGTTAAATTGACAAGGAGACATTTGGCTACAAGAAAGGACATGTGCTTATGTAGTATACAACAGCCAAATTCTCAAGATCAGGAGTTTCAGATGAAAAGAACTAAATGATCCCTCAGACCTCAGTGTACTCACTAAAGAAGCTATTTGACAGGGGCCTCATGGGCTTGACTGTTGTTGTGCTTGGCTGAGGAGAATTTAGAACTGCAGGGCAGCAGGAACCACCTGTGGCTCCAGTACAAGAGCTGTTTGGCCCCCACAGACATAAGAAGAGTGCTGGCTACGAGAAACTATAATGTAAAGAGAAAGATGAAAATCGCATTTTCGAAACTGAAGCTGTTTTAACACATTCTGCATTGTTTTAGGTTTGTTTGGTATGACAATGGTTTTTAAAATGTAAATTTATAAATGTGCAAGCAACCTATTTAAATTTTAATCAGGTTACATATGCAAATTTGTTATGTCTAGCCATTCAGGATATTTTTGATTTCAAATGCTGCGGTGTTGAGAAATTGCATCGGAAACTATATTTTGCTCCTGAAAAAAGAGTGAAGGGATACTAGTTGTAACCATAAATCAATAAAAACAATCAGTGTTCAATATTAAAAAGAAATATGAACATGTACAATACCTCAAAAAATTCCCAATTTCTTCTGGCTAAGAATAGGATATAATATGATCAAAGCTCCTGTTAAGGACCTAGGACCTGTTAAAGTTGTGATTGTTATCTAACCTGCTGTTTTCAAGGAGACAAACCTCTAAATAAATAAAGAAATCCTTTCCTCCGGGATGAATAAAGTAGATCTTAAGCCTGAGTTTTAAAAATATATATTCATAATGCTTTCACAGTTGTATGTTAACATCTTTCTTTAGAAAATGGTTTCTGTGAATTTTATTGACAGACAGATCTGGGGATTACTGCTCACACTGCACCAGTTCTTCACGCTCCATTTTTCTGTCACTAGTGAACAACATCCAAGATACTTAAACTTCTTCCCTTAAAACAGCAGCTTACCTCCAGATGGAACAAATCACTGGTTTCAGGCACAGAACCATGACCTCAGACTTGGAGGTAATGACCTCCATTCTGGCTACTTTACACTCAGCTGCATACTGCCCCAGTACCTTTACATACACTTGAACAGACCATGTTTTTCGTGGCAGTCTTGAGTTTTCAACGACTCCAGAAATTCTGAATTTTTATTGATGGAATCAATAAAACCCATGTGTCTTTATCATAAAGTAAAATTTATATATTTTGGTTCTTTTGTAGATTTATTATAGGTCTTCCTGAAATATGACAAAATCCAGTGGGTTAAAAATATATATACTAACAGCAACTTGAATGATCAGTTTTGGTGATGTAGAAATTTGGGTTAATCAAGTTTTCCTAGTGGCATGGCCTCCTAACTTCTCATGAGTGATTACAATTAACTACAGCTGCTGACTCCCCGAGCCATTTTAAATAGGACCCATTTGACGTACGCATTAAACTCACAAGCCACAAATACTAGAATGGGAAAGTCTGAGGAGCTCAGCAAAGATCAGAAAAAGCAACTCACGGACTTAAACAAGGCAGGAAAGCCCCCAGTTAAGTCTTTGTGAGTTGTTAAGCCGTTTTTGTTCTATCATAGTTTTAGACTGTGTAGTAGCTGGTTTAGTTTTTATTTATGAGGGTTTTGAGTTTCAGCCTGGTTTCAGTAAAATCCCCTCAGTTCTGACTCGACTTTGGTTTGGTTAGCCTACTCAGTTCTGTTTGCATCCTTGGTTGTCTGTAATTAAACTTCTTGTTAAGTTGATCCATCTCTACCTGCCATCTGTGTGTCTGCACTCTGGGTTCAAACCCGTCCTGTCTCCCTGTGACAAATAGACAAATATGTGAACTCAAACAGCAAAAATGTCTACGTTTCATTTATATTTATCTGTGCATTTTTCATCTGTCTTCTACATTCACTGATTACAAACTCAAAGTGCAGTTGTAGCTATTATATTCAACATTTTAAAGACTTTTTGTAAACTCAAGCACTTTCATTGTTTTGAAAAAGGGTCTATTGTGGGCTGGCTGCATTGTTTGCCAGTTCCAGGACTGTTGTAGCTATGGTGCATCATCGCAGAGCTCAGCTACGTTAAATAGTTTCATTTATGCAAATGCAGCGCGGGGAGCAGAGGTCCGACACGTCACAAAACTTTTGTTTAACGTCTAGACTAGCCATCACTGAACTAAAACGAGGACAGATTCAGCAGCTTATTTCTCGCCTCAAATGCTTTCAGAAATGCTTTTTGCTGAACAGATTTCATAATAAAAGAGAAAGTTTGTCCAACGTTTCTGTGCTGATTCACTCGGTACGTCCTGTGCATCTCCTTCGCAGCTGGCAAACACACTTTAGGTTCATTACCGCCACCTACTGCAATGGAGTGTGAATCAGTGTTACCAGTGTGCCAGAAATTAGGAAACTGAGAAAAGCATGAGTACATGCAGATTTTTTTCTGCAATTAAATAGTCCTAGCCCTACTTTAAACTGATGGTGTTTCATACAAATTGTCAAAATATCCAAAAAATAATAATTAAATGTAAAAGAGAGTAAAGATGTTCTTGTCAATGTCCTCATGTTGTGATGTTATGTTGTTAATGCCAGTGACCATATATGTAATGTCTTCCTACCAATGCACAATAGCTTCTCTTCATGATACCCATTAACATTCAGTCTGTACAGTTTAGACACCCACATAAAATTGCATTGAGAAATATTTTAGATATTAAAGATAACAAAATATTTGGCAGAGCTCAGGATAAAATAATAAACCAACTTTTGTTTTTGTTTATTTTTATTCTAAATCTCACAATTATACAGTGTGGCTCTCTCAACACAAAATCAAGTTGAAATGAGGAAATGCAGCTATAAGGTTTAGCAGATGACAATGTTGAAACCAAATAGAGTTTGGTTGTTAGTGAAAGACTTTGAGCTATGCTTTCAAGCACGGGAGGGGGTCCAGTGCAAAGTACCCAAGGCTTAGCAGTTTGATTTCCCAAACGATCATAATTAAACGTTTTTTATTTGAATAGCCAGCAGGGAACTCCTCGGTATGTGTTTTTGTAATGGCTATTGTGTTTATGGAGCCAAATATTGGAAACTTTGATACTGAATCCCCTGGTGTATGTTAACTTTGGCAGCGACCAAAGGATACTGGGGATGCTTTTCCTGCGCATTACTGCACCTCCACTGTCCACCACCCACCATCTCCTCAGGTCACAGAGTTCCCTTTAGCCACTGCTTACTGAGCTGTGGAGGAGGAAGCACAGGGAAGACATTGTGATGCATCTTGGGGTGAAAATTTCTCATGCATGTCAGAAGTTTTTAGAGAAAACACTTCATTGTGGGAGCTTTTTTGGAGAGGCCTGTTCGTGAACTCTGCTTCATCCCGATTCATATTTATAATACTGTCTCTTGGGCAACAGGGAGCCTATAGCCACCTCCATTACGTGCTCTCACTGTATAACATGTGTGGTGTATGGTCATCTCACACTGCAATCTCTACCTCCTGCCCAGACATGAGTAAATGTTCAGACTACTGCGAAAAGAGGAACAGGGCAAAGCTCTTTTGACTGCTCTCTGGGCGGCACAGGATAACTCTCAGCTGGATGGAAATGTGAGTAGAGGGCTGCACAGGAGGAAAGATAGAGTCAACAAACAAGCTGTAGAACAAATAAGTCACACATATTGTTTGTAAAGTTCCTTTTTCATGTGTGAATGCACTTAAAGAGAATAACTGATATAAACAGTATCTGGTATTGTATTTGTTTTCCTTTTTTTTTCAATATACAAATGGTCTTCTTTTTGATAGAGAATTCTCATTTCTATTTTGATTAGAAAGGAACTACAGTACATTTGGCCAATTGTGCACCGAAAGTTTTCAAAGTATTCAATAGGTAACAAATTCAATTGACAATTTAACTAAACACAGCCTAATCCTAAACAGCAGCTTTGTCCAAATGATGCAGTGCCACAGATGGCAAGAGAAATACGTGAATGCTTGCTGGCTTGCTGGATGCTGGCATATCAGTTACTGCTGAAGCCAGGGTTTTCAGTGTCCACAACTTCACTATTTGTTGTCTAAGAAATTGTGCTAGGCATCTTACCACAACACAAAATCTGTCACGTAATGTTCTGAATGAATGTATGTTTGAATGTGGTGTGTTATGTGATCCTGTACCCAAAAATGTCCTTAGCCAAGCCCTTCAGTTATAGTAGAAGATCATTATATAAGTCAGCATTAACAACCACAATAAATCTGTCTGCCCTTAATGTTTGAGACGCAACTGACTTATGACTTTTGGTCTATGACCCGAATGCCAATTTTCATTTCCACTCTAGTTGTACTTGATTGTTTCATGACATCTGTTCTGTTGGAGAGATGCTGCGTGTTGGATCGAATAAAATATTAAGTCCCCTATGTTAAAAAGAATGCATAGAATTTAATGAAACATTGCATGCTCTGGCAATGATTTTGTCAGGTATAAATAAGATACTATATTACTTCAGTATGAAGTGGCAGCTATAAGATGGACTGAGAAATGTGGAATTGACAAATGTTAACCAAAAAGTTGTAATGAAACAACAGGGCAACAAGTCCTCTGAGAAATGATAGTCATTGTTTCTATGGTAACAATGGGTGATTGTTCAGGACTTTGTCATTAGACTTGCTGTAAGATGATGTGTAAGCCTATTTGATTTTATGTTTTTTATAAACATCTGGTTTCATGGTGGGCTGCACAGTGGGGTAGTGGTTAGCACTTTCGCCTTGCAGCTACATAATCCCTGGTTCGCGTCTTGGCCTTCTTGGGATCTTTCTGCATGGAGTTTGCATGTTCTCCCTGTGCATGTGTGGGTTTTCTCCGGGCACTTCGGCTTCCTCCCATAGTCCAAAAATATGCTGAGGTTAATTGATTACTCTAAAATCTAGGTAGGTGTGAGTGTGATTGTCTGTATATGTAGCCCTGTGACAGCCCTGCCTGAGTCAGCTGGGATAGACTCCAGCCCCCACCCCTCCACCGGCCAAGCATGTCTGTTTCCAAGTGCTCCACGATATATTGTTCAGTAATCGCGGTTCAGAAAAAGTATATGAGATTGAAAAAACCACAGATAATATAAGTAAAACAGAATTTGTCAATTTATCAAGCTTCATACACTAAATGTTTGAAGCAAAATAAATAAATAAATAAAGTCTAATTTATACTTTTGTTGTGTGGCCTGATGCCACCAATTTAACATTTTGTGTATTGGAACAGCTTTACCATAGTGTCCAGAGTCAAAATCAAAAAACACAAGTTAGTACTGGAGGCCATTGAGATCAGGTAGTGGGCACGAACAGTTCCGTGAACCGGGATGAGGGGGCCGACACCCTCTCGCATACCTGGGATTCCATCCTCCAGAGACCACCGGAAGGCGGGTGGCCAATCTGACAAATTCTGAGAGATCTGTCAGATCAGCCACGTGATAAAAAAAAAGACACGTCATCACACATTGGATGACACTCTGAAGAAGACTGCAGATGCAGTCAAAACATGTCAGCAAAGGAAAACCCTTCTTTCCTTATTGAGTTGTCGGTTTTTGTCGGTTTAAAAGAAACGCTATTTTATTCAACCAAATATCATTATTAATAACATGGTAAATTACAGTCTTACTATATAAACAATTATCCTTCGGCAGCAGTTCTAAATACGATTCAACGTTGCCCGCTCTGGCCTCAGCAATTTAACTGTGGTCTCTGGTGTCTCAAACTTCTCATTTCTGACTATGGAGCTGCCAATTACCAGAATATCTTTTTCAACATGTGTGCTTCTGAGTGGGGAATAGCTATTAGAAACATAAACCGGGGGTGGGTGATAAAGTAGGCGCTACTGTTTGGGACTATGCTTGCTGCAGACTCAACCCGCCTGACTTCCTAGCTGCTCAGGAACTACCAAGGGTCAGCTAACAGGAGCTATACTAGGACATTCCATACCAGCTTCTGGGGGCTGACTAGCTGCCATGGCTACCGGGTGGTTTTACACGGTGCGGAGCTCTGCTTCCAACATGGTCATATGTCATGCACAACATCACAGTTGACATGCTACTTATTATGACCTACCACTCATTCTATTTTACATAGAATAATTTTGATATTTACAAGCATAACATGTCATCTCTACTGAAAGTGAGAGTACTCTCTTAACTAACTCAAGCGATGCATATAACTGGTATAACTTGTGCCCTGCAGGAATCTGCAGAGGAGGACTCAGTTGCTATGCACACTGGCATCAATTAGCTTGCAGTTAGGTGTAAGGGAAAATGACAAACCAAATCCCTGGTAGACTATATTGTATACACATATCCAACAACCACAGATGTCACTAATAACTTTAATGTCTAATCAGCAATAAGCATTATCCTATGGAGTTAGAACAGTCTCATAATTCACAAATGCACACAGAAGAATTCACACATGTGAACTGGGGTTCACAAATGTAAACTGCAATCCACAAATAAATTAAGAAAGTTCACAAATGTATTTCTGCATTCACAAACTGCTTTTGTGTCTGAATCTTTTTTGAGACTGCTCTGCCGTCAGCTCGATCCACAAATGCATTTTTTTCAACACGGAAGTTTCTGTAGCCAATCAGATGTCTCCCTCCTTTCAGCCAATCACAAAAACTCACCCCACGTGGGGGTGGGTGTACTGTTCAGCCAATCATATGAACGCGTCCGCACAGCGTTATACTTCACCGTGTCATTGGGCTGAAGAGTGAAGCTGCCCGTCGGAGAGACCATGGCGTCTGATGGGGACAATAGACCCTTTATTTGTTTACAAACATTGTGACGTTTTTTGTGGCCGGGGCTTATGCTGGAGGCAAAAGCTGAGCGAGAAGTCAAGCGGGACTGGGAGTATATAGTTTGCGCTGGGAGCATTTTTAACCCGTTAAACTTCAGTGTACCGCCGGCGGTACACTTACTAATTTGCATAGGAATTTAAAGAATGTCCGAAGACTGCAAACGCGAATATATAAACATTATACGCCGATGGAAAGCTTAGATTCTCATGAATCCGCCGGTATAAACCACTTTCAGATGTGATTACCACAGCGGGTAATATAAACACATTTGTCCGACAAACAACGAATATCCATCCATCCTTTCTCTGTACACGGCTTCAACGTACACAGCGCGACTCACATTTCCGGGTTCATTATTACACACAGATGAAAATATTCCACAAAAAACGGCCATAATCCAACCTTGGACATCCAGATGACACAAGCCAGTAAACTATTTTGTCCAAAACATGTCTTGAAGTCGGTATATAATCCACGAATCAGTCGTTTTAAAGGAAATACACCTCGCGATGCGCGTCCAATATGCCCTGTATTTCTCGTCATATTTTTTTTATTTACAAATAGAATATTAGCGATTTTTTGTACTGAAAATGGCTGGAATTGACTGCAGCTGATCGTCTCTGGAGAGACAGCAGGTCCGATTTGTGGCACTGGCAGCGAGCAGTGACACTTTTTGTGGCACCGCTGCGGTGACACGGTTAATGCCACTGTTTGGGCGAGATGCCACTGCCGCAGCGACATTTCCAGTGGCCTCTGGAGATGCCAGCAGAGATACCACGGTTAATGCCACTGTTTAGGGAACATGCCACGGTTAATGTCAGTATCAATGTCACATTGAGCCTAGTCTCAATGTGATAGAGACGAGGCTCTATCAACTTTTCTAAAATGTCGTCCTGCTGTGTTTTTGGATGCCAGAATAGGAGGAATTACATTGGCTAACGCAAATTAAAGTTTTATAGGATTCCACCGAACACTCGTGCTCAGAGGGAACGAAGACAGTTGTGGTTAAATGCACTGAGGCGAAAAGACTGGACAGAGACGATCAGCTGCAGTCAATTCCAGCCATTTTCAGTACAAAAAATCGCTAATATTCTATTTGTAAATAAAAAATATTAAATTCAATTCAATTCAGTTCAGCTTTATTCCAGACACTGGGTCCAAATACACACACCATAAGAACAAGGACACAACAAGACACACACAAAAAAATACAATCAAAAACAATAACCCGTTAAATATGATGAGAAATACAGGGAATATTGGACGCGCATCGCGTGGTGCATTTCCTTGAAAACGACCAATTCGTGGATTATATACCGACTTCAAGACATGTTTTGGACAAAATAGTTTACTGGCTTGTGTCGTCTGGATGTCCAAGGTTAGATTATGGCCGTTTTTTGTGGAATATTTTCATCTGTGTGTAATAATGAACCTGGAAATGTGAGTCGCGCTGTGTACGTTGAAGCCGTGTATAGAGAAAGGATGGATGAATATTTGTTGTTTGTCGGACAAATGTGTTTTTATTATCCGCTGTGGTAATCACATCTGAAAGTGGTTTATACCGGCGGATTCATGAGAATCTAAGCTTTCCATCGGCGTATAATGTTTATATAATCACGTTTGCAGTCTTCGGACATTCTTTAAATTCCTATGCAAATTAGTAAGTGTACCGCCGGCGGTACACTGAAGTTTAACGGGTTAAAAATGCTCGAGTTTGCAGCGCAAACTCCCAGCGCAAACTATATACTCCCAGTCCCGCTTGACTTCTCGCTCAGCTTTTGCCTCCAGCATAAGCTCCGGCCACAAAAAACGTCACAATGTTTGTAAACAAATAAAGGGTCTGTTGTCCCCATCAGACGCCATGGTCTCTCCGACGGGCAGCTTCACTCTTCAGCCCAATGACACGGTGAAGTATAACGCTGTGCGGACGCGTTCATATGATTGGCTGAACAGTACACCCACCCCCACGTGGGGTGAGTTTTTGTGATTGGCTGAAAGGAGGGAGATATCTGATTGGCTACAGAAACTTCCGTGTTGAAAAAAATGCATTTGTGGATCGAGCTGACGGCAGAGCAGTCTCAAAAAAGATTCAGACACAAAAGCAGTTTGTGAATGCAGAAATACATTTGTGAACTTTCTTAATTTATTTGTGGATTGCAGTTTACATTTGTGAACCCCAGTTCACATGTGTGAATTCTTCTGTGTGCATTTGTGGATTGCAGTTTACATTTGTGAATTCTTCTGTGTGCATTTGTGAATTATGAGACTGTTCTAACTCCATATTATCCTCATGGACAATCGGCATTTGATCAACCCTGGTCCCTGCGTGAATCCACTAACAACTTAATAAAAGAGATGTACCCATCAGCGGTTGCTCAAACAAGAGTCAGGCAAGTAAAGAAGGAGGGACAATCAGCAATTAGTGCAGTCTGACAAGGTTCAGTCAGTATGCATTATGTCACACTAAATAGTGTCCAATGCATTAAACATTTTCTATTCAAGCATTATGTCACTCATACTAATGGGTTAAACAAATTCACACTATATAAACACAATGTACAATACAGCACTCCTCCTTCTCAATGATAAAGACATGCCAAAAAAGAGATATTATACAGAGATTTGAAAATGCTGAATATGTACAATATACAAATGTATTGAAAGGGACATCTTTTTGGGAATATGAATCTCAGCAAATAATACTTAGAAGACCTAAGAAAAATACTTTAGGAGGTAAAACTTAGTTTTCATGATGTCCCTTGTGATGCTGGTGTGGGCTGTTGTATATTGCAAGAGTTGCAATAAGCCCTGTGCCGTTATGTCTGTGTAACCCTGTTGCAGTAGGGTGAGTAGGCCATCAAACGCGTGAAAGTACTTTTCATCAAGACCTGCTTTCACCTTCCTGACCTGCTCTGATTCTGCTCTAAAATTGTTGGAAATGGGATGGGAAGAGAGGGGTTTCTTTCCTCATTCATGCCTTCCTGGAGGAAGCCTGAGAGGACAGTCAGCCCTGTATCTGTCAGCTCATTGTATGTCCATCCTGCCTCCATCATCTCAACTCCACTGCCATTTGAAAACCATAAACATGTCAGTGGTCCAGAGCGACATCTACTGTGTGAAGCGCCACTTTACCAGCTTTATGCCCTCTGCCATTCCTTCCTAAATCTTTTGGTTTGGGCAGTAGCAGTGAATGACATTTCCCCCAAGCCCAGACAACACAGAGATAAAGCCAAGGTCAGAGAGGAAATCATTTCCTTCAGTGCTCGTAGAGGACAGACAGTGCTTATTGCACTGTATTTTCAGGGTTGTCTCAGAAACTTGAAGCTTTTTGGACATGTTTGTATTGAGTGGGTAATTTACATACTTAACTCTGACTGGACAGTTATTTTTTTCATCTTGTTTCTTTTTTTGTACTGCTAAAACTAGTAATTATGCCGTCATAACCCTCTTAATTCCATTAATCTGATGGCACGAATGCTTCGATTGCATGTCTGAATCCACAAGTTGGTCATTTTCCCATGAAAGTTGCACTGTTCTGTTTTGTTTTACTTGGTTGGACCTTTTAACTTTTCTGTATCACTTCCAACACAACACAAGTCTAAACTACAACTGGTTACATTAATGGAAAGCACTTCCAGTTATGTGAAGTGATTTCGGGAAGGTTCTTTCCCACATCAGTATTTGTCCAAAATCATTACAAAGAGCACAAAAGACATGGATTGTGTGCCAAAATCACAATACACCTTTCTCAATAGCTTTGCTCTACAATTTCAAATCTACTGAGCTACAAAATGAAATGCCTATGATACAGTTTTTCTCAATCGCTTTGGTACATTTCTCAAATCATCCTCGACATTGGCAAAACGTCCATCCATCCATCCATCCATTATACACCACTTTATCCTCACTAGGGTCGCGGGGGGTGCTGGAGCCTATCCCAGCTGACTCGGGCGAAGGCAGGGGACACCCTGGACAGGTCGCCAGTCTGTCACAGGGCTACATATACAGACGAACAATCACACTCACATTCACACCTACGGGCAATTTAGAGTAACCAATTAACCTCAGCATACAGTGCCTTGCGAAAGTATTCGGCCCCCTTGAACTTTTCAACCTTTCCCCACATTTCAGGCTTCAAACGTAAAGATATAAAATTGTAATTTTTTGTCAAGAATCAACAATTGGGACACAATCGTGAAGTGGAATGAAATTTATTGGATATTTTATACTTTTTTAACAAATACAAAACTGAAAAGTGGGGTGTGCAATATTATTCGGCCCCTTTACTTTCAGTGCAGCAAACTCACTCCAGAAGTTCAGTGAGGATCTCTGAATGATCCAATGTTGTCCTAAATGACTGACGATGATAAATAGAATCCACCTGTGTGTAATCAAGTCTCCGTATAAATGCACCTGCTCTGTGATAGTCTCAGGGTTCTGTTTAAAGTGCAGAGAGCATCATGAAGACCAAGGAACACACCAGGCAGGTCCCAGATACTGTTGTGGAGAAGTTTAAAGCCGGATTTGGATACAAAAAGATTTCCCAAGCTTTAAACATCTCAAGGAGCACTGTGCAAGCAATCATATTGAAATGGAAGGAGTATCAGACCACTGCAAATCTACCAAGACCCGGCTGTCCCTCTAAACTTTCACCTCGAACAAGGAGAAGACTGATCAGAGATGCAGCCAAGAGGCCCATGATCACTCTGGATGAACTGCAGAGATCTACAGCTGAGGTGGGAGAGTCTGTCCATAGGACAACAATCAGTCGTACACTGCACAAATCTGGCCTTTATGGAAGAGTGGCAAGAAGAAAGCCATTTCTCAAAGATATCCATAAAAAGTCTCATTTAAAGTTTGCCACAAGCCACCTGGGAGACACACCAAACATGTGGAAGAAGGTGCTCTGGTCAGATGAAACCAAAATGGAACTTTTTGGCCACAATGCAAAACGATATGTTTGGCGTAAAAGCAACACAGCTCATCACCCGAAAAGTCTGAATGATTGAGGACACTGTTGATCTCCCAACATTTGGCTGCACCCTTCTACCAGCCTCAGCCATTGTAAGCCCATGATTGAGAATGTGGTCTACAAGTGTTGCTCTTATCTCATCAGCAACCCGCCTATATCCTCTTCCTCTTCTGCCTCGCCTCCCAAATCCTCCGCCACGCAGCCTCACACCTCTTCCTCCTCTTCTTCTCTCTGGCTGTTGACCACGTCCAATTCCTTGTCCTTCCATTGTCAGACATTGTAAGGTTGTGGTCTGCTACTTGCCAGTTGATGGTTCATCAGATGCACCTTTGAACTATCTCAGAGAGCCGGTTGGTCATGGGTTGATCTGATGATTAACACCTTTCTATTCGTTAGAGAAAGTCAAGATTCACCTGGTGGCAATTTACCAATTCAAGACAGATTTAGAAAATAAGTAATGAAAATGCTTAGAAATAAGCACACACATGTTGACATATTCTGACAATATGTTCATCCATTTTGCATGTAAAGACTGCAATGAACAATGACTAATGAACTACAATGAACTAATGACTAAATGTTGTGGGTGGTGAGACTATTCAATAGAGACCCATGATAATCCATTTTGACCATCATGACAGATGCAGCTGATAATGTAGGAAACAGCAGAGAATTGTACAAAATCATTTGCATGGATGTACAAAAACATCTGCAACTTGTTCAAAGAAATGAGAAACTGCTTTTTTGATGTGCACTAGTGATACAATGTTGTGAGGATTGAACAAGTAGTTTTGAGAATTTCAAGTCTGAGCAGAGAAACGTACTAAAGCAATTGAGAAAAACTGTAGTAGTGTCCAGGGCAAGGTAGCCATTCCTTTCTGTATCACAATGATGTGGTCATTGCGATACAGAAAGGAAAACAGCGCTACATAGCACAAAGAAAAAACAAAAGTAGAAATGTGAATATCGGAGAATCTCCTTGGGTAAAACTGTACATGCAGTGCTGTAAGAACAGATTTATAAATCATATATAAATTGAAATGTATAGAAATATCCTTGACATATTCTGACAACTTGTTCAGTCATTTTGCATGTAAAGACTTATGGGATGAACTAATGCCTAAATGTTTTGGGGGTGAGACTGTTCAACAGAGAATCATTACAATACATTTTGATCAACATGACATAAGCAATTGATAATGTAGGAAACAGCAGAGAATTGTACATACTCATTTGCATGGATGTACTAAAGCATTTGCAACTTGTTCAAAGAAATGAGAAACTGCTTTTTTGATGTCCACAAGTGACACAATGATTTGAAGACTGAACAAATAGTTTTGAGAATTTCAATTCTGATCTGAGAAATGTAAGAAAATGACATGGAGCTGTAATACAACTTGACTGTGATGAAAACAGTAAGTTTGTTTTTAATTTTTTCAAAATTCATTTATTTGATGTTTGATCAATATGCATAGTTGTGTGTATAGTATATATAGTGTACAGTGCAGTTGTATGTTCCTACTGCTGAACTCGATGTGATCATTTCATTTCATTTCATTTATTTATTTATCAGGACGGTGTACAATGACATTAAGCTCAAGAGCAAAGATGTTTTACCAGACTGTAGCTTTTCAAGCTAATTTCCATCTGTAGTCCGGATCAGTGGTCTGCTGATGGTCATACTGGAAAACATTATCTTATTGTGGTGGAGTTGTTGCAATACAGAAACACTCATGGCACTTTGTGCAGCATTGATTGAATAAATCTTTTACCTCATTAAGAATATAGCACATACAGCTGTGTTGTTGTAGAACCTGTTTCACCACTGTGATTTACACTTATGTATCCATATCAGCTCTCATTCCCGCACTGGCAAAGAGTTTAAATTAAACAGTGTTTTTAGATTGGTCAAATTACTGTTACGAATATGACAACTGTCCTGACCGTGGTAAAGACATGCCCCTACCATCCATATCCAAATCTATACACATGGCTTTGGCTGCAACTCAGACTTCTGAAGCCTTATATTAGCTTCCAGTGAACTTGAGCAAACAGTTTGTTTGGGTACATTGGTAGCTCATCTGGTTGAGTGTGTGATCCATGTACAAAGTGTAATGTTGTAAATGTAGCCGCCTATGCCGAGAGCCATCTGCTCTATGTCTTGCCAACTCTCCTCCCTAATTCACCACTCTCTTCAATTCTATCTTTCAATAAACCCATAAAAACACCAACATTTTTTGAAAAAAAGGTAAACCAGAAACAGATTTCGGCCACCATTTTTTATATATAAACAACCAATTACATCTAAGTGTGCTCGCCCCTTTCTCTTCACCCTGTACACGTCAGACTTTACACACAAGCCTGCAAACTGTCATCACCAGAAGTTCTCAGATGATACAGTCATCGTTGGAAGTGTATCAGAGGGGAACAAACAGCAATACAGGAGGTTCATCTAGAATTTTGTCAACTGGTGTGAGTTGAACCATCTCCACCTGAACACCATCAAGACAAAGGAGTTAGTGATAGATTTCCTTTGGAAAACTAAACAAACTGGTCAGGAGGGTCAGCTCTAGAGCCGCGGGTTGCCGACCCCTGCATTAACAGTCAGAGTACAGAACACACAACGGACCTGCGGTAACGTTCCTTCTTGTATTGCGGATGTAGCAGCCTCTTGCTAAAAAGAGCTGCTTAAGGCCCCCACAGTTTTATGCAGGGGGTGAAAGGAGGATAACACCTTTCACCTCCTTGTCCACAGAATCCGAAGGGCAGTCCTAGACAGAGCTGACCCTCCTGACCAGTTTGTTTAGTTTTCTTCTATTCCTGTCTGTGCTTCAACATTTGAAGCAGATCACTGCATATAAGACTGCAGAAGCAGCCACAGTGTCATGGAAGGTCTTTAACCGTATACCCAAATCCGAGAACCCAAAGTCTCCTCAGCGTTGGCCATTCTTATACTCCTTAGTGCCGCCCTAGTGGCTCTCTGGAGCCTCTTCAAAAATGTATGAAATGGAAAAAGATTGGGGGGATATATTTTGGTTTTAATATGGTTTCTGTAGGCAGACAAACATGAAAACATTCCTAACGTTTTCCAATGCTGTAAAAATGTGCGTAATAAATATTAAATTTCAACATTTCTGTCAACGAAGATTTGCGTCATAGCCTGCGCAGCCCGATCTCACGAGGATTCGTGAAACTGTCACGTAAATTTTTGTTTCGGCTTCGTGCGCACCAACACGATTTCGTCATGTTTTTCGTGCCGCTCACCACGAAATGCACACCAATGTATTTTAAACGGCGGACTTTTCGTGCCACTCAGAACGTATTTCAAAAGAATGTGTATATTATATTTTTAATGTAAAACCGCGGCGAATCCAACGCTATATTTTGCATGACATCGTCCCTAACCATAACCCTAACCATAACCTAACCATAACCTAACCATAAGCTAAGCATAAGCCGGTGGTACACTTACCAATTTGCATAGGAATTTCAAGAATGTCCGGCGGCCGCAAACGCGATCACACAAGCAGTATACGCCAATGGACAGCTTAGATCGTCATGAATCCGCCGGTATAAACCACTTTCAGATGGGATTACCACAGCGAAAAACATTTCGTGGTGAGCGGCACGAAAAACATGATGAAATCGTGTTGGTGCGCACGAAACCGAAACTAAAACTTACGTGACAGTTTCACGAATCCCCGTGAGACCGGGTTGGCCTGCGACACATGTTTGAGCGCAGTGCGGTGCCAGGCAGGTGGCTGTTGTAAACATGGTTGTAAACAAACCGTTGGATGTGTCATGGGCCATGGATCCCAAAGGGAAGAAGAGAAAGATAACTGATGAGAACAGAGTATTCAAGGAAGAATGGACTGAATCATTTGCTTTCATTGCCAAAGCAGACTGATTGTCTGCATGTTTGTTTTGCCATGAGAAGTTGTCAAATAACAAATAGAGTAATTTGGAAAGTCATTTCCAGGGAAGACATGCTAAATTTGCAGTCGACCACCCAGTTGGGAGTGAGAGAAAACGTGCGATTGCAGTACTTCTGGAGAAATTAGAGGAGCGCAAAGATAGATTTAAGAAGTGGATTGCATCTCCAAGCTCCACTATTGCTGCAAATTTTGTTGCAACCTGAGAGATAATAAAGCGTGGAAAACCGTTTACAGATGGTGATTACATGAAGGATTCATTCATCAAAATATCAGAGCACCTATTTTCATACTTCAAAAACAAAACCGAGATAATACAGAAAATTAAAGACATGCCTCTCTCGGCGAAGACGGTGACAGAAAGGGCAATTAAAATGGCAGCCGACATCACCAATCGGCAAATCAAGGCCATTAGTCCAGCTCCAGCATACTCAGTTGCCTGTGATGAGTCGTCTGATGTGATCGATATTGAACAGACAGCGCTGTTATGCAGGTACGTGAACTCTGATGGGCCGCAAGAAGAAATGATCAAATTAATAATCAGAATAAAAATGACATCACAAATCTGATTTCTATACTGTATTTCTATAATTTCATCAATGCAACAAAACATAATACATTAATATTGTAATGGAAGTTAAACTTAAAGCACCAAATATCGTACAGCAGAGTAGTCACATGGTGTGTCATTCTCTCCAGGATGTGCTGCAGGGAAAATAAACATTTAATCATGAATGCTCATTATGTATTTGTAGCCTACTTAGTCATTTTGATAGTAGGCTAATATACACACGTGGACAAAATTGTTGGTACCCCTCAGTTAAAGAAGGAAAAACCCACAATTCTCACTGAAATCACTTGAAACTCACAAAAGTAACAATAAATAAAAATTTATTGAAAATTAAATAATCAAAAACAGCCATTACTTTTGAATTGTTGATTAACATAATTATTTAAAAAAACAAACTAATGAAACAGGCCTGGACAAAAATGATGGTACCTCTATAAAAGATTGAAAACTATTTGACCAGAGTGACATGATTAACTCAGGTGTGTCATTTAATTGACATCACAGGTGTTTCCAAACTCATAATCAGTCAGTCTGCCTATTTAAAGGGAGACAAGTAGTCACCCTGCTGTTTGGTGAAAAGGTGTGTACCACACTGAACATGGACAACAGAAAGCGAAGGAGAGAATTGTCCCAGGACATCCGAAAAAAATTATAGACAAACATCTTAAAGGTAAAGGCTATAAGACCATCTCTAAACAGCTTGAAGTTCCTGTGACAACAGTGGCTCATATTATTCAGAAGTTCAAGACCCACGGGACAGTAGCCAACCTCCCTGGACGTGGCCGCAAGAGGAAAATTGATGACAAATTGAAGAGACGGATCGTTGGAATTGTATCCAAAGAGCCCAGAGCAACCTCCAAAGAAATTAAAGGTGAACTCCAAGGCCAAGGTACATCAGTGTCAGATCGCACCATTCGTCGTTGTTTGAGCCAAAGTGGACTTCATGGGAGACGACCAAGGAGGACACCACTGCTGAAAAAAACTCATAAAAAAGCGAGAGTGGAATTTGCAAAAATGCATGTTGACAAGCCACAAAGCTTCTGGGAGAATGTCCTTTGGACAGATGAGACCAAACTGGAGCTTTTTGGTAAGGCACATCAACTCTATGTTCATAGACTCAAAAACCAAGCATACGAAGAAAAGAACACTGTCCCTACGGTGAAACATGGAGGAGGCTCAGTAATGTTTTGGGGCTGCTTTGCTGCATCTGGCACAGGGTGTCTTGAAAGTGTGCAAGGTACGATGAAATCTGAAGACTATCAAGGCATTCTGGAGAGAAATGTGCTGCCTAGTGTCAGAAAGCTTGGTCTCAGTCGCAGGTCATGGGTCTTCCAACAGGACAACCATCCAAAACACACAGCCAAAAACACCCAAGAATGGCTGAGAGAAAAGCGTTGGACTATTCTAAAGTGGCCTTCTATGAGCCCAGATCTGAATCCCATTGAACATATGTGGAAGGAGCTGAAACATGCCATTTGGAGAAGACACCCATCAAACCTGAGACAACTGGAGCTGTTTGCTCATGAGGAGTGGGCCAAAATACCTGTTGACAGCTGCAGAACGCTCATTGACAAATACAGAAATCGTTTAATTGCAGTGATTGCCTCAAAAGGTTGTGCAACAAAATATTAAGTTATGGGTATCATCATTTTTGTCCAGCCCTATTTCATTAGTTTGTTTTTTTAAATAATTATGTTAATCAACAATTCAAAAGTGATGGCTGATTTTGATTATTTAATTTTCAATAAATTTTTATTTATTGTTACTTTTGTGAGTTTCAAGTGATTTCAGTGAGAATTGTGGGTTTTTCCTTCTTTAACTGAGGGGTACCAACAATTTTGTCCACGTGTGTAGCTAATGTACACTTACAGCCTGTGTGCCTTCATATAAGGCTTATATAAGGATTTTAATTTTTTGGCTCCAGACAGATTTGTTTTTTGTTTTTTTGGTCCAATATGGCTCTTTGAACATTTTGGGTTGCCCACCCCTAGTTTATTGTGTCCACGTCACTGCAATACCATATTTTAGCACATTTTTTTTTTCTCTTCGCAGTCTTTCAGGGGCAACAATCTATCCATCATGTAACACTGATTTTTATCCTTTAGCTCTTTCAGCACAACTACATTGTTAACGCTGTATTTTTCTCATCACTGCCTTTTAGAGTGCTACACTCCATATCATGTAACATTGATTTTATCCTTTTGCTCTTCCAGTGCAACTACACTGATATCCTGTAGCTCTTTTGGGTCAATAACATTGCTAAATCACATATGAATAGTGATTTTGAGGAATAGATAGATAGATAGATAGATAGATAGATTGATAGATAGATACTTTATTAATCCTTTTTTGATAGATACTTTATTCATTCTTTATTAATCCTGAGGGAAATTCAATATGTTATTGTGTATAAGGTAATTTATTTTGAGCTAACTTTGAGCTAGCTTTGAAACTTCTTTAACACATGTATTTTGTCCCTCTTCACATTGCCCACTTGGGTTGCTTCTTCTGCAACATGAAAAAATAAAGCGTTGCACACAATTTCTCAAATTTTTTGTGATCACACAGTAAACATACGGTTAACCTCCACAAAGAAAAACTCAACTACTTTCAGACTTTTGTGTCACATCCTACTGGAAGACATATCGCTCCCATGTCCATACATTAAGATGTGGTCATTGGTGCCCACCAGAAGTCTTTTACCCAAGACCATCTGTATTGCAGTATCGCAGTACTCTTTGGTCCCGACTGTCTCAGTGTGGTGGCTTATGTTCTGTAACACTGTTAATAGCATCAGAGGGTAACAGAGCTGAGGTAGTGCTTCAAGTTTGATAAGCAGGTCACATACACAATCCTCTGCCCTCTCAAGCCTATGTGTAACTATGTGTGTTTGTGTCCCTGGCTACTCAAGGAGTTGATGACAGACTGATGAGTTCCTGACAACAAGAGAAACGTTGAGCAAAGGGCTGGCCATCCGCTCAGCTCTTCTCTTTCCCTTGGTCCAGCAACCTTCTTCCTGCATGACGCACTAAACATGGAACACAAAAACATCCACATTTAAAAAGAGACACACACACCATTTGTTTCATTTCCGCACACAGTGTAAGTGCTGTGTGAAACAAGGTCAGATATATAGGAACTATGGACTTAACATTGTCTTAAAATCTAAAAAGTGAGTAAGTTATTCAGATTTAACAAACAGTGAGACACTAGAAATTCTCTCAAATTGTCCTTGCTATTGTTTTTATATTTGTGTGATCACTTAAGAAAATCAGTGTTGCATAAATGTGGCTTTAGCACACCAAATTAGCCTTCAAGCTTTCTTTGTTGTTAATACTTAGAGTGCAGGCTCAGGTTATCCTGAACTCTCCCTTAGTTGTGCTGCTAAAAGGGTGCTCAGGACTTCCCATGCTGCACTGGACACCTCTCTTCTCTTCTCCTTATCTCCCCTTTATTCCCCATACACTAATATTGTATGACATTACATCTTACTAATGGCAAAGAATTTTTCACAGCTCAATCAGGACAACACCGAAGTCTTGATCATTGTTGGTGAAATTCAGAGAAAATAAATGTGAAACTGTCATGGTTTGGGTTTGAACCCAAGTGCAGACACTAATCTTGAGGCTGATGAGACCAGAGTATTGGTGCAACCGTATTTATTTATAAGAATATACAAGGCAAAATAAGGGTGCAGACATAGGGACATAAAGCAACTCAGGGAAGCAGATGAGGGGAAGGAACTAAGCAAACAAACTAAATGAGGACCAGTGGCTGAACATGAAACATAAACTAACCAGTCCTTCCAGGATTTCGTGGGCGTTTTTCGTGATTGTTGCGGTCGAAAATGCCTGAATTCGCAGCAGCTTTTCTAAAAAATTGCGATAAAAGTTGCCATGTTTTAAGCTTATTTGTTGTGATGAAATTGCCGGAGACAGTGACAACTGCTAAAAAGCTGCATTTTTTCCAGCTCGAAGAACATGTTTCAACACTGTAATTGACAATATTTATTCTGAAATTTATTATTTTGCGTTCCAGCCCATTTCCACAAAAGCTGGCACACCATGGTGGGAAATTAGCAGCAGCCAGATACTGGTTTAACATGACGTGGTTGGTAGATTTGCGGCACAAAATGCTATTTTACTATTGAATGAATCATATTCGGACATATCTGTCAGTGGCTTAAAAAGTTAATTTCACATCCTGGCACACACGTGTTCACACACACACACTCACGGCTTGTCACGTCAACTAACAAGAACAGCACTGAGAGAGCGCAGTCCTCCACCAAGACAGGTGTGTGTTCTGCATGTTTACATACTGAATCGCGTGGCCTAAATATGTAGCAGGCGACGGGAATTGATGGGACTCAGAAAAACCCTCACAATTTAATCAGTTGTTCCTTGTATCATTTCCCATTCATCCACAGTGGTAGGATTTGTAGTAGGATAACAATCATGTGATTGTCAGCAGGCTGCTGAGGTAGCGTTCACTTATTGCCATGGTTACCGTGCTGCTATCAGACGCGATGCCGCTACCTCAATGGGAAATCCTAAACAAATCCCTGGATCCAAACTTTAAGCCGTATCAATGCCGAAGTCTGATCACTTGGTCCTTGTGTCATTTCTGACCGACCCTGAAAACTTCATTTAAATCCCCGAGTCTGTTTTTGAGTGATGTTGGTAACAGAGGAATTATTCACACACACTGATCGTCACATAACTCGGCTGTGTTCTTTGGTGGAATAAATAATCTAATTTACCTTCATTCTTTCAGTGCTCTAACGGATCTGGATGCAACAGTTTCCATCATGGTGATTTATGTGGTCCGTTGTCTGATCATTTCAGCCGTTCTAATATGTTTCGTGTTTTTAAAAAAAAAAAGTGTATCAATCGATGATTTTTTTTCTTTTTTGTATTCCACCACAGTATTTCACGGGTGTAAAACAGTTTAGCTCTGCTTTGGTGAAGAACATCAATGAATTAATTGTTTATCACGGTCTTCAGCAGTAATTTTTGTTGGTAAATGAGAGACATTAGTATCGCACATGTCTGGATCTTCAAACCATAAACAAGGAAGTGAATTTGGTGACGTACGTGCATTAGGTTTTTGCTGGGGACTGCTATGATTGGTAGAGCTCATGGGAAGCGGGCCAAAATTGCGGGAAAGTTGCGGTGATTGGACAAAATTGCAAGGCCACGCAAAATTCGCAGAGATTGGTTGATATCGCGTGAATTTGCGCGATCGCAACATCGCGAATTCCTGGAGGGACTGACTAACTCACAGGATACAAAAGACTGGTGATGAACACAAGTAACTAAGAAGCAAACTAAATATTGCTAGGTTGGCATTTTAGATGAGCAAAGTTAACCATAAACAAGAATGACAAGGGTAATTTACTAGGAAAATACTAACAAGGAGACACAGAGTTAACTGAACAGCAAACCAAATACAGAAGAAAACAGAAAACAGACAATGGAACTTAGCTGGCAAGACGGGCCTGGAAGGGACAGGCAGGAGTCCACGTGGCAGCAAAAAATGAGTGGTGAAAGGTAGAGACAGGCAAGTGAACCAGATGGCTGAGTCGGACTCCAGGGGTTGTGATGACAGGAACAGGCTGAGAATGATTCAGGGCGGAGAACAATACAGAGAATTGGTAAGAGCATGTGGCAAAGTTGGCGTTCTGGCAGAGAATGGAGTCCGAGCTGGTGCTTTATTGAAAAGAGTCTAGATTAATGGCAGTTGAGGTAGTCTCTGCTACTGATTAAGCAGCAGGTCATTATGACAGGAAGAGAGGGAAAAGAGGAGCAGAGGCTGCAGCAAATCAGGGGCTGGGGCAGGGATCCTGACTGAAACTGCAAGTACTGGTGTTTTATCCAAGTCAACAGATAAAAATCTAGGAGTCATTTGTGACTCATGTCAGTTTTTAGCATCACACGGCTGTTCTGTGACACACTGAGTAGCCTCAGGGTGTTGTTTGGTACACTCAGTCTAACCATTAGTCTGTGGGTGAATACTGGAGAACAGATTAGATGTCGTCCCTATGGCTTGACAAAAGGCACTCCATACTTTTGGGTAACTTGGGGCACTCGCATATTTATAAACACAAAATTTATACATATGCCATGGAGTTGGAAAGCATGATGCCTATGTAGGTCTGCAGTTTACTAGGAAGAGAGACGTTTTCCTAGGGCCACCAAGTGAACTATTTTTAAGAGATCTGGTCATCAGTACTAACAATGAAAGTGTGAAGTTGTGTGGGTAGCAAATAAATGACAAAAACTACTCCAATGCGAGGCTAGGAATGGCTAGGAACAAGTACGGGGTGCAGTACACCAGCAGGAACGTAATGTGAGGACTTGCTTTAATGCACACCGTACAGGTGTTGATGAAGGCTTGGATGTCTGTCTTAATGGTGGGCCACCATAAATGTCTTTTGAGGAGGGATAGTGTACGACTACATCCAGGATGTCAGTCAAACTGGGAAATATCCTACAAATGTAGAACCTGCAAATGAACAGAGTAAGGGACAAAATGTCTGGAGGATCATTACCTTTGTCAGGTTGAGATCATGGAGCCTGCCTCACCACTGACTCCATCTCTAAGGTAATATCTTCCATGAAATGGGATGGTGTCTGGTTTGGAAGCCAGCTCTTCAGGAGCATACTGGCAGGAGAGAGTATTTAGTTTTACATTCCAGGAGCCATACTTGCCTACAATTATGGGGCTTGAGGGTGCTTGTGGTCCATTCATGAGCTACTGGTCCTGTGCCGACTGTTGTTGGTGACAGATTAGAATAAAATGTCTCTCATCTATGGAGCTCCAACAGGCACCAGGGGAATTTCAGACTTTGTAGGGGGGCAAGAAAAGGCAAAGAAAAATGACTGTGACCAAGCATGGTTGGAATTTGTGTTTTTGAACTGAGATGCTGAGTCTGAAGATTGAGTGTAGCTAACTAAAACCTTCACCTCTACTGCTGAGGCCTGTCTTTTGGAAGCATCTAAGCTTCTTCCTGTAAATCAAAGTTAGCTGGCTAGTGTAGAAGCTTAGTTTAGTTCAGTTTATCATTCAACTTGTGGCAGGATGGCCCAGTCCGTCTCCACCTATGTTAAGTGTATTGGATCAGGTGGTGTAGTTTTCAAGTGCTCCCGGTCATTGAATGCAGCTGGGCTGGGAGCAATCATCCCATTGCACCTTGATTACTGGGCGGCGCTACACTGCATTATATCTGGGAGAGGGCTGTGCATTTTCCACATGCGTCCTCTACCTGGAGCTGGGGTGTTCACTCAGCCGCGTGGTTTGCCGTGGCAGTCTCGAGATGCGGGCGGAGCATTTCTCCACCTACCTGTCAGGTATGTTCCAACGTGGTCACTGTGTCTCCAAGCGATGCTCTTGCTTTGTCTGATCTGCTCTCTGTTTTTAGCAGAAGTCGGCTGGTACCTTGGCCGAAGGTTGGGAGCCGGGTGTGTGTGCCCTGAGAGCTGGGCATAACCTATGGTCGCGTTGGATTTTTGAGGTAGGCTGGCTCATTCCTGTCATTTTGAATGTGTTTGCTGGGCTGCACGTGAAATGACTGTTTCTGACTGTTGTTGGCAGTGATCGTGTGGTTTCTCCGCGGCTGTTTCCCCCGATGCCTGAGGAGTGGCGGGTTTATTGACGAGCGGCTCTACGTCTGAAGCAAGCTGCTGCTGTTCTGTCTTCATGTTCTGTCTTCATGTTCTCTGCCCATCGGGAGTTGCTGCATCGGTTTTATATGGTGTTTTAAACACAATCCTGGTGTGTGTGTGTGCCCTTCGCCTGGTATGCCCGTTATTGTTTAACATTATTAGCATTAGAATTACTTTTTACTGAGTTTGTGATTTGTTTATTGTTTGTTTTCCTTTTTTGTGTTTAGTTCTCCAATGATTTCCTTGGGTTTTGTATGATTGTTTCTTTTGTTCTTGATTTGTTTGGGTGAGCAGGTGGCCTGATTAGCTTTGGTGGTGACCTCCGGGGTTCAGTATCATATAGTGTGGTGTCAGGGTAGTTCTAGAGATCTCTGTACCTGTGGCTAACGGTATTTCTCTTTCTGTGGACAGGAGCTGTTGGGCTGTGTGATGAGTGGCTGGCTGATTCCCCCCATGCAGATCTTTCTTCATGGAGTTTGCATGTTCTCCCTGTGCATGTGTGGGTTTTCTCTGGGTACTCCGGCTTCCTCCCACAGTCCAAAAACATGCTGAGGTTAATTTATAACTCTAAACTGTCCATAGGTGTGAATTTGAGTGTACTTGGTTGTCTGTCTTTCTGTGTAGCCCAGTAATAGACTGAGCCCTGCCTGCACTCCAAGTCAGCTGGGGTAGACTCCAAGGCCCCGCGACCCTAATGATGACTTAGCAGTTTATAATGGATGGATGAATGGTTTCTCCCTAGAGGAGTCAGGCTATTTAGAGATTTAATGAGATCTAACTCTAAGATGTCATCAGTACAATAAAGGTGAATAGAAAATAGTTTCTAGTACAAAATTAAATACGAACATTCAGATAATTTTGGTGTAACGTGTTTTTCCAGAAACATTTGTTGGTAATCTTAACAATCCATGTTTACAGACCAGCACTATATAGATTTGATAGTAAAACTATCTGAAGTCTGGAGTAGGATCTGTGAGCCATGAACCTCACCTAACCAGAGCTCCCCATTATCATAAATTTCAGTATAGTCCCTGCATTATGTATAAGCTAATGTGAAAATATCTAAAGGATGCCACAGGTTTATATGTTAATGCAAACTTTGGTCAAATAATGATATTGCTGGTAACATACGATTATTCTTTCAATGCAACACTGAAAAAAACAAGACAACATGGTCATCAATATCCCCCGCCACATGTAATGTCTATGAGTCTATATCCAAAATAGTGATCAAGGGCCATAACTCTGTTAAATATTATCGCACAGGTCTCATTTTCGAACTTGATCATGGTGTGAAGCTACACACTAAATTTCGTGATCCTAGCTGTAACAGTTTCTGAGAAAAGCTGTCCCCTTCATGTCGGACGGACGCACAGACGTACGGACGGAGGCCAAACCTATATCCCCCTTTTCCACTTCGTGGATGCGGGGGATAATAAACTAGACTGAGATACAGGCTGAGATTGTGCAGTTGCTTTGTGTAAAGTAGCTAGCCAGTGAATATGCAGACTTGTTAAAGTATGCATATTGATATATGATTATTTTTAAGGTGCTGCCCATGAAATTTACATGTGTTTGTAAATTCTTGTGTTTTTTTAAGGTTTAGACTCAAATGAACAAACTCATCTACAGCATTACATTTTTAAGGCGACTCCATCCCTGTCACTAAAATGAAATGAATGTGAATATCAGTGTGTATGTGATCAAAAATATAATTATTATTAAAATACTGATTGTGAATAATGCAGTATCTAATTTACTGTAAAGGAAATTAACTAGTACAGGTTGTCTTCTAGTCAATTTATTAGTAAACATTGACCCTGAAATACACGATTATTAGGAAAGTAGGCTAATTTTAAAAAATGGGACTCTTGTGATTTGACTATTAAACGGTGTGAAATTAAGGTGAATTTCACTTCAGTTTATGGTACACTTCTGGTGTAATGGGCTATTACCCTCCAAGATAAGTTTGCTGAATGTCCAGCAATGGAAAATAAAGGTGCAATCACATTGCAGCTTCCAATAATATTATTGAGGTCAGACGGTGACATGTCTTAGCTGGGAAGGGAGTGGACTATCAAGGAAGAATTACCAACTTTACTGGAATCTAGACAACATGCAGGCTACAAAGAAAGCATGAAGTGGTGACCAAAAGTGATTCAATGCAGCACAGCTTTCCTATAATGAGCAACAAATGATCCAATCAGAAAGTAAGAAATTAACAGCCAAATTGCATTCTGTTCCGAGTTCTCCATTTTGTTCAACTATTATTAGTTATACACTGGGGACATTTGTCCTCACTCACGGTCACTGTTCACTAATGTACACATTTTCACAAAATGTTAACAGTAGCTCAACTTCTCAAGTTTATTTATATACCTGCAGCATGAGACAGCAGGAGGCTCAATATGGATCGATATTGCTCCAAAGCGAAAGACAGTTGAATGCATTTACACACAAGGACTAACAGTACGAACTTAATTTATTACTCATCAGTTATCCCAGACATGGAGGAAGAATTGAACAGGATTTAACTGTAAATGCAAAATGTACTTTCGTTCACCTCAGGCAAAGGAGCTGTCACAACCAGTCACAATTAAAAAAGCACTTAAATCATTTATCCCCAGACTGAGTCCTGAGCTTCAGGGAGGTTTTAAATTTACTTTTGGAAAAGTATGATGTGTTTGCTAAAGTTGAACTGTTTAATTGTTTCGTGAAGATCTTCCCAAATCACAGTCCCACAGCACTGATATTTGCTGTAGTGACAGTTGATGTTACACAGAAGATTAACTCCATCATCATCATCATCTCTATCAGTATAGGGCAAAAGGAATACTAAGAGTGAAAACAAAGTTTACAGTACTATAAACTGATGAGAATTGCCACTGAGCAACATAATGTGTTTTTGTATATTCTAATTGAACAGAACAGAACAGAACAATTTGGGTGTATGGAGTCTAATGAAGCTATAAGTACCATGGTCCCACCACCCCTTTCCCATGACTTTCTGTTTTTCTCCCTTTCCCTTATGTGTCTTTGTCCTTTCTGTCCTTGTTTGTCTCTGTGGGTGCATGTCTGTGCCTGAGAGTGATGACCTTTTTCTCCTGCTGGCAATCACATGACGCATCTAAAATGCATCCTTCGATCAACACTTTGCCGTATTTAAAACCCTGCTTCACACTCCATTTTCTGTCAGATCTTTCTGTCTACTAGTGGTAGTCTCAGTCTGTTTCCTTGTGTGTGTGTGCGTGAAGCTCATGTCTAATTTTTGTTTCTCCATAAGCATCAGGTTCTTCTTTCTCAAGTGAGTGTTTGCCAGCTAGCTGCCATGACCAAATCATCTACACACCCTGTCAAAGGTTTTAGGACACTGTCTCATTCAAATAAAGTAGAACCTGTCCTACAACTTTTGACAGGGTGGTGTATTTCATCATATGGATGTGATCAGGGCAGGACTCTGATCATACATGTAAAGTTTCAGGCAGATTGGAGCACGTTCAGGGCATTTACACAGCACTTGAAATTTCATGGCGAAGGATCAAAATTCCAGAGGCCGCCACGGACACGCCCTTTGTCTTTGGAAAAAGATTTTAATAACTTTGGATCATTAAGGCCTCCTGTATCTACTGGCCGAATTTGAGGTGAATTGGAGTTTCCCCCCTAGGAGGAGTTCGCTCTAGAAAAAAAATGAAAAATGGGCAAAATCTGACATTCAACGCAAAATAGCTCACTTCCTGTTGGGTTTGGAATGTGGCTGTCACTGACTTTTTTGTTCAGCCTGATGTGCTGCATATGTGTACCAGATTTGGTAGATACACCCCCTGTCAAAAGTTGTAGGACAGGTTCTACTTTATTTGAATGAGACAGTGTCCTAAAACTTTTGACAGGGTGTGTAGATGATTTGGTCATGGCAGCTAGCTGGCAAACACTCACTTGAGAAAGAAGAACCTGATGCTCATGGAGAAACAAAAATGAGACATGAGCTTCACGCACGCACACACAAGGAAACAGACTGAGACTACCACTAGTAGACATAAAGATCTGGCAGAAAATGGAGTGTGAAGCAGGGTTTTAAATACGGCAAAGTGTTGATCGAAGGATGCATTTTAGATGCGTCATGTGATTGCCAGCAGGAGAAAAAGGTCATCACTCTCAGGCACAGACATGCACCCACAGAGACAAACAAGGACAGAAAGGACAAAGACACATAAGGGAAAGGGAGAACAACAGAAAGTCATGGGAAAGGGGTGGTGGGACCATGGTACTTATAGCTTCATTAGACTCCATACACCCAAATTGTTCTGTTCTGTTCTGTTCAATTAGAATATACAAAAACACATTATGTTGCTCAGTGGCAATTCCCATCAGTTTATAGTACTGTAAACTTTGTTTTCACTCGTGTCCTGAAATTTTTGACGGGGTGTACTTCCAACCACTTGCTCTGTAACAACATGCTCTTTACTTTAATTAACGTTACTTTGTTAGATTTAATCAATCTTGCTTCATAAACAGGTTATGTATTGCATTATTTTAAAATTCAGAGTTGAAAACTTGACTGTGCATATGTTACTTCTGGACTTCTTTTTTACTCACCATTGCATGCCATTGCTTTTGTGATTTTTGTAGTTTGTTCTCTGTCCTCTCTGAAATTATAACTGACTCTGCAGCTGCACCTTTCTGTTCTTTAATAATAATGACTAATGATTCTCACTGTAATGGGAAAAACAGTAAGGAGATTAAACATTTCGCTAATAACATAGTATAACCTAATATCATAGAGTACCAACAAAGCATAACAAGCAAGTGCATTGCACTCAGTAAATTATCAAGAAAATGTACAGGAGCCTAATAATGCAGTCAGTGTGCTGCTGGGCCCAAGCAGGACCGCCATCATAAAAGACATGTAGAGGAAACTGAAATTCCATGTCACCTTCTCGGAGTCATTCAGTCCATCATTTTGAGGGATTTGTTTTTACATTATTTCTTATTTATTTTTTATCTCAACAACGTCTCAGTGGTTTGCTATATAGTGTGCACTAACAGTCACCACCACTGTGAACATGGTAAACATACTCATTAAGCATCAACATGCTAGCATTCTACAGCAAAGGACACTTTGATTTTTCTACTCCAGTCGCTTAGGTTAGTTTGCAGAGACAGATAAAATAACTTTATTTTAAAATTGAAGACAAATGATTCTTTAACTAATTGTTTGTTGTGGATCTTTTTTTTTTTTTTTAGCTTTCTTAAGACTGTTGCTTTCTCCATCCATCCATTCTCTACTGCTTTATCCTCACTCGGGTCGTGGGGGGTGCTGGAGCCTATCCCAGCTGACTCGGGCGAAGGCAGGGGACACCCTGGACAGGTCACCAGTCTGTCACAGGGCTACATATACAGACAAACACACTCCCATTCACACCTATGGACAATTTAGAGTAACCAATTAACCTCAGCATATTTTTGGACTGTGGGAGGAAGCCGGAGTGCCTGGAGAAAACCCACGCATTCACAGGGAGAACATGCAAACTCCATGCAGAAAGATCCCAGGCCCACCCCAGGATTTGAACCGGGGATCTTCTTGCTGTAAGGCAAAAGTGCTAACCACTAGACCACTGTGCAGCCCCTGTTGCTTTCTGTTCTTTAAATCTTTAAACATTGTCACCTTGTATTGCCTGATGCACCTGTACCATTCTTCTATTTAAAATATTTCAATTATAATAAAAAAATAATAAATGTAGGTAAAGAAGTAAGCATGGAGACGGTCTTCCTTGCCAGATGTAAGATGCAGGTATAACCCACCTTTGATGCATTTCCACGCCTGCCTTTATCTATATTAAAGATTTCTTCACTCCAGGAAACAACTTAAGGGCATGAACCTACTCAAGTCTTTGCTTAGTATTTGGATCTTGCAGTAAGGCTGCACTTCACTTTTTTGTGAATTATCTATTTTAATCACAGTGCATGACAATGACTGGTTTAAGTAAATACAAGCAAGTCAGAGCATTTTTATTCTATATCAGAATGACAGTGTAGTGCAGCCAGATCATTGTGTTCTACGGAATGGATGGCAAAGCAAGACAAGCATGGTCTAAGCAGCTGGTCTGTCACCTCATCACTATCATTCTCGTTGATCATCAGATCATGATGAAACCATTATGTGATTGGCTGAATTATATCTAACTACTACTAGATCTAAAGACTAGTTCTAACACCGTCAGTAATTTACTTCAAACATATATACATACCCAAACAGTTACAGTAAAATATTTTATTTAGAAATGATTATTCATTTTGAAAATAAGTTTAAGAAAATCCAGTGATATATGTAAATAATCATCAATCAGGTTAAAGTGCAAAAATACATTTTGATATAATGCATTTGTACAAAACAAATATGACATTTATTGAAAAGGAGGCTTTGATAACTAAGCATACATGTCTCCACTAACTTGTGTTTCATTTATTTAAAAGCTGGCTGCTTCAACATTCCTTGCTTGAGGAATGTTTGCACCAAAATGGAGGGCTCTGTCTTTGGCAGTTCTTTGATTGTTGTTGTCTTTGGTCATGTTCTTTCAGTGGTCCCCTCTCCGAAAGCAGAGTGAATCACTTGATCTTTGCTGGCTTCACTTCCTTGACCTGCATGTGTAATGTTTTGTGAACAGCCAGAGTCCTGGACTGACAGAAGCCCTTTCCACACTCTTGACATTTAAAGGGCTTTTCTTTGGAATGGATGTACCTGCAGGGGGAGCACAACAGTGCAGCAAGTTAGTAACTTAGGAAAAGTCGTGAGATTTCAGACATGTTCCTCAAATGAAACAACAAAGCATGTTATATCAAAAAGAACCTGCATGAGCATTTCCCTATTTCATGTGAATGTTTGGTTCGATTAAAAACACAATCAGGCAAATCCCAGATAAGTCTTGAAAATTCATATTGTATCAAAATGTGAGAAAAATTCATAGCCTTTTAATATCAAATCATGCTTTTTGTATCGGTAGTGTCTACAGATACGGACCCGTACCCGTAGCCTGTGGACTATGGATACGGCACTTTCCATTTGCCAGACAGATATGGACCCGTATGCGAGTCTCGCGAGTCAAGAAGCTGCTAACCACTGCAAACTGTTGAAAGGTAAGAAAAGGTTAAGGTTAGGGTTAGTGTTAGGGTCAGGTTTAGGGTCCGTACCTGTAGTACCGATGCTACGGGTCCGTACTGCTAGCGTCTACCGGGAGTCACGTGACCAGATCTTGCGTATCTGATTGGCAAATGGAAAGTGCCGTATCCATAGTCCACAGGCTACGGGTCCGTACCTCTAGCAACAACCTTTTGTATCCACATGTCCACAAGGGTCCCACAGGGTTTGGTTGGTGATATATAATTTAGAATTCATTAATTTACCTTTTGGCTAGCATCATACTTTGTGTAGGGTGTAGGTCAGGTAAATTTTGTCAACTCCACAAAGATACATGCAGACTGTACATAGAGACATCCACTTGCAGTCCAAAATTAGTGTCTAACTGTGGCAGTATTGTGCATGTTTAGAATATGTAGTTGCTGGTCCTACTGTGAATGTATGGAACGTTTTTCCGGCAGAGCTTAAAGCACAGGTTTAGTTTTTGTCTGTACAGATTTACAGTGATACCAGACTCATTTGCATGAGTTGTGCACAGACACTAACATGACTATTATCATTTGACAACTAAACTTTTCTCTTTTAAGCCTTTTGGCCAAGTACACACAAGGAGTTTCATCAACTTTTGAACAGTTTTTCATCACACACATCTGATGTAACAGTAGTGTTTTTGTTTTAATTAACCCAGCTGTTTGCACACATTGCAGAATGGCTTACATTTTATTTGCATCGTATGTATACAAGCTTGGGAGACTTACACTCTGTGCTGTGCATAAACACATCCTGTGCAGAAAGACAGCATGGCATGACATCCATCTGGCCAACTCCCACATGTCGGAGTTATGTCATTTGCATAATGGTATAGGATGTAAAGATTATGAAGGGAAACTGTGGGAACTATGATAAAATGTACAAAAAAATTGCACGGAAACTTCATAATAGAGAGGGTCAAGACTCAGTTAATTATACAGAAATGGTGGTGCACTGATTTGATTCGATTTGATTTGATGAAGGGTTCTCACCTGTGGTCCCTGAGGTGGTCCTGCCTTCTAAAGGCCTTGTGGCAGATATCACATGTATATGGCCTCTCGTCTGTATGTGTCCTCTCATGGATCAAAAGGTTATAGGATTTGGTAAAATGTCGGCCACAGAACTTGCAGACAAATTCTTTCTTGGTCTTGGAGGGCAGTCTGCCTCGGCTAGATTTGCGCTCTGGTGAAGAGAGTTTGGTTACGTCTAGCAGGCATCCTAGGCTGGCTGAGGGTAGGTGTTGAGATGAAGCCTGTGCTTCAGCAGCAGCACCTGTCATGCTCAGATCTGCTACCTTCAAATGATCCTCTTGTGTGGCTGCTGCTGCCAGGTTGGCAAAGTCAAAACGGGGCTTGTTCTTGGAGCTCTGCAGCAGCCCTGCAGAGTCCTGCTTAGGCTGCAGAAGGTAAGGGAATATGGGGATAGAGGCCATGGAGGAAAACTGGGGAGGCAACTTGGAGATGGTGCAGCGGGGCAGGGCCAAAGGAGGGAGGCCAAGGGTCCACTGATGAAGATGGATGGCGTGCATTGCACTGAAGCTGTAGATGCTGTGAAAATGATCTGCTGGTAGCTGGAGACTTGAGGAGCCCTGGATGAGGGAACAGTTGGCCAACTGAAGGAGAGGATGGAGAGGGACTGGCGCTGGTAAAGTCTTGCTACCCATGGCGGCTGCACAAAATCCAGCAGGGCCTTCTGATTGAGACAGAAAGCATCAGTGAATTAAAATATGCTACTTGCTGGTTGATTTACATTGATTTGTTTTAAAGCTCTCTTATGTAAATGCATTTATATCAGCAACTACAAGTATGTTAAATCACAAAGACTTGTGCAGATGTGCATACGCATAGTGCAACTACAACAACATTCAAGAAACCAAGTGTGGGGTTTGGCAGGAATTCAGGTAACACAATTACAACGATGACTGTAAAATGCAAATTTACAGAAAACAGATCATGTTTCTCAGTTTTCTTTTGTCATTTCACTGTAACCAAATGCATACATTCTATAAGGTCTCTACTAGTTATCTGTGGAAAATGGCTTAGTCTACAGGCATATTTGATATGTGAATTGCAAGTGGACAAACTCATTATCCTCATGAAGTGTTTCTCCACATCCCATACTGTAACACACACATATTTCAACCAGAACACAGATCCCCTTTGGCTGGCTGAAATGGAGCTGATTTTCAGCCTGTTTTTGCTGTGCAGGCACTACATCGACACGACAAAAACCTTTCAAAGTTACAACCAGAAATCACTAATACAGTAACTTCTTGACCAATATCATGTTTTTTTCAGTTCTCACTTTCTGCAAAAGCACAAAGCAAGTACAGAATAGTTATTAGGACAGCTATGTTTATAGTTCAAATGGTTATGGCATGCAAACTCCCATCGCATCCATGGCAGTCACAATCACGGCATGCTTGTCCAACCGACCTTCTCAACTTTTAAAACTTATTAAAAAAACAATAATGCCACCTTGAAGTCATAATAGTACTATAATAATATTACTATGATATGGAGATCATTGTCATTAGTACAAATAGTCTACACATGTATTAGCATACATGTAAGGGCTATTAGTTGTCGGTAATACGTTGTATAGAAAAAATATGAACAATATGTCTGCCATTAATGTGTCAGCCACTGTGAATGTAAAGCATCTGCCTGTATAAACATTTGCGCACATACGCACACACGCACATGCACACAAACAAGCATGCACACATCCAAACACACACACAAGCATGTCTGTGGGTGTTCCTGTTCCTGTTCCTAGCCACATGCCTGAGGCTATCCAGGGCAGAGAAACAGAATGACAGCATTCAACCAGAGAAATACCTGTTAAATCAGGTTTGATAAGCAGGAATAACAATAGACAATAATGTACCTTTGTCTGAGGCCGATGCTGACGGACACAAGCCACAACAACTCCAAGTCCCATTCTCAGACGGAACACAGCCAACAATCCACTCCTCACCCTTCATCTCATATATCAGACCAGTGTATTGACCAACAAATGCTGCACCACCGCTGCATACTCACAAAGAACTTTTACTCAGGTGCTGCATTTCACTTTGATTATAATTTTAGAGGAAAATGTTTGTATATACATTTAACTTCATTGCATGTTTCATCTGACAGCTAGTGTTACTAAAAAGGCAACATATGTTCATTTGTGTTTTACTTCTACATTTTAAATACATTCCAATCCATTGCCCCGCTATAGTTGAACATTTTACCTCTATAGATTTATATGACAGGTACCTTTCAATAAAATAGTTCATCCAAAATATGTAATGTACAAAAGTATGGCACATTGTTAGGTAACTACTCAAGACTGTAATAAGTAATTAAAATCACCACCAACAACATCTAAATGCTGCTTATCTTATTAAAGAACTTATTAAAGCAGTGGCAATAATTCAATAACATGATATTTGCTAGAGTACACACTGTGCATGTGTCAATACACTGCACAGTGGGGGTTATTATTTCAGATATTTTTTTATTGCTGTCTGTACTTCAGGACAGTATATATTTCACCTCTGTTTACAGTGCAGCTCTATTAAATTAACATGTAATCTCAGTTTGAATAAACCCTATTTTGGTTATCTTGAACTCATTACAAATCCAAAATCAATGATGATGGCTTTGGAAATTGAAAAGGTAAAGGTTTCTTTACTGAGCAACTTTTACATTAAAGAATGCTATTTCTTTTTCTGAGAAAACCTCTTTAACCTTTGGTGGACTCCACATGAAATTCATCCATACAAACCTGTGGTGTCCAAACCCACACCTCTGCTTGATATGATCATCCCAGAGTTTGTCAAAGATCTTGGTTGGACTGAATTTGGGGTCTAAAGTGATTCACAAAACATTATCATACACATTTAATATGAGAACGTGATGCAGCCATAGCCGAAAATGACTTTTTATCATTAGAAAGTATCATAAGGGAATTTTAACACCAGAGACAGCAAACAACGGCAACAACAATAATATTACTTAGAATTATTAATCATCTTAAGGCAACGTCTTACACAGATTTCTTTTCCGTACAACTAGACTACATTCTCAGATGTGTCTGAAAGAAATTTTGTTACCAATGGGTAACACTATACATCACTTACTACTGCGAGAACTTGTAGGACGTGTTAGGGCAGCCCGAAGGCTCTGTCTCAGCCGCAGGAATTGTCCCTCTGAGACCTTATTCAAGGCCGTTTTGAGGGGAAAATAAAGCACCTGCTGTTCCTGTAAAGATATGCATCACCTTGCCCCTGCTTCAAGTTCCTGCAGTGGAAAGCCACCTAACAACAAAGTAAGAGGGGGGACAAAATAGACATAAAAAGGCATAAGTCCACAAAAGGACTTTCACCCAGGAGACTCAAGTTTGCATCCTGTTTTGGACCACTTCACATTCCATGTAGTTTTACTTTGATTTTTACTTTCTTTGGGGCGGCTGTAGATCAGGTGGTAGAGCGGGTCGTCCAATGATCAAAGGGTCGGCGGTTTGATTCCCACTCTGACCTAATCATGTGCTGTTGTGTCCTTGGGCAAGACACTTTACCTTGCCTCCAGTGCTGCTCTCACACTGGTGTGTGAATGTTGGTGGTGGTTGGAGGGGCCGTAGGCGCGGATTGGCAGCCACGCTTCCGTCAGTCTGCCCCAGGGCAGCTGTGGCTACAAGTAGTAGCTTACCACCACCAGAGTGAGAATGTGTGAGTGAATGAATAATGGATCCATTGTGAAGCGCTTTGAGTGCCCAGAAAAGTGCTATATAAATCTAATCCATTATTATTATTCTGTTTGGGTAAAAAAAATCAAGAATTACTGGAGAATAGTGCACTTAAGAAAAAAGATTCTTCAGGAGAACCTGGTATCTTCCAAGCTTTCAGGATTTCTAACTTAACAAGGAAGGATGCAGGGGATTGTAAATTCATATGTGAAACATTGGCAGCTTTCTTACTTCATCACCATGTGCACAGTAGAGACTGTGCTATTTAACAATCATTTATCTTAGTAAACAGTCCTGCAAGTGCATGAAACAATCATGATATTACAATTCAGCCAATGACTGTAAAGATTATATTTGTGCAGCTTTATACAGCCTTTAGAAATCTTAATAAATGTGGCAAAAATGAAGATTGGACAAGCCTTAACTGTGTCCCTGAAGTCAGTCCACTCATCCAATAAACAGCAGTGAAGTGGCTGTAATGAGAAGCAGTGGAGCTCAAACAGCCCCCTGTGGTCTGTTCCTTTCTGATCATGACGCAGAAGTAATTGACTTTTATGCAGGAGGTCATTAAAGGAGATAACTGCTCTGCTGCTGAGCCTCTCTGCACCTTTAACCCTCAGAATTCTGCATACCACAGGACGCCAGATCCATGTAGCCCTCTTGCCCTTTTCTTTGGATGGGACTGTGAGATTCAGCACCTCAGAGGGCTTCGTGGTGAAAAGTAAGATTCAGTTTTTCATCTTGATATCATGTAAACATAATCAGAGTTTTAAACTCCACACCCAGAATCTAGTGTGAGCTTTAATTCTTCGGCTGAATAAAGCAGGTCCAGTTCGGTTCAATCTATGGAAAACACACCCCAAAAACCCTGAGGAAATAAGTAATGTCCTCAGATTATTCTTTTTATTTAGGGAATTCATGACTGTATGTATTTTACCACTATTGTATAATCAAAATATCAAATAAAGGTTGTTGAGAAACAGTTACAAGGCACTATGAGAAATTATTTAAGTTAACACCTTCAAATATTAAATTAGTAAAAACTCAAACTAGCAAAACATGCATTTAAGAAGTCCAACTCTACATAAAAAATCCAAATGGCTCCTGTGGTGCTGACTGTTACTAATTCTTGTCTACATCCCGTTTGACTTGTTATCCCTTGAAGTCACTTTATACCATAGTGAGAGCAGTTTAAAGTTTCTGTCTCCCATTATTTAAACTGAAGGGGTGTGTTTTTACAGTCAGAATAAATAAAGTAAAAGTATTCAGTATAAAAACAAACAAAACAAAAAGACAAGAGTTAACAAGAATTAGAGAACGAGTATTTACAGTAGCTGGAGTCATTTTGTTGGTGGTTTTTTTGTTTGGTTTAACTCCTTGGGCTCCTCAGGTTGGGAACCACTGGTTTAAAATTTCTTCTCATAAGTGTGTTAAAAAGAAAATCTTAACACAATCTATTAGCTGTAACTAAGCGCAACCATTTTAGAAAAAATGTACAATCTATGCTTCGTATGGCTCTGCAATGTACATGAAACAATCATTACATTACAGTAAACTTTTACTGCAAAACAGTTATTTATGCATTCATGTTAATATGAAAGGAAGGGGGTTTGAAATGCTGGCCCTTTGGCAACAGCTCTCTTGAGGGCTAACGCATTAAGTATTTAGAGCTCGTACAGTAGGAGCAGTGATTGATATATCTTGTGAAGCAACAAGCTTTTTTTTTCACCCACTCCCTACTCTATAAAGAAGTTAGCAATAGTATCAATCCTATATTTATTTTTTTGCACATTGTAACTGTGGCATAAAGCTAAACCTCCACCTTTGACTATGAATGCCTTTGTAATTTTTGTGAATGTAAAGTGCAGATTTTACTAGAACTTACTTAATAGAGTACAGCCTGGTGGTGCTACTACTGTTATCCCACAGATGTGATGCTTCTTCCACTCTGAAAACGAGTGAGTAGACTTAATAATTACAATTCCAGGAGAGATGAATAATCCAGTCGCTCAGACTTGTAGGCCACATGCCATACAAGCCCCCTGCCTGCCCATCTCTCTCGGCCAGCAGCTCGCGCTCGGCTGCTGAGAGCTCTGTGAACTCAGGCCGTGATGAACAAAAAAATAAATAAAAAAATAATTGAATTTAAAAAAAAAAACAAAAAAAAACGCTTGAAGCCCACAGACCTATTATGCGATACAGGCAGATTCCATGTAATCTCAGGCTACGCTTGGCGGAGCAGCATCAGTGACAACTTAGTAAAACAGAAAAGAAGGCTCTGACTTGGGGTTGAAGGTGTCACATTTAGACCAGAGTTCATCTTTTTTGTACTTGTTGATCATGGATGTTCTTTCAGATTTCTCCTTCAGGCTATCTCCATCATGGAGCCCTGCACTGAATGGGATCCACCGAAGCAGGTTAGATCATTTGCAAGTTAGAAAAATTAAGTGAACCAAAAAATAAATAAATAGATAAAACTGCAGGGCTGTCAGAATTACTTCTACTCTAAGTTGTCGATAAAGACATTTCATATCATGTAACTGTTTGAGTGTACAGAAGGGAAGCCATTTTATAAATGCATACTTCACAGCCAAGCTCTTTTCCACTCTGCTGTTCTTTCAGGTGAAACGGTCTAAATACAGGAGGCAGGACTGCAGCACATTTTTGTGGAAAAGGTTTTAAAAAGAGCAATGGTCTCTTAATTCATGTCCTACTTAATCTTGTCTTCTCTTGTTCTCACTAAGTATTAGTTATAGAAAGAAAACAGCAATAGGCACTCTACACCTGTTGAGCAGCCATCCTGCAAATCTCTGTCTCAAATCTTCACTCTTTTCATCTGTTAGAAATCATTAGAAAAATCAAAAATTAGTATTTGGATGGTAAGCTAATGCTAGGCCTATGCCAATGGTATATCTTCACTTTTAAGTCTCAACAAATTAACATGAAACTCTTAAAATTTACTGCCATTTCACGTTAAATACAAAAACAAGCACTTACCAATAAATCTGTCTATTTTGTTAATTACTCTCCTGCTGTATTGTCACGGTGTGGAAGCCCGTCGAGCAGCTTCGTTTCTCTTAGTAGCTGACTTAATGAGACGGTCGGGGGAGCAGCATGTTCCTCCGCTGTTTTGAGGTCAGAAGCAGGCACGGAGGTGAACCAGAGCGGCCGCGGTGTGACTTTCCACGACTTTCCACTTCACTGTTTCTTCCTCTCAGCTGCCGCCGCCTCTTTATTGCAGCGCACCGTCCCTCCTGGCACGTCCCACAGCCAGCCCAACAGCACAGCACTCAGCGCGGCTGGATGATGCTGTGGTGTCAGGAAGGAAAAGGTCGTATGTGGAGGCGTTCCAAATGTAGCGCTACTGCTCTGTATAAAAGTACAATTCCACACAATCCGGGCCTTTAATCATTAGCCATCGTGCCATGCTGTTTGTATTCGTATACATTTTGTGTCCTGCTTTCTCCATGTCTCAGTTATATTCAGCAGCTGTAATATGTACATTTCCCTGGTGAAGGTTCAGTAAATCTTATCTTATCTTATCTTATCTTAATATCGACGTCTGGGTGCATACATGGCAGTGCTGGAGACAGAATGAGCTTCTAAAATAATTTTTAAAACACAGAAAAAAAACTCTCAGTGTGTGTCTCTGTACAGGCTGAGCACGCTGACTTTCAAATGAGCTTTTTTTTTTTTTTTTTTTTTTTTTTTTGCTGACAGTTTGCTCCAGTCAGATCATGGTTTGGGATGTAAAATCTTCATATCTGCCCGGCAGCCTGCGTATTTGAGGATTTGGGAAAGCCTGCCATGCGCAAGTGCAACAAGTACTTTCTCAGCATCATATTTAGGAATAACGAACCCAGGCAATTACTCACCTGTTTAATGAGCTTCTGTACGGCAAGCAGCAGCGTATAGGTCTAAATGTGGCTGTCTTTGAAGACTTGTTTGTCGAAAAATGACGATGCAAAAAAGCACTGATAAATCGATCAAGAGATACTTACCATATCTACATTAAAATATAATGATAACAGTAAGGGGGAAATGACATGACATAACCGTTTTAACTAAAAACTCTAAAAGCCCTTCTGTAATTGCTTTGTACACTTGTAGAGAGTGAGAATAAGAAAAATGAAAAAAGGAGGGGGGAGGGCATGACATATGACAAGAACGTTCTGTATGAGTAAGGTCTGGTTTTAATTTGTAAATATCTCTATAGTGTTGATCTAACACCAATAAAATAATAGGCTGAAAATCAGCTCTATTTCAATCAATTTATCAGCCAGCCAAAGCGGATCTGTATTCTTGTAGAAATGGACAGAAATGTGTGTGTTGCAGTGTGGGCTGTGGAGAAATACTACATGAGGGTAGTGAGTGCCTATGGATTAAATCAGCTTCCACTGCTGAAAAATAGAGATCTATCTATCTATCTATCTATCTATCTATCTATCTATCTATCTATCTATCTCCTGCTGTTTGGATGAGTCAGTGCATGTGTCCCACTCTAAAATAGGAAGTTCCCAAAGACTTAAACATGGGTTTAATTCGCTGCATTCTTCTCTCTCCTGTTCATCCACAAACCACTTTTCTGTTTCTGCCAGAATTCTTACACTTGGATTCATCAGTCAATAGGACTTTTCTCAAATTATCTCCTGTTAAGTGCTGCTATGCCTTAGCTCACCAAAACATTTCCCACAAAGCATTTTAGAATGTCACTCACTTATGTATTCAGTCTAGTCATGATTTGACACTGAGAAAGTCACTTTAAGAAAGCAACTATTTGACATTTTCATTACTTCTGATTCAGTTTCCCACCATGATAGTGCTACTTAGAGACAAATATTCTATTGAACACTTCAGGCACAGATATATTTATAACCAGCAAACACTGACTGAAAGCTGATTAACCTGAACAAACCTCTGACAAGTAGGTACAATCCATCTATCTGAACTCTGCTTCAATGTGCAGGATACAACTAAAAGAAATGTAACCTTTTGTAGACAGGAGTTAATGCCAAATATAAAATCCTCATATTTTCAGATCATTTGCAGTTTTACATGAAAATATGTCTGACTGAGAAGAGATCTCAATGCACAGGTTAGGGACCAATGTATTAAATGCAAAATATAATGGACTCATGCTAAAATGGTGTAATAACAGTTTAAAACTATTAGCAGTTAGCAGTAACCATGAGGAAAACCTTCAGTGAAGAAAATGTGCCATCTGGTGGACAAAACCTTTTGAATAAACATAATTATTTTTCATTTTTGATGCATATACTGAGGTTCTGAAATTGACAATCGCTGTCTGTGTTATTTTATTGTCAACCAAAGCTGAAATGTGAGTTTAAGTGATGATGGAGGGACACTGATATAAGATACTTGACAACAGCATAAAACTGATTACCTCGGCTTTGTGTCCCTGACGGACATTTTATGAGAAATCTGGGTTTTAT